>NC_141734.1:2459199-2519048 GCF_971803275.1 Cyanistes caeruleus
TCTTCTCCCCATGACATGTTTAACCACTTTGGTCCTGCTTCAAGACATGCAATTCTTTGACACCTTCACTGCCAATGAATTCTGCTAATTTCTCTTGGAAAGAACCAGATTCACACCACCAAAAGTTGGCTGAGGGCACGCTCAGAGCTCTTCCCTGTGCGCAAGTCTCCCAAACGACTCCCTGTCTGTGGCCAGGGCTTCATTACTGTCATGGTGGATGTTGCTGCTGGCCCTGATGGCCGATTTCATGGCAGTGTCAATCCAGGCGTGGGGCTGGGCTGCGTGTTCCCCGGCAAAGTGGACCCGGCCCTCGTGAGCGAACAGGGCCTGCGAGTAATCCACAAACTGGTACGGGGTGAAGGCAGCAAAAGCCCCCAGGGAGTGTTGGTCCAGCTGCCACTTCTGGATCACATGCTGGTCACAGGTGTATTGCAGGTACTCCTTGCTCACCTGGTGGATGTCTGCCAGGTCTTGGAGCACCACATCCAGGCACTTCTCTTCTGTGAGGGGCAGGAAGAACTCGGCATCATTGTTCCAGGTGTAGGAAGCCAGGATGATGCCCACCCCACTGGAGAAGTTGTGGCTGGGGTAGTAGATGAAGCGGGAGGGGCGGTCGGTGATGGAGTACCCTCCGTGGATCCCGTCCTTCTCCCAGAACTTCTCGGAGCATGCCAGGATAATTTTGGAGGAACTTGCATAGTTGATGGAGCGCAGGGCATGGGCCTTGGCAGGGGACAGTGGTGGCAGGAACTGGATGTGCCTGGTAGCTTTGGCACTGGAGGTGACAAGGACATAATCTGCAGTGATGACGGTCGGGGCCAGCGTGTCCGGAGCACGGTAGAACACTCGGACTTTGTTGCCCTTTGTCATGATCTTCTCCACAGTGCAGTTGAACTGGATGACGTTGGGCAGCGCCTTGTGGAAGGCTCTGGGCAGTTGGTCAAACCCTCCAGTGATTTCATCAAAACTGGAAGAGAGGGGAAACGGGAGGTGTGGGAAGGACGCTGGGGTTTAGGGGGCATAAAAACCAGAGCTCTTCTGGAGCCCCCAGCGGAGCTTGGAGGCCCCATTGAGCCTCAAGTGGTTCCTGTTTGGAATCACTCTGACATTTCCTGTTATGGGAACAGGGTTGGGCTGGAGGGACAGCACTCACCTCTCTTCAGAGAAGATGCTGAAGTCCCACAGTGAGGCGAGGAAGGACAGGTAAAACCCTGAGTCCTCATTCAGCAAGTCACCGATCATCTCAACAGCTCCTCGGCTCAGCCCCCCCACCTTAATCAAATATTCCTGGAGATCCCAGGAGAAGAGACACAGCCAGAGGTTGCTACCTCAGTTAGGGTTCTTCTGGAGCTGTGCTGGCCCCTTTCTCAGCATTTTGTAAGTAGAAGGGGTCATTTATTAGGGAAAAGCATCCAAAAGGTGACAGGATGGGGTTAGAGTGACACAGACAGGCCTTTCTCAAAGCAGGGAGAGGAGGTTAATTATCAAGAGCTGGGATTAAATTTGCCCTCGAGTCCAAGCCCATTACCTTGGTGGAGAAGGAGTCGTGTTGAGCCAGATACTTCCTGCAATCAGTGGTCTGGAACTTCTTTAAAGCCTGGAGAAGAAACACTGATATTTTCATGGGAAAAAAGATCCATTTCCCAAAGTGCTGCCCAAAATTCTCTCGGGATTTTAGGGTTTGGTAACCCCTAGAGCTTCTGGACATCGAGTTTTGAGCAGCTGTGCCTTGGTATGGCATTTTCTGCTCATCCAAATCCTGGTGGACTCCTTCCAAAGGATGTCTTGTGGACAAAGAGGGGTTTTGCAACCATCTGTCCTTGTTTCTCAACAAGCCTCTTTGATTTTCACTCCAAAAAGACCCTGTTCTGCCCCAACTGAGGGCTGAGTCTTCCCCAGTTCATGGCCAAGTCTTCTCCAACTCCTGGCCCAGTTTTCCCCAACTCATCCTTCAGGTGAGGGAACACCACGAGAAAGTCTTGTACCTTGTTCAGTACCTCCCGGTACAGTTGGACGGCACTCTTGCCCCTCTCTGATGGCTTCACTGTGTAATTCAGGATGTCAGGGTTGCTGTTTACCTCCTCAGCCCTGACCCGAGCACCCTTCAGGAAGTACCAGGTGTTGTTGTCACTCTGGATGAAGGGATTCAGCTTCAGGTTGAACTGGCGGATGAATTCACGGACAAGCCTGGGAAAAAGGCAGAGCGATGGTGCCATGAGCCAACAGCCAACCCCCCAGCTCTGCCACCAAAGCATTTTGTCTCTTTAGCGTGGATGCTGAACCCTGAGGAAGCGATGGGGATGATTCACTCCCCAGACTGGGCTGGTCCCTCACCTGACCAAAGGGGTGGACAGGCCCTTACCTGTGCTTGCCTGGCAGGCGCATGGCTCCCAGCTCCACGTACCAGTCCTGTCCCTCAGGGCGGTACGTCCGGATGCGCCCCCCGACCCAGCCGCTCCTTTCCAGAACGGTAACCTAAAAAATTGGGTGGAGATTGGAAGTGTTTGAGAAATGTCTTGCTTGAAGTGAAACACCCCCAAAACAAGGTCCAGATGGTGGGACAGACCCCGTTCAGATGGCAAATGAAGCACCTGTAGATCCAAACCCTTCTCTGTTGGCCGAGACACCTCTGCCTATGGGGCAGCTTCTCATTTCCCAACTCCTGGGTTGCATTTGGACACCAGCTCTGGTGAGGTTCTCATGGTGTTTCAGGGTCAAACAGGGCTTTGAAAGCAGGACCAATCTGTCCCTCCATGCCCAGGAAACCCTCTTTGAGACTCATAGGTGCTTTGGGATGGTTTGGAAACCCCTGGAATTTCTGTTGCCTTAAAGACAGACTGCAAAGGGCTTGTTTGATTTGCAGGAACAAATGTCAAGGGGAATTATTGAAGACAAATCTCCTTCTGTTCCTTCTTCCACCACTGTGGTCGACTCACTGCATTTCCTTTTCCCTCACCAGCCTGGAAGACCTCTAGAGGAGGGAAACAAGCCTGGGAGAGCCTTGTGGAGTTCCCACCGTGTGCCCAGCGTCCTGGAGCAGCTTGGCTGCTGTCAGCCCGCCAATCCCCGCGCCCACCACGACCACGTGCGCCGGGTGAGCTGTGGGCTCCAGCCCATCCTGGACGATCTTCAGCAGCTCCTCGTAGTCCTGGTCATGCAGACAATACTCGGGAAAGCATGGGAACCGCTTGGCACTCAGGAGACCCGCAAGCAGGAGGATTTGGAAGAGCACTGGGGAGGGAAGAAGAAAAGAGAAGGGAATAACATGGCGTTGGCACTCACGGTCATTCCAGATGGTACAGACTGGTCCAAGGATGTTGGTATCCAAGACCTAAAAAGAGGATACTGGGGTGGTTGTGCAATACCAGGCACCAGCAGGTCCACCATGGAAACTGTCAAGAGAGGTCAGTGATGGTGGTTCCTGTTTTTTAGGAGAAATCAACCCATAGATGATTTTTTAGCTCTCCATATTCATATTCTGCTTTTACAGCTGCTGTGGTGAGTTTCCAAAATGACTTTGACCTCCTTAGAATAAGCTCCAAAGCTTCCAAGAACAGTAATTAGTGTCACTCATGTGCAAAGAATCAAGGCACCTTGTTGTCCTCAGTGACCTTTCCCATACTTGGGCAATTCGAGGAGTTTTTATGTGAAGGGTGGAGGGAAAAAGACAGGATTGGGCAGATTGATCTGATGAGGACTTGCACAGGACGGATGGAGACAAAATTTCACTAAAAGATGGATGAATTGGGGGGATGAAGAGAGATGGGATTTATCGTCTTTAAAATTCCCTAATTAAAATTTTTCTACCTAATTTTAGAGAAGAAAATTTTACTCTCCTTTAATATCCCCTCCTTTTAAAAATTCCTCCCAATTTCAAATTCTCACCTTCAGAATCATCGTGTCTTTGAGACACCTACAGGGAGCAGCAAACAGACCCAAAATGACCATTTCCACCAGAACAGACACAATGCTATTTAACATTTTCACAGTGAAAGAAAATTTGAGCTGAGAACCACACTCTGTCCTGTTCCCCGCCCCTCCTTGGGATTTTCCTAGTTTTGGTTTCTGTTTTTCAAAATAACCAAAGAACAACTTCCATTTTCTTTTCCTTCTCCTGAGTGCTGCCAATTTTCTTTCAGGGAAAAACAAGAAGCTTTGAAAACCCAACTTTGGGTAATTCACACTGCTGGAAAATCCCTGAGAATTGTGAGGGTTTTTTTCTGGAGCAGCCCCAGATCTGCAACAGATCTGGGGTGGGTCTGCCAGGAAGCCACCTTGGAGCCTTTATCATTCAGCACCTGAGGCAGGTGTTTCAACAGCTCCTTCAGCTGATAAGACGAGTATAAAAAATATTTAGGAAGGATCTGTTCCAGTTGTTCTGTTAACTGTGGGATAAGGTTGGATTGATCTGCCCTGATCACAGAATCATCACGGTTGGATTGGAAAAAAACTACGGACCATTTTTTGGAGATCAGAGTAAATACCCTGGGACCAGATCTTGGAGGTGTCAACTGGATCTCCACCTTCCATCAGGTGTTTTTTTGGAAGATGTGGAGATGCCACCAACTTGGAGCATGGAGGCGTCCTCTGGGATGGCCCTCAGAGACTCCAAGCTTGTGTCTGTGTTTCCTGAAAAATCAGGATCATCCCATGCCCCAGATTTTAAGGGAGGTCTCCTTCCCACAATGTCCGGAGCTCCAGGTGACCATGGAATACTCCAGCTGGAAAAAGGGAGGTCTGTGGCTATGCTCTCAGGAGGTGGCAAAGAGGTGGAACCAGATGGAACCAAAACACCAAACCCAGACACCAAAGATGAAAGAAAAGCAGAAAAAAGCCCACAGAGAGCTCAGGGTTGAGGGGAGGAGTCACTCACCAATCCCAGTCATCTCTCCAGGAGGAAGATGAATCCTCTGCTGAGATTGGAATTCATTTTATACCCCAGCTTAAGGGGAAAAAAACCAAAAGCAATCTGGTGCTTCAAGAAAAACCTCTGCCAATCAGTGCAACCCGGAAGGGAGTGAAGTGGGATCTGTCATTAGAAGGGGAACCAGCAATTGACTAGACTTAGTTCCACTGCTGGGTTTTTGTTTTTTTTCCCCTTTACTCACTGGAGTAAAGCCATGAGGCCACTGCATGTTTTGGGATGTACCATGTTGACCGCACCCTGCTCCACCAAAGGCAGCAATTTCCCAGAAGGGAACAATCAGGCTAGGGTTTTTTTCCTGGTATTGCATAAAGCCTGCTGAAATCTGAATAACCATCACGGGGATCCTTTTGAACCCTGGGGAGATCTTGAGCTGGCATTCAAAATATAATTTCAAGAATGAAAATGAGCATTTCCAGGGAAAAGTCACCTACTGGATGCTCTTGGGTGTTGACAATTTTGGCTTGATTTTGTCTCCATCAGAATAGAGGGGATGAAGAATTGTTTGTGTGGGAAGGAGACCTTAAAGATTATCCAGAACTTCACTGAAATGGCAAAAACTGGGTATTTTTCTAGGACTGAGACCAGCATTTTTCCAGACTGGAGATCTTGGACTTGCCAAAGCACCTTAAACTCATCCAAGGAACCCTCTCTTTGCTCTTGGACCAAGAGCTCGAGTCTCCTGCTTGGAACCAACACCCTCACCAGGCTTTATCATGTTCAATCACCACAAAACTGTGGGGTTTCACTAAATATGATTATAAAATATCTCAGGATGGAGGAACATTCAGTCCAACAAAATTTATGTAGAATTTTGGAAATTCATGGCAAGGGTTTTGCAGATTGCATTTGTGGGATCTCCTGGTTTAGCTGGAATTGTGACATGAAAATTGTGGGCTTGTGGTGCCGTGTTCAAGGGATCTCCTCAGGAGAAGCCATGATATGGGTTTTGCCCAGAATTTTGCTTTTTTGTGGAGTGTGGGGGTGGTTTTGTGCTTCCTGCAGGATTCCCAATACCACGTTCCTGGTTGTGCTGTTTTGAAGGTAAACCAGTGGGGGAAATTAACTGCACACAAACACCTTGGGAGAGATTTTAAGGCATAGTTACAATTTTATAGAAAAATTACAATAAATGCAATGAATACAAGAAAATTACTTAAAACCACAGAGTACAGCCTGTCCCCTGTGAGTCAGGGTGGTGGTCACTGTCTGATTAAGCAGTAATCAGTGCTTTGGTTGAAGTGACGGTTGCAGTCCCTGTGGAACTTGTGGCCCTCCTCTGGATCCACCCAGTGGTGGTGGTGGTATCTCAAGTACTTAGCCCTTGAGATTATACGCAGTCAGATTCAGGGGGCACATCCCCCCAGATGGGAAGTTTCACAATGCATTGATGAAATCCTGTGAGTCACAGGATGTTTTTGGGACCCTTGATGTTTCTTGTAGCTGTGAGTTCATGATGGCAGGGAAGACTTCTTCCAAGGGGGTGTCACTGTGCTGTCTTGGTTAAAATTGGGTGACAAACACCTTTGGAAGACTTCCTTCTAAGGAAAACTAAAGGACTGAAGGTTTTTCTTGGTTTTTTCTTTTGTCTTGGAGCATGTCTCCATTTAAGAAAATCTACCAGTTGAATGGTGGATTGGAAAAAGGTGAAACTATCATTTTTTTGGGAAAAAAACCCTTGGTTTGGGTCTGATTTTATGTTTTGTGATTTGTGGTCCGCTGGTTGTTCCCCTGTGGGGGGAACTTCCCCCACATATTATATATGTGAACTTCCAAAACCATGTATTTTCTCTATCTGAAATAACAAATCCTGAGGGATGTGGGCATTGCACAATGAAACTGGCACAGATACACATTCCCAGGAACAGCAGAGAGTTTGGAGTGAAGGCAGCTGGTTTCACATTGATAACATGGATTAATTCACATTAAGACATGGATTAATGTGTGTCCCAACAAGCTGCTTTTGAGATCAACCTCAATGATGGGGATTTATTTTCTGGGCATCAACAGTCTACCAGTTGCAAAAGTTGTCCTTCCCAACTTCCTGCTCCCATCTGTTGATTCCCTGAAGGTTACAGGAAGGTGAGTTTCTGCCTGACATCTGTTGCATCACAAAGCAGGTGATTAGAGGGTGGGAGAAGGGTTCATGATTTCTTTCCAAATTGCTCTTTTCTGGTTTTAAGGTTGACTTTTATTAAAGGAAGGAGAGGGGGAAAAAAAGTGGGATTTCATTCTACATGTTGTGTGGGACATCACGCATGTGTTGGCGAGCACTTGGAATGGAGGAGGGTTTCCCTGTGGAGATGAAAAAAGACTGTATATGTAAAGCACACCAAAGAAAATCTTGGGTGGATTTATTAATGAGGTAATTATCCTTAATGAGTCTCTGGGCCGGCAGGCACAGGTTGGAGAGGTGTGGGCAGGTCCTGTTGAGGAAAGATGCCCTTTCAAAACATTTTCTTGTCCTTCACTTCCTGCTTGCCCAGAGGATTCCTAGGATACACCTGTTGCATGTACTCGTGTAACTCTGAGGCAAAACTTTTGGGATTGGGGGGATAATTCAAGAAATGAATGCACCAGGGAGGAGTTTCTTGGATGAAACTGTCCAAAATCGGGGTTCTCCTCATGAGAAGGATGGGGAGCTGACAGAGGAAGTCCTGAGGAGGCCACGGCAACGCTCCCAGGCTGAGGAAGTTGGGGTTCTCTTGGAGAACCGAAGGTTCCTTATTGGGGTGAGCTTACTGGGGCTTCCAGTGTTTGAAGAGAGTGGATACAACAGGGACAATTTTTTATCAGGGATAGGAAAAAAAAAAAAAGACAGAAAATTATATTTTATAAAGAGCTTTTAGGAAAAATGTGTGACAGAAGTGGAATGTGACTCCACGCCTCTATTTGGGGACGAGAATTCACACAGCAGGGATAGCAGGGCCTTGAGTCTGATGCCTTAGGCCACTCAGCCATCCTGATGATGCCAGGACTCTTCTTCACCCTCATCATCCTCAAGGATCCATCTTCTCAGCACTTGGGCTTTCCTGCTTCCTTTGCAGCCCCCCCTTTCCCAATTTTATTTAGTTTTCCCATCAATAAACCTCTTCCCAAGCTTTTTTCTACTCTGAAGTGGTGTGGGGTGATGGAAAGAGCAATTCTGGATCTGCTGGCCCCTGCAATTGATCCCTGGTGGCTGCTGGAGCCTTCTGGGGACCCTGAGGATCCGGGGGCTCTTCCTGCCCCAGCCTGGAGGTTTAGGGGTATTTATCCCACTACTTTTATTCGCGGCATTGTTATAAGCAGCTCACCTGGAGCTTTGAGGGGAGAAAACCCACTTACTTTGACCAGGAAAACACCAGCAGGGCTACTTTTCCAGGTAAAAACCACGAATTTCTTCCTGCCTGCTGCTGATTTGGAAACAGCAGTGTCCCCTCTCTCACCTGGGGGGGGATTCCAGCGAAACCCTTCCACATTCCCACCACCATCCGTGATCCATCCGTGGTCCTGCTATCCCAATCTCCCTGGCACAGCTTCCAGCAGGGTCCTCAGACCCTCCGGGTCCCAGCCGGGGAGACAAGGCGGGTGACAGAGCAGGAGGATGGGGGGCTCGGCGGCTCCCCGCAGTTCCCAAAGGCTCCATGGGAGGTTCGGAGACGGGTCTGGGATTACTTTACCTCTAGAGGGCTCTGGGTAAGCGCAGCTGCTTCTTGGCCTCTCCTCTCCCGGATACCGTCTTGGGCTTCCGGAGCGGAGCTGAGCTCGGCATCGCCTCCATTGTGTCCTGGTGGGGAGGCTTTGTGGTCCCGGGGTGCAAGGGGGGGTCTGGGCATCGCCCCCTCCCTGCAGCCTCAGCGTGGGAACGGAGGGCGCTTCTCCCAAGGAAAAGCCTTGTGGAAGCGGCTGCAGGCTCGGCTGGCAGCCGAGGAGCCGGAGCCGGCAGGTAACGGGGCGAAAGGGCAGCGGGAATGCGCTTCGGCTCCCAGCGCGGCTGGAGACGGCCGGGGGGGTGTTCCCGGCAGCAGCAGCAGCTCCTTTGTGGAGAGAACAAGGGACAGGCAGGATGGAGACTTAGCCCTGGGCTCCGCAGGCATGGGGATGCTCCTGGGATACAGCCCGCAGGGCCCCATCGCTGGTTCCCGGTGGCACGGGGAGTGGAGGAAGCGGGAGGCAGAGATTGCTGTGGATGGGGTCTGCCAGAAAGGCGGGGGGAAAGCAGAGACCCTTTGTCCTGGGGTGACTGCCCTAAACTAGGACAGCCTTCTGCCCCGCTGTTCCCGCGTTGTTCTGGGGGCGCTCAGGATTAGTCCTGGACGGAGGGACGGTGAAAAGCCGACATTGCTCGAAGTGACCACAGGAAAAGCATGAAATCTCGAGTAGGAGGCGCTGTGGAGGGATTTCCTTGATTTCAAGGGATTTCTCCTCCCTGCAGGGGATTTTGGGGGAGCCCCGAGGGAGCAATCTGCATTGTGCTGGTGCTCCCTCCTGCCATGGAGCCGTGGGTGCTGCTGGATCCGCGGCAGAAGGCCCTGTACCTTGACGTGATGCACGAGAGCTACGAGACCCTCATGTCCCTGGGTAAGGAAGCCCCAAAAATCTCTTTCCTTGTTGTATATCCCCCTATCATTTCCTTGCTCCGAGAAAAGCAGTTTGGGAAGAGGGGCGGAGGAATCTGGGCAAGTTTCCAGGGGGATTTCTCCAAGCCCCAGCCCTCTCCTTAATTCTTTTTCTTCAGGATAATGTTATTGATCTCTCCTAATTTAAATTGAAAATTCTGGCACTGGAGTGCCCTTGGCATCTCCACATTTCCAGTTCAAACTGGTATCAGGTCCCTGTTGTATTTCTCTTCCTCCTCTCTGGGAGAACAAGATTTTTAAGAGGAATCCCGTTGTTGCTCCGCTGTTTTAAATCCTACCCCTCTCCAATCAGGGCCATGCCCTTTCCCTCTTTCACCCGCTTCTCAGAAGCTCAGAGGATGGAGAGTGAAAAAGTGAAATTTTTTAGGAGAATCCTGTTGCTACTCCATTGTTTTAAATTCTGCTCCTCACGCTTTCACCTTTTCCTGCTTCTCCCCTTTCCCAGCAGCTCAGGGGCTGGTGAGTGAGAAAGCAGCGGAGAACAGAGCATTGGAGAGCGGTGCTGGGCTCGGACCGCACTCACCCCACAGTTTGGAGCGGGAGAAGCCCCTCGGCTCCAACAGGCGCAAATCGAAGCGCCCAGACAAAGCCGTGCTCCCTGGTACTCCGAAACCCACCGTGCTCCCCAAACCCGGCTGTGTCAAACCCCTGCGTGGAAAAGGACCAGCCCGGGAGCGGCCATTTGCCTGTGCCGACTGCGGGAAGAGCTTCCCCTGGGCATCGCACCTGGAGCGTCACCGGCGCGTCCACACGGGCGAGCGGCCCTTTGGCTGCCCTGAGTGCGGTGAGACCTACAGCCAGAACTCCCACCTGCTGCAGCATCGCCGCACCCACCTCAGCGACCGCCCACACAAGTGCGGTGACTGCGGCAAGCGCTTCGCCATCGTGGCCGAGCTGGCGGCCCACGGCCACGGCCATGCCGCTGACAAACCCCACAAGTGCGAGGACTGTGGAAAGGGCTTTGTGTGGGCATCGCACCTGGAGCGGCACCGCCGTGTTCACACCGGCGAGAAGCCCTTCGAGTGCCCCGAGTGCGGCGAGTCTTTCAGCCAGGGCTCGCACCTCGCCAAGCACCGCCGCAGCCACACAGGCGAGCGGCCGCACCGCTGCCCGGCTTGTGGGAAGACCTTCTGCCAGAGCTCCGACCTGGCACGGCACCGTCACACACACCTGGGCAGGAAGGCCCTGCACTGCGGGGACTGTGGGAAGCTGTTCCGGGCGGGCCCAGCACTGGCGCGGCACCAGCGGTGCCATCGCCGGGAACACTTGCACCACTGCACCGACTGCGGGAAGGGCTTTGTGTGGGCATCCCACCTGGAGCGGCACCGGCGCGTCCACACAGGCGAGCGGCCCTTCCCCTGCAGCAGCTGTGGCGAGCGCTTCACCCAGAAGGTTCATCTGCTGCAGCACCGCAAGACCCACTCGCCGGAGAGGCCCTACAAGTGCGGTGACTGCGGCAAGCGCTTTGGGGAAGCCCCCCCGTTCCTGGTGCACCAACGTGGCCATGCCGTGCAAAAGAGCTACACCTGTGGCGACTGCGGGAAGGGCTTTGCCTGGGCGTCCCACCTGGAGCGGCACCGCCGTGTTCACACCGGCGAGAAGCCCTTCGAGTGCCCCGAGTGCGGCGAAGCTTTCAGCCAGGGCTCGCACCTCACCAAGCACCGCCGCAGCCACCTCCCCAAGGCCGTGGGGCAGTCACCCCTCACCAGGACACAGCTCGCTGGGGACGTGACTGGAGCTCACAGCAGCGAGGACCAGTAAGGACCAAGATTCTCCTCGGTGTGATGGACGTGGAGAGATAACAGAGGGAAAAACTTGTCTTGGGGACAAGCCAAAGGACACCGAGTGGCGCTTGACGGGCATTGGGGTGAGTGACAGGGGTGCTTTTGGCACAGGGCACTTTATCTGCCCTGGTGTCTTCCCACAGCAATGGGTGGACATTGCACTTGCTGCAGTCCAGACCCCAGAAAAGGGACAATCTGGGGCAGAAGGAGCCTGTTCCTGAAGGAAACGGCACTTGGCTCCGTCGGGGAGGGATGGGGGGACAAACAAACAGCAGGAATAAACTGGGAGCCCTGTACCTCATGGACACCTGTGTCTCTTTGTCCTCTGACCCTGTGCCCTGATGCTTTACCTGCTCCAGGCAGGAAACTCCACAAGCACCTTCTTCTCCAGAGACAAAATCACGCAGACACGTGGAGGAGTTTTGCTTTTTGGCTCAACTGCCTTCTCCTTTAATTGTCACTCCAAGCCCAGGAAATCCAGCCCGGCTTGTCCAGCATTCCCACCTTAATGCACCCCGACCTATCCTTTGTACACCCCCATCAAGTCTGTGGAGGTCCCAGCAGTGCTGATGATGGGTAGAGGTCCCCAGGACTCTTTTCTGAGCTGTTTGGCCCCAAAAATCCCTGTGGAAGGGAGTTCCTGTATGGTTTCACCCTGCCACGCACCCAAGTTGAGTCCCCCTCATTTACCCCACTACTAGTAGAGCAGAGAATGAGGAGGGTTATAGGGAAAAGTGTCTCCCCACCACCCCAAATGATACCCACTTCTCCCCAAATCAACCCTCAGGTTCCCCCATTCCTCTTCTCCCCGTCTCCCCCCAAAACCCTCTTGGCAGGCACAGCTGCCCCTCCCTGTGCCCCCTTCCCACCGCTTCAGCCCTCATCCCCACCCTAAGCCTCATTCCAGGGTATCCTGCGCCCCCCAATCCCTTTCCCATCCTGGGGCAGGAGCAAGACCACCCTCCCAGTGTGGCTGTGGGGTATCCCCAGAAGTGGAGGGGACTCTGAGCACCCCATCCCCACCTCAGGAGCTGGGAGGAGGAAGGGACAGCCAGGGCTCTGGTGGGGCTGTGGCATTGCTTTGCAGAGTGTTCCCCTCTCCAGGCCTCCACGCCCCAGTGAAGGGCAGAAGAGCTTTAGCCACCCAGCCCCTGGGCACTGCGGAGGAGGAAGGCATAGGATGCTTGTGCAAAGCAGAGCTGGGCCCCTCAGGCCAGAGCTCAGGGGGTGTGCCCGTCCCCCCTCGCTGTTCACCCTCCCACCCCGCGGGCGGCATTTTCACCCAAATTTTACCCACACAGCTCATTCCCAATGCACCAAACGCTGGTGCTCATCCCCAGAGTCTAGGACACTCTTTCTAGAGAATCGTGTCACAAATTTTCCAGATCATCCCCAAACTCCCTCAGTAATTGCTCCTCCTGCCCAGAAAGGATAAATCACCCCATTATTTCCCCATTATCCTCTGAGCCTTAGGGGGAAAACTGGAGTTTTCCCAGCTGTAGGAAGAGCGTTTGATGCTTTCCTTTACAAAAATAATGGAAAACCAAATTCCCATTGCTCCACTCATCCTTCCTCATCCTCCTCAGGTGGAGGTGTGCAGCAGGTGCATAAGGATCCAAATTATTAATCTCATTTTTATTAATTTATTATTATTATTCCTGGAGGGGGGAAGAGGGTGTATTGAAAGATTCTGAATAACTTACTGATGGCAGGAAAAAATGGCCAGTTTCCAGCACAGATCCCTCCTGCTGTTTTTCACTTTATTTTTATGTATGTTGGAGTCCCCATCAGCATCTCGTGCCACTTTATTTATTCCTCAGTATTTTGCCACTCTGCTAAAATAAATGGAAATAAAGGGGTCTACACATCCGAAGGAATCCCCCTGAGGAGGAAGGACAATAGGGTGGGTTTTGGGGTGGGAGAGCGTTGTGGGTTTTTTATCATTTTCCCCCTTCCCTGGGACTGGAGAGAGGAAAATCCAGGACTCTGAGGGGAGGATGGAGGAGGGAAGGACGGAGATGGGGAAAAACAAGCCATTTTTCTGCCTCTTTTCCCGCATCCTTACCCAAATCTCCCCGTTACCTGCAGGGTCCGGCTCAGGAGGTGCTGTCGGCAAAGCCCCCACCACACCCCCGCCCCTTCATTTTTCCCAAAAAATCCGCTTTTTCCCCACAAAAAATGGGGACGCGCACGTGGGGAACGTGTGAGCCCGGTCCCTCCTATATCCTAAGCTATAAGAGTTTTAAAAAGGAAGGAAAGAAGGAATTAAAAAAAAAAAAAAGGGGAGGGGGTGTGGAAGAGGGAGGAAAGTACTGTGGACAATGGCCGCTGCCCTCTGGCGGCAAGAACCGCGGGTCTGGGCGGAAATTAAAAAAAAAACAAAACAAAACAAAAACACCCCAACACCGCTCAGTGAAGGGAAAAAAAAATAAAAATAGAAGTGGTTCTGGGGTTCTCCTGCCCCTCTGTGGGGATGGGGATGAGCTGAACAGTCACTTTGCCTGCGCGGAAAAACCCCCTAAATTTGGAGCGGGGAGAGATACAGGGGGTGTTTTAACCAGTGTGGGCTGAGGGGAAGGGGCTGCAGGACCCGCCCATTGCGGCGGCCGCCGTGACCCTTCACAGCAGGAAAAAGAGACGATTTTGGGGGTAGAAAAGGAGTTTTCTGTTAACGGGGGCAACACGACATCAAGGAATGTCCCCCCCACCCCCCCCCCCGATGCACTAAGACCCCTCCATGGGAAGTTTGGAGGCCAAAACGTCGCTTTTCGCTGCCCCTCGCCCTCGCTCCGCGGGCGTTGCCCCCCGACAGGGCACGTCGGCAAGGCAACAGTGTCTGGCTTGCCCTCATCCGAGATGGCGCCCAGGGCTTCATGCCGCAGGCGCTATCTTGAGCCGAGCCGCACGGGCAGCAATGGGGAGCGGGAGGCCGCGGCCATTTTCCCGCGCGCCGTGCCTGAAGGCGAGGCCGCCATTTCGGAAGAGGGCAGCTCCGCTCTGACTCCGAATTTTAACCAGTTAATCTATTTTTAACCCCGATTTCTGCCCTTCCCGACCTTATGGTAACAAAATATTTCCTCCCCAAAGCCAATCTCATCACGGACACGGGAAACGTAAAGAAAAGGAGGTTAATGTCGCTGTTGTGTTCTCCATCTGTCTCGTGGAGCAGGGATTGCTCCCAGTAGAGATACAAATCCCTAATTCGCCCGGGAAAGGGCTGATGGCGCTTTTGGGGTAGTTTTTGCTACGGTTGGAGGTTTTGAATGATTTCCCCCTGAATTCAGGTTCCTGGAGCAGATTTCTGACACCCGTGGGGGCACAGCAGAGAGGCTGATGCTGTGAAAACCACCCCCAAAACCCTCCACCCTCATCTCCTCATGCCAGGAACACCGAGCATCCTACAGAGACCCCCAAAACAACCATAGGGCTCTCTGCATCGTCCGCATCCCCCCAGGGATCTGGGATCATCCTAAAGTCTATAGGGACCGCTACCCTCCCAGCACCCTATAGACACCCATACACCCCCCCAACCCCTATAGCAACCCCCCAAAAATCCTATAGACCTCAGTAAACCTCAATCCTACAGGAATTCGCCCAAGCCATCCTATACACCCTGATACACCCACCCTACAGGGTCCCCAAACCCCATCCCATAAACCCCAATACACCCCTGAAAAACATAGTAACGGACCTGCAAAAATATTCTGCAGATCCCCATACACCCCACTATTCTACTGGAACTGAGACATCCAACGTCTCCCTGCATCTTATGGGGAGCCCCCTGTCTGAGCAGCCTGTAGGGGACTCCTCCCCTTTCCCGGTGTGTAAAACAAGGTTCACCTTTTTGGTATAATTCTAAAAGTTTAAAAAAAGAGACAATTAGGAGACAGAAATAAAGCAAAATGAACAAATATGGCCGGGTACTTCACCATTCAACCAAGAGCACACCTTACTAACAAAGGATTGTCCCTTAAAAGCACCGATTTCTTGCATATCCATCGATTCTTATGCACGATTCAAACATTCCTCTTAAGTTTTAGATACTCCTTTGCTTAGTTTCAACTCCCCCCTCTCCAATAGATCAATCTTCTTGGTTCCGTTGATACTCAGACTCTCTAATAACAGAGTTTCAATTAATTTTTCCCTTGGAGGTCTGGTCACTGCTGTCTTCATCCGGATGAGATAACCTGGGAAAGCAGGGGGGCTGGTTCTGATTATCTTTTCATTCTCTGGTTTATATGAACAAAAGCAGTCTTTATTTTAGTATCATACTACAGCCTAAGAAATATATATGTACCACACTACTATTTCTAAGTTTCGTTAATAGCAGAAATAAAAGCAACTACATTAATTCAGCAAAGTTTTCCAACATTACATACATAACATTCATTTTAATACTTGAGAAAAGCCAATAATATAATATACCGGCACCGCACAGACCCCGATACCCCTCCTCGAATCCCGCAGGGGTCCCCAAACCCGTCACCCCACAGACCCGCCCCCGCCTCAACGCCAGGTCCCTCCTGCGGGGCCTTACGGGCAGCGTCCCCCCGCCCCACGCCAGCCGCACACGCGCACAACGACGCCGCACGGCGGGCTGCCGCCACGGCCTCCTCGCTCCCCCGCAAGCGCAGCCGAGCGCCCGCCCTACGCCGCGCCCGTTATATCTTAGGAGCGGCACTGACCACGCCCACCCCCGTTTCCACGCAGCACAAACCCCGCCCCTTTCCCCTCCTGCGCAGGCGTGGTCCCACTCCTGCCCCTGGCGCAGGCGTGGCCCCGCCCTCGGGTCGCCAGTCGGGCGGCGGTGCCGTGCGGGAAGGGACGCGCAGGGTTTGGGGAGTCGTTGTCGTCACCGGCGCTACGACCGGGGCCGCCACTGGGATCGGGGCCGCCACCGGGACAGCGGCCGCCATGGAGGCGCCGCCTGCGCCTCCCGCCGCGCCCCCCGCGCCCTGCAGCGCTGCGCGGAGCCTGCAGGACGAGCTGACGTGCCCTGTGTGCCTGGAGTACTTCAACGACCCGGTGCTGGTGGCCGAGTGCGGGCACAACTTCTGCCGCGCCTGCGTGACCCAGTGCTGGGAGGACTCGGCACGGCGTCTCTGCTGCCCGCAGTGCCGCGAGCCGGTCCCGCAGCGCCTCTTCCGCCCCAACCGCTCCCTTGGCAACATCGTGCACATCGTTCGCCAGCTGGGTCTGCCGCCGGGCCCCGCCGAGCCACCACCGGGGCCGCCCGCGCCGCCGCTGCCCGCGGCTGTCCCGGCCGGCCCACCGGGGCCGCCGCGCTGCCCGCGCCACGGGGAGCCGCTGCGGCTTTACTGCGTGCAGGACCGGCGGGCCGTGTGTGTCGTGTGTCACCTGTCCCGCGAGCACCGCGCCCACACTGTGCTGCCCGCCGAGGAGGCGGCCCACGCCGCGGAGGTCAGTGCCGGGACCCCGCCCGCCCCCACGCACAGCGCCTGGCTCGGAGGGAGGACGGCGAGGACTCCCCTCCCGAGAGGGCGGCGGGGCATCGGGACCCCTTTCCCCCGGATAAGGAGAGCAGTGCGAACCCCCTCGGGGTGTTAGGGGGCAGTGAAAACCCCGCCCCTTCCCGGGTCTTTTTCGGGGTGCGGGGCACCCCCTCAGAAATGGGGGATGCAGTAAGCGGGGAGGAGATCGGAAACACCCCACCCCTGATTGGCAATGCCCAAGGAGATCTCACGGGGTGGGGGTGCGCCAGGGACTTCCTCTCCATGGGGGGAAGCGCCCTTCGGGTGCAGCGGCAACCTCTAGTTCCACAGGGGAGTACAGAAATGAGCCCGCAGTCTCCCCCCCCAACGTGCGCGGTGCAGTAAGGGTCCCTCCAGGCTCTGGATCTTCGCGGGGGATCTCCTCCCCAGCTGGGCGCTGTTCCCAGGATTCGGAGCGTATAAGGACTTGAATCATCCCAAGACAAGGACAGCCCGGGGTAGGATGCAGTAAGCGGGAGGTGTTCCCGGTGCGAGGTCGAACTGGGAGAATACTGGGAAAAGGGTGTCCTGGCGTGCGGGGGTGATCGTGCGAAATCCCTCCAGCCCCCGAAACGCACCGCTCCCCCTTCCCGGGGCAGGTCCGAGCTGGAGCCTGGGAACGCAGGGGCGGGCGGTTATTTATCCCACCGGCCCGATCCCGATACAGGCTGGAAGTGGAGCAGGACTCCTCCAGGAGCCGCCTGTCCCCCCCCGCCCCACAACCCGAGGGTGCTTGAGGAGTGACGCAGAGCGAAAACGGCACCCTCCCGGCGGCGCTGGGGCTCCCCTATGTCGCGATATGGGACGTGTCGTGATCACTGTGGGGATTAATTCGTAATTAAAAGCGCAAGGGCTTGATGTGGGTGGCCAGGCCTCACTATTCCAGGCCGGGAGCAGCGGATTCAGAGGGATCCAAGATGCCGGACGGAGCCGATGTCGCTGCGCAGTGGCAGCAGGAGGGTGGCACCAGCACGATCCCGAGGGATCAAGGAAGGGGATTGTGGGATCATTAACCACCACACAGTAGTTGTTGTGGTTATTAAAATCTTTTAGAGAGGATTTTGTCCCGGAACTGCTGTGATTCCTCTTCCGGGGACGCTGGGGCTGTCCCCACGCCCCAAATCTGGGATTTTGCTCTTTTTTTCAGGACCCAAACGTCCTTAGGCAGAACCAGGTTATCGCTCCCTTGGGATTTTTCCCCCTTCTTTAACCTACTTTTATGAATTTTTAATAATTGGTTGTTGCTGAGCTCTTCTCTTTATTTTTCCTGGTAATTGCTATAATCTCATGGATAAATTCCAAAGGCAGCAACTTCCGGCTCTTAACAGTCAAAATCCTTGTATTTTGGGCTTTAGTTATAAAATAAGTGGATTTATTTTCCCCCAAGGCCAGCTGGTGTTTGCAGAGTATTGCTGGGACTTCTCTGTCCTCCATGGAGGTCAAACTACTTAAATAAGGATTAGTTTAATTAATTATTCACTAATTATTAATTTAATGAGCAGTTTGGAGGCAGCAGTTCCTTCTCTTGGGGGGGTGCCTCCAGCCCAATTTTGGGGCACCTTGAGGAGGGGGAATGTGGGAAGTGATCCTGGGAGATGTGGGACCAGGGCATTTGTTTCCTCATGGGCAGACAAAATTAATTTACTTTTTTTTTCAGTTTTGGGTTGGTTGGGGTGAATTGTGTTTTTGGCACAGCCTGAGGTCAGGGTTGAGGGGAGCAGGGCAGCTGCTGGCTCCAGCTCAAAAAAAAAAAAAAAAAATCCCAGATTGGGTGAGTTTGGCCATTTCAGCTTCCCTCCTGGTCACCCATGGGAAGAATTCCCAACGGATCTCATTGTTCTGCTTTCCAGGAGGTGCCCCAGGAGCACTTGAGCTCCCTGAGGAAAGGGCGTGAAGAGGCCAAGGCCGAGCGGGAGCGGCAGAGTGAGGAGCTGCTGGTGAGTGCTGGGGGTCCCAGAGTTCCCATCCTGGAGGGTTCAGTCTCACCTGGGGATTTCCTAGCTGTGGGAATTTGGTCCCACCTGGGGGGTTCCTCCTCCCCATGGGAATCCCAGCCCCCAGAGATTCTCTCACTTTGGGGTGATTCCCTGAGCTCTATGGCTGCAGGGATTTGCCCTCCACAGGGGTCTTTCCTTTGGAATTGCAGAAGCAGACGGAGGTGGAGCGGCAGAAGATCGTGGCTGAGTGCAAGGAGCTGCGGGCTTTCCTGGAGGAGAAGGAGCAGCTCCTGCTCTCCCGGCTGGAAGAGCTGGAGAGGGACATTGGGCGGCGGAGGGACGAGAGCGTGGCCCGACTGGCTGAGGACATTGCCCAGCTGGACAAGCTCCTGGCAGAGCAGGGCGGGGACAGTGGGACAGGGAACACACCTGGCGAGGTGGGACTCTGTTATGTGTCTCTATGGAAAAAAATCCCACTTACGGATACAGAAATCCCTTATATTGGGCAAAAATATCCTAATTACAGGGACAAATCCTATTTATGGGATGAAAATCCCATTTATGGGGACAAAAAAGTCTTTTTTATTGGGTGAAAAAAGTGAAGAAGCCTCTATTTGTGGGTCAAAATATTTCCATTTAGTTGGGAAAAAAATCCTTTAATAGGTGAGAAATTCCATTTATGGAAACAAAAATGTCTTTATGGTGGGACAAGTCTCTTCATGGGATCCTTCCAGTTTTTGGGTAGGATTTTGGGATCTCTGAGATAGGAGAGATGCTGATCCTAACAAATTCCTTGGGTTTTCTTCCCCTTCCAGGGTGTCGTCCCAGCTGGCAGCAGGTGAGTGAACTTGGGAGCCTCTGGCTGCGGGCCAGAGCTGGTATTTCAACTCTTCCCAGTGGGAGTTCCCTGGTATTGAGTCCCTGACTCCCATGTCTCCGCAGCCTGGAAAGCTGGATGTTCCTCAAGCCCGAGCCTGGCTTTTCCGAGCTGGAGAAGAAGCTGAAGAGCTTTTCCCAGAAGAGTGCGGTGCTCAAGGAAGTGCTGCTGGAATTCAAGGGTGAGCCTGACAAGATCCTTCCTGGAAAAAAACACTGCTTCCCAGCCAGGATCCCACACGGAAGTCCACCAAAATCAGGGCTGGGATGGAGCCTGGGTCTTACTCCACCCCTGGGCTGGTTGGAAGAGTTGTAGTTTGTTTGAGCATTGGCTCATCCCAGGGAAAAGGTGGAAAAGTAATGATTTCCCTGGGATTTGAGTGTGGAAGTCTGGAGTAGGAATCATTCTTGATGGCTTGGGCAGTTCTGGGGGTTTCAAGGGCTCAATTCCTTCCTTCTCTTCCCGCAGAAAACCTGCGCTTTGAGCTGGAGAATGACACAGGTGAGGCCATCAGGATTGGGGTAAGACCTCCCTTTTCCAGGGGTTTGCTTGGAACTGGCTGGGATTTGGGGCTGTGACTTCGCTTTTCCAAGAGATAATGTGGGAATTTGCCAGGATTGGGGGTTATGTGGGCTCTAAGCTTCCTTTTCCGAGGGTTAAGGTTGGAATTGCTTGGCTTGGGTTCTTTGTGGACTCTTCAAGATGCTACAGGTGGCTCGCCTGGGTCCTTTCTCTCTGGTTTGGGATACAGACAATAGATCAATCCCCATAGAGGCGGGATAACGATCCAAGAGGTGACTCACCTGTGTTGTCCCTGTTGGGTTTGGGACACAGCCACTGAGTCCAACCTGCCAATACCACAATACCTCTCCCCTTTTCCCCTCCAGGCGAGCTCTCCCTGGATCCCGACACAGCCAACCCCTACCTGGTGCTGTCAGAGGACAAGCGGAGCGTGCGGCTCCGTGGGGCCCCTCAGGAGCTGCCGGCTCATCCCAAACGCTTCGACTACGCCTTCTGCGTCCTGGCCTCCGAGGGCTTCTCTGCTGGCCGCCACTACTGGGAAGTGGAGGTGGGAGACGGGGAGAGCTGGGTGCTGGGTGCTGCCCGCGAGTCCGTGCGCCGCAAGGAGAAGGTCGACTTCGCCCCCGAGGAGGGGATTTGGGCGGTGGGGCTCAACTGGAAGGGCAAAAATTGGGATCAGTACCAGGCGTTCACCTCTCCTGAGACACCGCTGTCCCTTTGTGAGCGGCCACGCAAGATCGGGGTGTACCTGGACTATGAGGGCGGGTGGGTGGCATTTTACAACGCTGACAACATGGCTCCCATCTTCACCTTCACCGCCGCCTTCTCCGAGAGGATCTTCCCGTTTTTCTGGCTCTTCTATGTGGGCTCCTCGCTGTCCCTCTGCAACTGAGCCCACCCTGCTCACTGGTGTCCCTTGTCCCCTGCCATCCTTAGGTTTTCCTTTGCTTCCAAGCAAAACGCCCCAAATCCTGCCCTTGGCCATTCAGGGGGGATTTTTTTCCTGTTGAAGTTCAAAGTTTGGAGTGTTTTTACCCTCAAAATCTTCCTCAAGGGCGTTGTTTGGTGAGGGGGGCTACTTGGCCACCCCCTCCTTGTTGCTGGTTAAACACCCCTGTAGTTCATTTTCTATTTTTCTTTGGAGCTGGAGCCCCATGGAGCAGGGAGAGGCTGATCCCATCCTACTTCGAATAGTAGCCAAAGCTTTGTGTCCCACCTCCCCCCTAAAATGCTGTGTGGAGAGGAGGGGTGTCGTTCCCCCCCCCCCCGGCCAATTTGGACACCATTGGTTTCCAAGTCATCCCATCCCATCTCCTTCCCTCCCCCCTGGGGAAAGGGCAGAGCCTGTCCTACTGTCACTGAGTGACCCCACCTATATTCCCTATTGCCCCCCATTTCCCTCTCCTCGTACCCCCATCACCTCCAATTTCCCTCCTAGCCCCCCATCCCCCATTGCCTCCCCGTCAACTCCACATGTCCCTCTTTGCCTCCTCATCTCCCCCACTTCCCCCTGCATTTTGTTCCCCTAAATTCTGAGCCCCTGGAGCCCTGGGATCCCAGCAAGGGGATGTGGATATTTGGGATCACCCCAAACTCGGGCTGGGGGGTTTTGGGGGCCTGGGGGAGGGTGGGTCTGTGTTCTAGGTGTGATCTTGCGCTTGCCCGCTCCCCTTGTGCCCTCCCCACTGCTGCTGTTCGTGTCCTTTGCCCTGTCACTGTTAGTGGGGAAATAAAAGTTGCTGTGCAAAAAAACCCTAAAACCCGATAATTTGGGGTTTTTGGTGCTGGGGGAGGAGGAAAAGCTGCTCCTGCACAGGAGGGAATGGAGACAGAGACATGCTGGGGTTCTGGGGGCACTTGCAATTCACTGAATGGTCCCAGCTTAGAGCTTCCAAGTATCTGTAAGTTCAAATTCTGTTTTAAATCTGAGTTTTAAATGAAAATTAAATAAAGTTTAAAGGAAAAGTTTGAAGCACTGGGAGCTCCCAGTTTTGGAGCACAGCCCCTCTGGGCACTCCCTCTCATCCCAGTTTGGGTCCCCAGTTCCTGGGTGTGTGGTGTTTCCACCCCCTCTCAAACCTCTTTTCCTGTGCCGTCTCACTTTTCTATACCTTTTCCATAAAAATCTGACACCAGATCCCACGTTTACCCAAAATAAGTCTTTATTGAGGATCCACCTGTGGCAATACTGCTGGGGTCAGGGGAAGCTGGGATTCGGCAGAAAAACTAGGATTTGCTCCAGCAATTTGGCTGAAAACTTTGGGGGTTCATCTGGGATTTGGCTGAAAACCTGGGATTTTCCCCAGTTTTGCCTTGCCCGTGTATTTTTGGCACCTGGAGCGGCTGCAGGGTCCAGCATCATCCCCAGTTCTGCTCCAGTCCCCAAACTGGGGGATGAGCCCACTAGGACCCCCTCTAACCCATCCCCTCACCTCGGGGCATGCCTGGATCCTGCCCAACATCCCCCCCGCCGTACTCCTGTGGGGTCCTCCCTGTATCCCTCCCACTCCCCAGGATGTTCCCAAGCAGCTCCAGAGGTTCCATTGACCCGGGGGGCTCTGGATGCTGCTGGATTCCCTCGGGCTGGGGGGGTCCCCCAAGCCCCCTGGGGTGGCTCTTGCTCTTGTGGGCGGTGACATTGTCCCGCTTTTCGAACCTCTTCCCGCAGACATCGCATGGGAATTGGTAGAAGGAGTCGGCGTCATGTTTCCTCATGTGCCAGTTCAGGGAGGCTTTTTGGCGGCAGGTGAAGCCGCAGATCTCACACCTGGGGGAGATCCCGGCAGGAGTAAAAAACCTCAGGGATGAGGCACAGGGAGAACCGGCCCTGCCCTGCTCGGGGCTGGACTGTGCAGTGGGTTGAAGTTCCAGCGCCCTCCTGGCATGAATGTGTTGGACAGGAGTCCTTTGTTCTGTCCCAGCTTATTAACCTGCGCCTACTTTAAACACTGCCCTGGAGCTGCTGGATCTGAGCACAGCCAGCTCCAAGGGCAGAAACCTCGGGAGAAATCGCAGCCTGACTTTTGGCCACGTGCTGAGGAGCTGATTTTGGGTTGAAAAGGGTGGGAAGAGGCTGAGCAGAGCTGCAGGGATGGGACTGGGATTTACTGGAAGGGCGGGGGTGGGACTATGATGTACTGGCAAGTCAGAAATGGGACTGGGACTTACTGGAGTGGCTTTTCCCCAGTGTGGATCCGTCGGTGGATGATCAAATTGCTGCTGGTGCGGAAGGAGCGTGCACAGAACTCACAGATGTAATCCCGCTTGTCTGGGAGAAAAGGAAAAGGGAATCGGGCTGATCCAGCCTAGAAAAACCATCAGGGCCCTCGGCACGTGCTTTGGGAGCAGGGAAATTTCCCAGCACGGGAATGGAGATGATAAAGGAGAGATCTGGGGACCGAAGGGCAACAGTGATGGCTCCCAGGGATGGGAATTTGGGAATGGGTGGCTGTGGCCCAGTGGGGAAGGGGGTACGAAGGAGGTGTGAATTTGAAGGGAGCAAGTGGAATCCATACAGAAAGTGCGATCCATAAGGGAGGTGTAATCCCTATGAAAGGAGGTGTGATCCCTATGAAAGGAACCACAATCTATAAAGGAGAGTTGTAACTCCTACAGGAGGATGTCCAGGGAGATGTAACCCACTGGGGAGGAGGTGTCATTCCCGTGGAAATGCCCCACTCACCACTGTGCAGCTTCTCGTGCTCCTTCAGATGCTTTTTAAAGTTGAAGGATTTCCCACAGGTGGGCTCAGAGCAAGTGAAGGTTTTCTGGTGCACATGCTGGTACTTCTGGTGGTGCTGCCAGGGGAAAAAACCTATCAGCTCCCAGTTCCAGCTCCAGCACACCTCACCCAGGCTCCCCAGTGCTCCAGGAAGTGCTGGTCCCTGCAGGTGCTCACGTTCAGGTATTGGCGGTTGGAGAAGATTTTGCCACAGCCTTCAAAGTCGCACAGGAGTATCTCACGCTTTGCCGCCTTCCTGACAGAGAAAACATGGGAAAAATCATTGGCAGGAAGGAGGAGGAGGAGGGTTAGAAAAGCTCTGGAATGTGGATCTGCCCCCAGCTCTTTCCTCCTCACCCACCTTCACTTCTTCCCCCCAAGAAAATCTGTAAATGAAGCAAAGAAACCCTTTCATAGCCTTCTGGCCGTCCCTCACGGAAGAGCTGAGCTCCTCCTCCTGCTCTTCCTGGGAATGCCTGGAAGCTTCCCTAGCCCCTTCCCTCCCCTTTCCCAGGTACCTGATTCTCTTGGGGCCGATCTGAGCCATGTCCTTGTCACTCGCCTGTGTCTGCCGCCGGCAACTGCAATAGGAAAGAGCCATTTTGAGCCAGGCCTTGGTGTCCCCTCGCTGTCCCCAGGCCCAGAGCCAAGATTCCTGAGGAAATCCCACAGTAAGTCATCCTCAGGACCAGCATTTTTCCCATTTCCATCCCATTTCCCCATGGGAGCAGGACATGCTGGAACAAACACATCGTTCAGGCGTTAAAGTAAGAATAAATTCTTTATTGCTTGTTACAAAACCCTTTTCACATGGTTTGGATGCGTCTCAGGACACTGAAATTGGCTCCCAGCCAGGTTTGATCTATAATTCATCCATAGCTCCCCGGAAACAGCAGCTATTCTTAGCTGTCACCCTGGAATTAAGGAAAGAGCCATTAAAAGTGGGTTAAAGTGGGGTTTGGGGAGGAGAAATAATGGGATGGTAAGAGATGCCAATGCTCAAGCATGGATTCAGCCTGGGGCTTGTCCCAAACCCCTTGAAAACAGCTCAGGGTAGCTTTACCTGGGGAAGGGAGAAGAGGAGGAACCCTTTGACATCTGGAAGATCCTGCTTTTCTCTTGAGCCAGGATTTATCTCCTGTTTTCGATTTGCTGTGACAAAAGGGGGGGAAATGAACCAAAAGATGAAAAACACAATCCGTGTCACCGCACTCAGCACAAAAAGGGCCAACCTGAAGCTTAGGCTTGGCTTTAGGAGGGGGCTGAGAGCTGCAAAGCCCCCACTGGTGCCACAGAAAAGCCACCAGCCTGCAGGTGTAACTTTGGACATACTTGGAGGGCAAGACCATGGAACATGGGATGGAAATCTGGCAGAACCCAAAAAAAGTCAGAAAAACCCCCACATTTAAGTCGCTTTTGGCCCCAAAAAGAATGGGCCAGACTGAATGCAGACTCTTCTACCCTCTCATTGGATTTGGGAGCCTGGGATCTGCATGCCCAGTGATGACAGGGAGTGGGGAAGAGCAAATTCCATTGTTACCTTCGCTGGGATTGGGTCTCCCGGAAGGGTGATCCCTCTTCCAGCCATATCCAGGGTGGTTCTGGAGCTGCCAGGAGAGGGGAGGGCATTCAGCATCCAAAAGGAGCTGCTCAAAGGGACCAATCAAAGCTGTAAGGAAGTGGCACAACACTCACCTGGGGAAAGGTTTGAGATGGGATTGGCGCTGAGCCCACCTTTCAGGGGACAGATGGAGGAGTTTTGGCTGATTCCAGGGAAAAGGGGAATTTTACCCCCTTATTGTATCAAAAGTGTAAGAAAATCCATCCAGGTGAGGTGTATGTTGGATCTGAGGCCATGCACAAAGCGCCAGCCCAACATCCCTTTAACACTTGTGCAAAGCCCTCATGAGGGCCGATTTGAGATTTTTAGCACAAAACATTGAATTCTGTATGCCTGGAAAGGAGAGCTGGAAACCCAACACTAGGCCCCCAAAGCTGCTGGAGAAGTCACGGATCCATTGGTAGAGGAGATTGTGGTGGGATGGATGGATGGATTTTGGGCTGTTCCATCTCCAGTCTGGTGGAGGCTTCAGTGCTCACCACAGGTATATCAAGGGGTCTTCGTCCCCCTCCATGGCAGCCCCAGCCTTGGCTGCCTCTCCTTGTTCCCTGACTGCGCTGGACCGGCCCCACGAGGGACAGGGTGGGTGACACGAGGCTCATGAAGCCCCTGCAGCAATGTTTGTGAGCCAGACCCCTCTTTGCTCACTCAACACCCAACAAGACGAAGAAACGCGGCTGGCTCTGCCCCGCAGTCAGTAGTGCAGTAGCGTCATGGGGAGGGTTGACCTCCATTGGAGACACAGCTCTTGCCCCGTGGCCAACAGCATGGGACACCCATGACACCCTAATGGGACACTCCCAAGACGATGACTTTGGCCCCCATCTCCTCATCCCTTCGCCTCTGTGGCTGCCACGACTCACCTGACCCGTCCGCTCTTCTCCTCCAAGGGGCCAGAGCTGGGCAGGGGCGGCTTGAGCAGGGGCGGCTCCTCCTTGATTGGTTTCTTGTGGGCCTTGGGTTGGCCCTGGTGTCGCTGTGGCTCTGAGTCACTATTGGGGACACAGACCGGGGTGGGTGAGGGGCCTTGGGTGGTTGATGGGGTGAGATATGGGTTGGATGTGGTAGGAAATGAGTTAGCTGCACATGGTTAGACATGGGTTGGTCATGGAAGGACTGACTTGGTTAGACATGGCAGGACATGGGTTGGACACAGTTGGGCATGGTATGACATGGATGGACATCAGTTGGATGGCAAAGACTCTCCCCCAGGTGAGACACAATGAAAATGCGTCTCCAAAATTCTGTGCTCTTTGACCCCAGAAACACCTTATTTTAGCCCCACATGGACACTATTCCCACCTCCTCCCCACTCTGCCAGGGCAGCTGCAGCAGGACTAGCACATGGAAGAGACATGAGGCCCGTAACCCTTCCAGTGCAATATTAGTCTGGACTGGGACGGTGCTAGCAGGCACCATGGAGTGGTTCCCACACGATCCAAATCTGCAGGCTCCCTCACAGCTCTCCCACCTGTCCAGGGATGGGTGGTAGTTCTCATCATGCAGGTCATCAGTGTAGGCCAAGTCATCAGCATCGGCAAAGTCCCCACGCTCCTCTTCCTCTCGGGGCTCAGCTCCTGGCTCTACATTGTCCCCAGGGATGGCGCTACTGGACAACGACCTGGGTCAATTCTGCCGTGATGGCTCAACCACAGACAGTCACGTTGGCCAACGCTGGGGACCCAGGGTTGGGTCAGACAGGGCCAAATGCAACTGTTGGCCTCACCAGGGGATGCTTGTAGGTGGCACCACTCACCTCTTGCCAGCTGCCACCGCAGGCCCTGGTCCAAGTGGCGTATGGGGGGCTGGAAGAGGACAGGAGGGTGATGAGGAAGGGTTGGGAGAGGTGAGAAGGAGAAGGATGGAGAGTTGGGAAGGATAGGGCTCTTGGAAGGGTCAATGGGGTTGGGGCAGTGTCTGATCCCAGTGGGATGGCGGTGGAACTGGAACTACCCTAGAAGTGGGAGAGGGACTGAAGGTAGGGAAGCAAGAGGAGTTGAAGGCAGAAAGGTGACCTGGAGGAGCTCACCTCTGGAGGAGCTCACCTGTGCCGCCACTGTCATCACCATCTCTTAGTTCCTTGCTCCAGTCCCTGTCACCATGAGGTGACCTGGCTGTTCCCTCCACTCCAGCCTCGTTGGAGCCCAATGTGGCCCTACGGAGAGAATGCCGGCGCCCAGTGCCCAGGGAGGGGCCGCATCCCTGGCCTGCTTTCAGGTGGTCGTGGGAGGGGCTGTTGGGAACCCCAGAGCCACCCCATGAGAAGCGGTGTCCAGCCACGCACTCCCAAGCCAGCGGGGCTGCACTGCCCGGTGCTGGCAGCTGGATGTCCGGCACAAAGCCACACTCCTGGCCATGGCTGTGGGACAGCACAACCAGGTGCTGCAGTGCAGCCGGTTGGAGCTGCTCCAGCTCTCCTGGGAAAACAAAGAAATCTGTGAAAAACAGCTCCAAAATGGCACGGGGTGGCGGGGGGGACGGGGACGGGGAGGGGGGTGTGTGGGACACCTGCAATGCCCCCTCCACCTTCCCCAGGCTCTTAGGGTTCTCCTTGTTAAAAGCAACCCTCAAATAGCTTCCCAAAAAAGAGCTGGGGATGCCAAAAGCAGGGAAGACAGAGAGGATTTGCCTAGTGCTCAGAGGAGTGAGCAAACTCCAGGTGCTTCTCCAAAACCCAACTCAACAGGAGTCCTCCCTCTCCACCACGAACTTCTTACGGACCCAAACTACTGGATGCCAACATGGAATTGGGAGGGAAGCACCTACCTGGGCTCCAGGCGCAGCCATGAGAGCTGTACCTGCATGGGAAGACAGAGGTGAGCAAGCAGAAACCTGGATTTTCCCCATGAGAGGTGGGTTTTAATGGGGTTTGAGCCCCGCTCGTGACCTGTCAAGGAGGAACTGGGCCAACTGGGAATGCAGGGCGAATCCAAGCTGCTCCTTGAGGCGGCACCAGCGCTCCAAGTGCCCCCCGATGCGGATGCGGCACTTGCTGCGTCGCGCGTCCAGTTCCCGGCGCTTCTGGCGCCGGACGCACTCCGGGGCCTGCGGACGACACGTGTGGGCTGAGTCTATGGGAAGGGCTGGGGGCATACAGCAGGGTCGGAGGGGGATACAGGGCTGGTCTGAGCATGGAGGGGTCAGATGGGGAATTTGGGGTATCATGGCTCCATAGGAGAGTCTGGGGGTCACACAGAAACACGGGAAGGGGACATGGACACGGTCCTGTTGCACGGGTGGTCAGTCCTGGAGGTTCATGGAGGACATCGGGGAATATGGGGAAGCGCTGAGGGTTGATAGGGGACATGGTGGGGGGAGACACAGGGGTGGCGCAGCATCATGGAGGGGATCAGGAGACGGTTGGGTGAGGAATTAGGGTTCCCTGGCTCCACACTGGTGTTATGGGGGGGGACATAGGGGGTGGCCTAGGGACATGGAGGGGGTCACAAGAAGGGGGGCGGGGAGGCATCCACACTGCCCCAGGCCCACCTCCCCAGGCCCCGCCGCTCCAAATCCCTACAGGGCCTCGCCCCTCTTAGCCCCGCCCCGTTTAAGCCACGCCACCTCCCGCCGTTTTCCCCGGGCCCCTCCGTCCACCCCTGCCCGTTCCCGCCGCCGGGCCTTAAAGCGGATGAGGCGGCAGAAGAACGGCGACTGGCGAGACGGGGAACGTCCGCCACTCCATCGCGCTCCCACCACCCTCTCCGCGTGCACCCTGCCATCCGCGAACCTCCTCTGCCGGTCCGCACTCCATTCCGCGCCGAGAGGGCCCCACCCCGGGCCGTGCCCACTTTAAGAGCCACCGGACCCACCCCCACTTCTCTCACGCCGCTCACGGACCGCAGCAAAGATGGCGGAGGCCCCGCGCCCGCTCCGCGTGCACGGAGCCGCGAGGGCCGCTGGGAGGTGTAGTCCCGCCGCGGAGCATCATGGGACATTCCCGGATGCGGACGGGGCTGGATGCGGGGCGGCATGATTTGAAGAAAACTCCCAAGCTTGTTAGAATCTTGTTTCTCGTGTTTCTTAAAAGGTCATCACAGAACTTGACAGGTCTGTCCAGGCTGGCTGCACAAGGTTAATCTTTGCAATCTGGTACATTTCTTTCTTCTGACGGTACAAACAAGGCCTTGCGGCACACTCGGTGTCTGATGCACAGAATGGCCCTGAAATACGCAGTTCTTTTATCTTTATACCTATTTTTACCCAATTAACAATAGACACGTGTCTTATTTTTCTTAATGACCCAATGACCCATCTCCTCTGTGATGCACTACGGCATTCTCTATCCAATCACTTACTATTACCCAAAAACCTCCAGGAGAAGAACATGAAGAAAGAAGGGACAAGAGACAACACTGTAAATCCTCCATCTTGTCTCCTGTTCTCTAAACTAACTTTTTCACCCAGTGATTTAAAAAAACTTTCTAATCTACACACTTACACTTTTAGCTTTTTCTATCTAACTTTAATGTTTGTTTTCATGTATCACCATGAAAACGTGCTCATGAATTTCATATAATATGAAATTCAGTGTTTTTCTGGGTCTTATAACTAAGTATCAGAAACAAGGGCACGCACTCTGTATTCCAGACTCCAACATTTGCCCCTCTATTTGAAAAAAAAAAATAAATATCAACCCAAACCTTTTCTTTGATTAATTTTCGCGAAGGGTTATTTTTCCTTCACTCATGCCCTTCGCACCAACAACAGAACTGCTGCTCTGCTCTACAGAGCACTCTGCCTCCAGTTTTGAACATCAGTTAACTAACCACTCAAAGCTAGAGAAATAGATCTAGGTTGCTTACTTAACCAGTAGCTTGTCTAATTGCTTTAAAGTTTCTGCTGAAGCTACTTGAATTGAAAGCTGAGTTGTTATAAATCTCTATCTGAAATTTCATGAGTCAAACTCTTCACAATCAGGTGTGACTAAAATTGATATAAGGTTACACTAAGATGTTGCCTCTTTATATAGAGCATGATAAATAAAAAGAAAAATTGAATATTATACAGAAAACTATTTTCACTGAGATAAGGTATGCTTTCTTTTGAGTTAACTAAAAGAAGTGATGCAGGTGACATCACATCACAAAGTGATCAACAAAATGATACAGCTCAAGGGTGATACCTGATTCACCTTCATCTTCAAGGACTTTATCTCTCATGCAGGATTCTGAATCTTGACACAGTTCACACCATGCTTTATTTAACAAGTGAGGTTTTACAATATCAATTTTCCCACTCTTTCATATGAAACCCAAAGTTCATTGCTCTCACATGTTGGATCAAAGCTGTTCAGCTGTCAACTGTGGTCTCAATACGGTTCACATCTGCGTGCTCGCTCTTCTGCTCTTTGGCCTGTTTGTCTTTGCAGCTCACGAGTTTCCATGTTCTTCGCTAGGAAGTTACTTCTGTTTTGAACCTGTGAATACACAAACATAGACTTTACTCCAAATTATCAACTGAAATGAATTTTTCATCTTGCTTCTGAACATTTGACCAGAATCAAAGAATTCTCTCTCAACTTTGCTTGACTACTGTTAGAACAGTACTTGATAATTTGCTTTGTAACAGACTTGTTTAAAAAGGACTGTTCAAGAATTATTTGTAATAGATATACAATCTTTGCATTTTTTCCAAAATCTAAAATACGTACATCATGTTTCCATGCTTCTGAACTGCAACCTCTGTTTCCTCCCCCTCTCTTGTAAACAAAGGTAAAATATCCACTGTCTTGTTCTGACAATGAAAAACCATCAAAGTAAAACACATGCATATGTATACATATAGGAAATAAAATTTTTACAGAAATCAAAAACTTATTAAAAAGATGCATAATTGATATTATGCAATACTAAACTTATCTAAATTATCTGTAATATGAATTACTGAATATTCTAAATATACACACCCATCCCAGAGTTTGCCACAGCTGATAAAACAATGGAAGATTGGAAAATCATGTCCGGATAACAATTTTCCAAGCCCACTGTAAAATCCAGCTGCTATATTAATTCACTAATTGCCAAGTCAGATTGACCTGAATATTGTTTCGATGCAGAAAACTTCTGGGTTTATTGGTAAATTCTCTATCCAGGTAAAGTCAAGGCTTGGACAGAGCCTAGGCTTTAAACTGGAAAGATGCCTTTTAACTAATTTCTAAAACAAGGTTCTCAAGAGTAGCAGCTATGAGATGCTTACAGCACAGCAAACTGTTGAAATGCATTTGTACAAAGCAAATGATCAGAAGCCATAGGTACCAGACTAATTAAATCATTCAGCAGTTGGTTTAATCTGAAGCCTCTCCCATGGCAGCTGACCATAGGCCAGCCAGCCTCTGCAGCAGGGCAGAGCAGCTCCGACCCAAATACACCCAGACACCCGTGACACACAAGACAACAGACCAGGGGACACAACAGGGAGACAAAACTCCGGGCCAGAAGAATGGCCGCAAGGACCGAGAGAATGCGGCACAATATGACCCAGGTGAGAATGATGGCGAGCTGATAAGGCCGAGACAGCCCTGAAGAAAGAAGATGCTGACACGATGACTTATCCCGAGAAGCGCAAATACGGATGGCCGAGAATCCTACGGCCACAATTCTCTACCTGTCCTTGCATTCGGACATGTCCTAGCCCGCTACAATGGATCCTTGCGGCGCACGGCTGTGGCCACAGCTCAGAACAAGACCTCTAAAGACACCCGATCGGACGCTTAAAAACAGAGATGGGATTCCAAGGCCTCTGAGAGGTCCCGAGGCACAGCTCTGACAGTGTCAGCGCCAGGCCGAGGAGCCAAGAGATCAGAGATGTTAAGAGTGACGCCAGGGTTTCCTGTAACGTCCTGGAAGGGCTAAGGCAAGACACATACGACACGAGGTGCACAAAAGGCACGACAGACAAGTGACCCGACACATTCCCGGACCGCTCTGCCCTGTGCACCTCAGCATTGGGAGCCAAAGTGAGGCTTTCCCTTGAGGTGGCCTAAAGGGCCACTTCTTGAACCTCGCTACGTCCAAAGCAGACTCAAAACTTCCTGGCCACGAGTCCCAGCCCGGCACCCCGCTTCCATCCCCCCTCTGCGGATCGTAGCCTTTGAGTTAGCTCTCGGACGCCCGGGGGGTGAGAGTCCACACGGGCTGCCAAGGAACACCGTCTCGTCGTCTGCCCAGTTCCTGCCGTCACCATGCTGCTGTCTCTTGATGAGCTACACGAAAAAGAACAGAACATCATCCCAGGATCTTAGCAGAACATCGGGCAAACCCTGACAAGTCTGCTACTCACGGTCTCTCGAGAACGCCCGCATCCCAGGGCCGCACGCTTCGGCCACGCCCGGAGCCAGATGCCATCATCGCGGGGCACGCCTGCGTTAGGAGGAGACAAGGTGATCTGTCACTGCCGAAATTCGAGCGGGCCCTCGCTCCTCCTCCCGACATCCCCAACTCACGGCAACCCCTCGGCCGTTGCTAAAGGCTGCCCGGATGGCACCGTCACGTGGAAAACGCCAAGGCTTCAGCACGCGGTCCCTTAACGCTTCCGCGGGGCTCACGGGAGCGGCGAACCAGGCCTGCCGGCCAGTCGGCGAGGGGGTCACGGTAAAAGGTGCCTGGACCGCCTAAAGCACGCAAAGGAGAAGGGATGCTTGGAGTTGCAGCTGAAACTGAGACCTCAGCAATAACAACCGCTTCTCTCCACCCCTCACTGCTCACCTTGCCGACTTCGCCCTGACCGTGGATAGCTGGCTTTACATCCTAAAAATAACAACAAAGAACAGAGCTGTCACACAGTGACCGGTTCCAGGTCCCCTGCAAAGACAAACCGTGACTTACCTTCTCGCGGGAACACCCTTACCCTGGATGGGGCCCTCTGATACGGATTTCATCCATCCGCATCTGAAAGAAAGCAAAGACACAACTCAAAGTGCTGCAGAATAACTTCACAGCTCCTGACATCTTCTGTCAATCTAGGCATACTATCTAGACTCCAACTGCATTCTACATTACAGATCTCTACTTCTGTCAATCTAGGCATACTATCTAGACTCCAACTGCATTCTACATTACAGATCTCTTATTACAAATCCCTAATTACAGCTACCCAGGATTTGTCCATTTACACCTACAGCCAGCCTCTGCAGCAGGGCAGAGCAGCTCCGACCCAAATACACCCAGACACCCGTGACACACGAGACAACAGACCAGGGGACACAACAGGGAGACAAAACTCCGGGCCAGAAGAATGGCCGCAAGGACCGAGAGAATGCGGCACAAGATGACCCAGGTGAGAATGATGGCGAGCTGCTAAGGCCGAGACAGCCCTGAAGAAAGAAGATGCTGACACGATGACTTATCCCGAGAAGCACAAATACGGATGGCCGAGAATCCTACGGCCACAATTCTCTACCTGTCCTTGCATTCGGACAAGTCCTAGCCCGCTACAATGGATCCTTGCGGCGCACGGCTGTGGCCACAGCTCAGAACAAGACCTCTAAAGACACCCGATCGGACGCTTAAAAACAGAGATGGGATTCCAAGGCCTCTGAGAGGTCCCGAGGCACAGCTCTGACAGTGTCAGCGCCAGGCCGATGAGCCAAGAGATCAGAGATGTTAAGAGTGACGCCAGGGTTTCCTGTAACGTCCTGGAAGGGCTAAGGCAAGACACATACAACACGAGGTGCACAAAAGGCACGACAGACAAGTGACCTGACACATTCCCGGACCGCTCTGCCCTGTGCACCTCAGCATTGGGAGCCAAAGTGAGGCTTTCCCTTGAGGTGGCCTAAAGGGCCACTTCTTGAACCTCGCTACGTCCAAAGCAGACTCAAAACTTCCTGGCCACGAGTCCCAGCCCGGCACCCCGCTTCCATCCCCCCTCTGCGGATCGTAGCCTTTGAGTTAGCTCTCGGACGCCCGGGGGGTGAGAGTCCACACGGGCTGCCAAGGAACGCCGTCTCGTCGTCTGCCCAGTTCCTGCCGTCACCATGCTGCTGTCTCTTGATGAGCTACACGAAAAAGAACAGAACATCATCCCAGGATCTTAGCAGAACATCGGGCAAACCCTGACAAGTCTGCTACTCACGGTCTCTCAAGAACGCCCGCATCCCAGGGCCGCACGCTTCGGCCACGCCCGGAGCCAGATGCCATCATCGCGGGGCACGCCTGCGTTAGGAGGAGACAAGGTGATCTGTCACTGCCGAAACTCGAGCGGGCCCTCGCTCCTCCTCCCGACATCCCCAACTCACGGCAACCCCTCGGCCGTTGCTAAAGGCTGCCCGGATGGCACCGTCACGTGGAAAACGCCAAGGCTTCAGCACACAGTCCCTTAACGTTTCCGCGGGGCTCACGGGGGCAGCGAACCAGGCCTGCCGGCCAGTCGGCGAGGGGGTCACGGTAAAAGGTGCCTGGACCGCCTAAAGCACGCAAAGGAGAAGGGATGCTTGGAGTTGCAGCTGAAACTGAGACCTCAGGAATAACAACCGCTTCTCTCCACCCCTCACTGCTCACCTTGCCGACTTCGCCCTGACCGTGGATAGCTGGCTTTACATCCTAAAAATAACAACAAAGAACAGAGCTGTCACACAGTGACCGGTTCCAGGTCCCCTGCAAAGACAAACCGTGACTTACCTTCTCGCGGGAACACCCTTACCCTGGATGGGGCCCTCTGATACGGATTTCATCCATCCGCATCTGAAAGAAAGCAAAGACACAACTCAAAGTGCTGCAGGATAACTTCACAGCTCCTGACATCTTCTGTCAATCTAGGCATACTATCTAGACTCCAACTGCATTCTACATTACAGATCTCTAATTACAAATCCCTAATTACAGCTACCCAGGATTTGTCCATTTACACCTACAGCCAGCCTCTGCAGCAGGGCAGAGCAGCTCCGACCCAAATACACCCAGACACCCGTGACACACGAGACAACAGACCAGGGGACACAACAGGGAGACAAAACTCCGGGCCAGAAGAATGGTCGCAAGGACCGAGAGAATGCGGCACAAGATGACCCAGGTGAGAATGATGGCGAGCTGCTAAGGCCGAGACAGCCCTGAAGAAAGAAGATGCTGACACGATGACTTATCCCGAGAAGCGCAAATACGGATGGCCGAGAATCCTACGGCCACAATTCTCTACCTGTCCTTGCATTCGGACAAGTCCTAGCCCGCTACAATGGATCCTTGCGGCGCACGGCTGTGGCCACAGCTCAGAACAAGACCTCTAAAGACACCCGATCGGACACTTAAAAACAGAGATGGGATTCCAAGGCCTCTGAGAGGTCCCGAGGCACAGCTCTGACAGTGTCAGCGCCAGGCCGAGGAGCCAAGAGATCAGAGATGTTAAGAGTGACGCCAGGGTTTCCTGTAACGTCCTGGAAGGGCTAAGGCAAGACACATACAACACGAGGTGCACAAAAGGCACGACAGACAAGTGACCCGACACATTCCCGGACCGCTCTGCCCTGTGCACCTCAGCATTGGGAGCCAAAGTGAGGCTTTCCCTTGAGGTGGCCTAAAGGGCCACTTCTTGAACCTCGCTACGTCCAAAGCAGACTCAAAACTTCCTGGCCACGAGTCCCAGCCCGGCACCCCGCTTCCATCCCCCCTCTGCGGATCGTAGCCTTTGAGTTAGCTCTCGGACGCCCAGGGGGTGAGAGTCCACACGGGCTGCCAAGGAACGCCGTCTCGTCGTCTGCCCAGTTCCTGCCGTCACCATGCTGCTGTCTCTTGATGAGCTACACGAAAAAGAACAGAACATCATCCCAGGATCTTAGCAGAACATCGGGCAAACCCTGACAAGTCTGCTACTCACGGTCTCTCAAGAACGCCCACATCCCAGGGCCGCACGCTTCGGCCACGCCCGGAGCCAGATGCCATCATCGCGGGGCACGCCTGCGTTAGGAGGAGACAAGGTGATCTGTCACTGCCGAAACTCGAGCGGGCCCTCGCTCCTCCTCCCGACATCCCCAACTCACGGCAACCCCTCGGCCGTTGCTAAAGGCTGCCCGGATGGCACCGTCACGTGGAAAACGCCAAGGCTTCAGCACACAGTCCCTTAACGTTTCCGCGGGGCTCACGGGGGCGGCGAACCAGGCCTGCCAGCCAGTCGGCGAGGGGGTCACGGTAAAAGGTGCCTGGACCGCCTAAAGCACGCAAAGGAGAAGGGATGCTTGGAGTTGCAGCTGAAACTGAGACCTCAGGAATAACAACCGCTTCTCTCCACCCCTCACTGCTCACCTTGCCGACTTCGCCCTGACCGTGGATAGCTGGCTTTACATCCTAAAAATAACAACAAAGAACAGAGCTGTCACACAGTGACCGGTTCCAGGTCCCCTGCAAAGACAAACCGTGACTTACCTTCTCGCGGGAACACCCTTACCCTGGATGGGGCCCTCTGATACGGATTTCATCCATCCGCATCTGAAAGAAAGCAAAGACACAACTCAAAGTGCTGCAGGATAACTTCACAGCTCCTGACATCTTCTGTCAATCTAGGCATACTATCTAGACTCCAACTGCATTCTACATTACAGATCTCTAATTACAAATCCCTAATTACAGCTACCCAGGATTTGTCCATTTACACCTACAGCCAGCCTCTGCAGCAGGGCAGAGCAGCTCCGACCCAAATACACCCAGACACCCGTGACACACGAGACAACAGACCAGGGGACACAACAGGGAGACAAAACTCCGGGCCAGAAGAATGGTCGCAAGGACCGAGAGAATGCGGCACAAGATGACCCAGGTGAGAATGATGGCGAGCTGCTAAGGCCGAGACAACCCTGAAGAAAGAAGATGCTGACACGATGACTTATCCCGAGAAGCGCAAATACGGATGCCCGAGAATCCTACGGCCACAATTCTCTGTCTGTCCTTGCATTCGGACAAGTCCTAGCCCGCTACAATGGATCCTTGCGGCGCACGGCTGTGGCCACAGCTCAGAACAAGACCTCAAAAGACACCCGATCGGACGCTTAAAAACAGAGATGGGATTCCAAGGCCTCTGAGAGGTCCCGAGGCACAGCTCTGACAGTGTCAGCGCCAGGCCGAGGAGCCAAGAGATCAGAGATGTTAAGAGTGACGCCAGGGTTTCCTGTAACGTCCTGGAAGGGCTAAGGCAAGACACATACAACACGAGGTGCACAAAAGGCACGACAGACAAGTGACCCGACACATCCCCGGACCACTCTGCCCTGTGCACCTCAGCATTGGGAGCCAAAGTGAGGCTTTCCCTTGAGGTGGCCTAAAGGGCCACTTCTTGAACCTCGCTACGTCCAAAGCAGACTCTAAACTTCCTGGCCACGAGTCCCAGCCCGGCACCCCGCTTCCATCCCCCCTCTGCGGATCGTAGCCTTTGAGTTAGCTCTCGGACGTCCGGGGTGTGAGAGTCCCCACGGGCTGCCAAGGAATGCCGTCTGCCGAGTTCCTGCCATCGCCATGCTGTTGCCTCCTTGTCAGCTACAATAAAGAAAACCAAATATCAATGTGAGATCTTCTCAGCACATCTATGAAAACGCAGCACTCACCGTCTCCTGGGAATGCCCAGGTCCTGGGGCTGTACGCTTCAGTCCTGCTAGGATGCTCAGGCTTGCAGAGCCAAACTCTTCAGGGTAGTATTGGTGTGGAGTTGAATGACCACCACCTTGATGAGGGGTTAGAAGCTCCCCAGTTGTGGAGGGACAGGGAGTCCAGGGCAGGCCGGGTCAGGAAACCCTCAGTTATCCCACAGTAGTGGGCTGTACACAAATGCTATCTCTTCTGAAATGGCCCTAGTACAAGGTTTACTGCCTGCACCTCTCCGGGGTTCTGGCACTCTGCTGCTTTAGGTTTCCTGCCTGCAGCTGTTTCAGAGAAATAAGGGTGCTGTGAGAGCTGCTGTTCAGAGTTGGGGTTCACAGTGGGGAACACTTGTACTCTACCTTATATCCCATCCTGTACCCCTTTTATTTTCACTGTTTGTCTCCAGCCCTCGAGCCTTTTACCTTTGAAGCTCTCCCTCAGCCTCTCTGTGTAACTGCCAAACTGCCCCGCTGAGCCCTATAAACTTACAACCCTACGCTTGCAACCGGGGATGCTCCTTATCCATAGGCCCCAAGAGTTGTCCCTTAGCCCGGACCAGGCAATCCACAGTTGCTCCCTACCCTACCTAAGTTTGGCCCTGAGACAGGGCAGAGGCTGACAGAGCCGAACTCTTTGCGGAGGCCAGGCACGAAGCCTTACCAACCGCCGCCTCGAGGAGGGGTGGGAGCAATCCCCGGCTGCGGAGGGACAGAGAGCCCAGGGTGGGGCGGGGCGGGAAACCCCCTGTTTCCCCAACCCTGCGGATCGTCCCCCCACTATCTCTTCCTGGCTGGCCCTAGCACCAGGGAACTGCCTGCACCTCTCGTGGGTTCTGCACTCTGCTGCTTTAGGGTTCCTGCCTGCAGCTGCCTCAGGGAAACGGGAGCGCTGTTAGGGCTACTGTTTAGTGTTTGAATAGTCCTGTACTCTACCTTATATCCCAACCTGTACCCCTTTTATTTTCACTGTTTGTCTCCAGCCCTCGAGCCTTTTAACTTTGAAGCTTCCCCTCAGCCTCTCTGTGTAACTGCAAAACTGCCCCGCTGAACCCTATAAACTTACAACCCTACGCTTGCAACCGGGGATGCTCCTTATCCATAGGCCCCAAGAGTTGTCCCTTAGCCCGGACCAGGCAATCCACAGTTGCTCCCTACCCTACCTAAGTTTGGCCCTGAGACAGGGCAGAGGCTGACAGAGCCGAACTCTTTGCGGAGGCCAGGCACGAAGCCTTACCAACCGCCGCCTCGAGGAGGGGTGGGATCAATCCCCGGCTGCGGAGGGACAGAGAGCCCAGGGTGGGGCGGGGCGGGAAACCCCCTGTTTCCCCAACCCTGCGGATCGTCCCCCCACTATCTCTTCCTGGCTGGCCCTAGCACCCGGGAACTGCCTGTACCTCTCGGGGGTTCTGGCACTCTGCTGCTTTAGGGTTCCTGCCTGCAGCTGCCTCAGGGAAACGGGAGCGCTGTTAGGGCTGCTGTTTAAGGTTTGGGTTAGGGATGGGGTACACTTGCATTGTACCTTACCTGTACCCCTTGTTTTTATTGTTTGCTCAGCTTTTTTTTTTCTACAAGCTCTTGGGACAGACTGGGGGCACTGGGAGGGACTGCCAAGATGAAATCCAAAGGCAAAAGGAGAAAGATCAGCCCTGCAAATCCACACTGGCTCACCCGTTCAACTGTTACTTCCTGGCAAAATGGTTTGTCCGTCAACATCTCTTCTGAGCAATGCTCCACATCCAAGTGCATCCAGGTGCTCCCCCAGACCCTATGAGATGCTCTCACCGTCACTCCATCAGATGCCACCGGGAGCCCACCAGAAACTCCTCTCTTCCAGGAGATCCGTGCCAGCGTCGATTTGCCACTCGTATTTGGCCCTGTAATAACGGCAAAATTGTTTCCTTCTGTCAGGTACGTGTTGTTAGACACAGGTTTTTCCATAGCCATCTTTTCAAGAACACGGTGCCGTTCCTGCTTGATTGCTAAATTATCAGTAAATTCTGGGAAACCTAAAGGAGAAAAAAAAATCTAAAACACTGATGAGTTAATACGGGAACCTTTACATGATTAAACTAGTATGTTTTGAAATAAAGTGAATTCTTCCAGTCCAACTGCAAAAATCCCATTCCTAAAAATAAAATAACCACAAAACAAGCAGCATAAACAAGCAGCATCAAATTCCCACCAATGTCATCAATAAAATCACAATACCTCCACCAAGTAAGAGAAAAAATCTTATCATATGAAAAAACTCGAACTGCCTCAAGAAGATTTAACACTGAAACACAACGCATCCTAACACCTCAATTACCTATACTAGAATTAATCTTGAAAACAAATATTCCCTCTATCCACTCCATCAATACCGCATAAAACAAACAAAATATTCTCAGCACAGTGCACTCATATCAAAAATGCAAAGTGTCCTAAAACCTTTAAAATCGTTAAAAAATTAACCCTAAAATAAAAACTTTCATCTCACTAACAAAAAAAACCCGAAAAACAAAACAAGTAACACAAGCTAAACAAACTCCACCCTACAATCAAGTACCACAAAAAAGATACTATGCTCTTTCACTAACAGTTCTTGTCACACCACAAAAATTAAACATAAATAAATAGCAACCCTATGGGACTCCACGCAACAAATCACAGAAAGTATTAAAAAATAATCAGGCCAAGTCACGAAACTCCAGATCATTCAACTAACGCTAAACATGACTAAAAAAATCCCCAAAGCTCTACCTTTAAACTAATACGTAGGTAGTTACTGATACTCCATTAAAAAAAAAAAAATTAAAGCTAATTAAAAACAAAAAACATCCATCTAAACTACTAAGAAATTGAAAAATATCACCATCCCCCCCCATAATACCTATAGAAATCCACTGTATGAATGCCCATGTCCCCAAAAATAATACTAATAATAAACACTGCAACATAAAGAAATCAAAACGTATCATCAACACCCAAACTGAAAAACACAACATGAAATAAGAAAAAGAGATCCGGTAATATACGCCACTACAAACAAAATAAAACAATCAATTACTAAAAATCACCTTAAAACCACTAGATAAGAAACTTCAGATCATTAACAACTGCATCTAACAAAAGCCACCTAATTAACACCCAAAACTCGGCGAACCAAACAAACAATACCCAATTTGAACCCCTACCTACTATAAACAAAACTAAAATCCCAATAATACAGATCAAAATCTATTTTAATTGATTTCACCTAAAATACAAAGAAACCCATTCATCAAATTATCTTTACTCAAAAACCCAATTTTACATACTATACAACACAATAAAAAAACACACCATGTACCACCAAAAAATCTAATATTGAATAAAGTGAATAAATAATGCAATAAATATTGAGTAAAAACCACCTCTACTTACTAAATATTACGACCACTATATTTAACCGTTTTTACATAAAAGTATATCTACAATTAAAATACATTACTTGGAGCATTAAACCAAGTATAAACAACAAAAAATAAAAAGTCCTAAAATTACATTATATAAGAATATCCCGTATGTTTGCTTTATGCCCAAACATAAATTCTCTAACTTCAAAACTAAAAAAAAAAATAAAAAATCTTCGAACATAAAATCTATATACCATACAGCCTCACCCAAATTCTCTCTCAAGTCTATTATCTAACACAGACAACAAAAATCCCTTTTTTACTTTTTAAAAATAACTTCTGGTCGATTAGTGAATACAAAAAAATTGCCGCACCGGCGGCACTCGGCACCCGGGGGCGGCCCCGCGCTCCCGTCCCCGGACGGAGCGCGGCTCCCGGCAGGAAAGCGGCTCCTCCGGCGGGCGGGGGCGGCCCCAGCCCCGGGAGAGCCCGGCCCGCCCAGCGGCACCGGGACCGGCCCGAAGGGGCCCCGGCCGTGCCCAAGCGCCGCGCCCGGAGAGGGCAGAGCGGCCAGGACGGACACAGCACCGCGGCTCCCGCCTGCCGGCCCGGCACAGCCCGCCCCGCCTCCGCACGGCTCTGCCGCTCCCTGGCCGCGCCCGAGCGCCGCGCCAGGAGCGGGCAGAGCGGCCGGGACCGACACAGCACCGCGGCTCCCGCCTGCCGGCCCGGCACAGCCCGCCCCGCCTCCGCACGGCTCTGCCGCTCCCTGGCCGCGCCCGAGCCCCGTGCCCGGAGCGGGCAGAGCGGCCGGGACCGACACAGCACCGCGGCTCCCGCCTGCCGGCCCGGCACAGCCCGCCCCGCCTCCGCACGGCTCTGCCGCTCCCCGGCAGCTGCCCGGCCGCCAAATTCCCGCTGCCCCTCAGCAATTCCCCGGGGAATGCCAGGAGTGCTCCCGTGTCGGGTGTAACAGGGCAAAAGGATAAACCTCAGGATAATGCAAATGGGGGAGGTACTTTAAGTGGAAAGGGAAAGCATGGATGATGCTTTTCTATGGATCTGAATTAAGGGAAAAATGCCCCCTTTTCCATCACCAGAGAGGTTTAACGCAAGGAACACCACTCTTTTCCCCAATATATGTGGGGTTTAAATTAAAGGGGAGAAGCCATTTATTTACCACTGCATCTATTTAAATAGAGTTAACTGTCCCATTTGCTCATTTTAAGCGTTGCCTTTTCCAGCATTTCAAGGGTTTAAAGCTGTATTTCAGGGCACTTCTACCCACACCCCGGCACCAAATATTTCCAGCTGGGGCTAGGCCAGCAGGTATGTAATGGTAATGCCACCTGGGAGTCCATTCCTTTTCTTATTTTCATTTATAACGTAGAGAGCCCTGATTAAAGGTCCCTATGAGACACCATCCAAATCAATACTATTCTTCCCCACCCTAATTAATCACAGGTGGAATGCTACTTAGTAATCACTGAAAAATAATTATGGAAGCCCATAAATTATCCAACTTAGCTGGCAACACTGCTGAAACACCAAGTTTTTCTTCTCACCTTTTTTTTTTGTCCTTTGCTCCATTGTTCTGAGTAATTGTAGCAAAAAAGAAAACAGTGTTTTTTCCCAAAGAGTTTTCTTCTACACAGAGCTCCTTACCTGAAATTTAACTCAGAGAAGCCAAACAGCTACGGTCCCTCTGAGGGCCTTTATACCCGGTGGGATTTGCCGCCTCCCCTTTCCCAGGCATCGTGGGAAAAAGAGGCGGGCCCAATTAGGGGTATATTAACCTCAGGCTGTGCTAAGGGGCATTATTCCTTCCAGGGGAATCAGCAGGGGTAAAGAGCTCCTCTCTCATTTCAGTGAAGAGGCTCTTTCAACTTATTTTAGCCTGCTAAAAGTGGGCATATTTTGGGCATTTGAAGCAGCAGAAGTTTTGAAAACACCTTCAAAAAAACAATATTGAATACAGGGAGTATTTAAGTTTATGATTTTGGGTTGGGGGTTCAGGGGCAATAAGACAGTTCTGTAATGACTCTTCTCCTTGGATTTTTTTTAGGAGGATTGCAATTTCCAGAAGTTCTAGGTCACATCAAGTGCGATATTTCCGATTCTCTCAGCAGATTCATCGTAACACAAAAGGGAATCGCTCTCGCAGCAGCTTTCCTTAGCAGCAGATTGTCCTCTCGCACAGATTCACTTCAGAGAGATAAGTTGAGGGCCGTGGTCACAGAGGTGATCAAAGCAGGGTGGTGGGGTAGGATTCACAGCAGTTAGGGGTTTTGAGTCATCTATGCTGAGGGGAAGGTTTGAGAAATGGTCTCTGGGGCCGCAGTGAGGGAAAGGCTCAGTTTAGCTAACAATGCTGAGGTGGGCAGGGCAGAGCAGTCCCAGGGTGGGTTGTCACTTGTCTATTGTGCTTTTTGTATCTTCTGTGCACCTCGTGTAATGTGTCTCTTGCCTTAGCCCTTCCAGGAGCTTATAAGAAACCCCAGGTTCTTCCATTCATCTCCCATCTTTGCGTTCCTCGGCCCGGCGCCAGCAAAACTTCGATGCGGGAGCTCGGACAGTCATCAGAATCACATCAGTCTTTAGAAGCTTGTGATCATATGTTTCTTTAGGTCTCATTCTCAGCTGTGTTGACAGCTATGTGCAGCAATGTTTCTTTACAGTGGATAAGGACTTGTGCCAATTCAAAGGCAGGCAGAGGCTTCCAGCCACAGGATTCTCGGGCATCCGTCTTTGCGGTTCTTGGAAAAAGTTGTTCTGTTAGCATCTTTTTCCTCCGGGGTCACCCGAGCTCGGCAGGCTTGCCTCCGGTCCCTCTTTGGTCATCTCGTTCAGCATTCTCTCGGTCCTCGTGAGGACTTTCTTGTCTCAGAGAGTTTTCTCTCCCTGTCACGTCCCCTCGTCTCACGGGTGTCTGGGGGTATTTGGTCCGGAGCTGCTCTGCCCTGCTGCCCAGCCCAGTTGTAGGTGTTTAAGGACAAGTCCCGGGCACTTGTAATTGGAGACTGGTAGTATGGCCTGTGGTTGGAGTCTAGGTGGTATTATGTTGACAGCAGGTGTCTGGAGCTGTGAAGTTACCCTGCAGCACTTTGACTTTTTTCCTAACTTTCTTTCAGATGCAGATGGTTTGACCTCGTGGCAGAGCAGCTGTCCCAGATGAGGGGGTCCCCCTGAGAAGGTCAGTCACGGTTTCACTTTGCGGCGGGGCTGGAACCGGTCACTGTGTTACAGCTCTGCTCTTTGTATTTATTTCTAGGAAGTAAAGCCGGATAGCAGCGGGGAAGGCGAAGCAGGTGGAAGGTGAGGCTCGGTTGGTGAAGAGCAGCCGTTGTTCCTGCTGGGGTCGCAGTTTCTGCTGTAACTCCAAGCATCCCTGCTTGTTGGTGTGTTTTAGGCTGCCTCCTGATGCTGTGCTGAGGCCCCCTCACTGACCTGCCAAGAGACCCGGTTTGCTTCTCTGGTGAGCCCCAGCAAATATTACTGGAGTCCGTGACGAAGCCTCGACCTCATCCACGTGTCGGTGCGGTCCCGGTACCCTTTAGGCGTGGCCGAGGACTCGCGGCGAGTCGGAAGGAGCGGCGAGGGCGCGCTCAACTTTCAGCAACGCTACATCGCCTGCTCTCCGTTTATCCTAGGCGACCCCTGCGACGACGGCATCCGCCTTGGAGCGTGGCCGAAGTGTGCGGCCCGAGGACCTGGGAAGTTCCTAAGAGACGGTGAGTAGGAGTTGGGTTTTGGTGAATATGCCTCTAAGATTGTGCACTTATATTTGGTTTTCTTTATCATAGGTGATGATACTTGTCTGAGACAACAGCCCGGTGAGAGAAGAACTTCCCAGACAGCGAGGTGGCTTTGTTTGGCTCTCGACCGGCCTCTCGCCGTGACTCACATCTTCAGCCCTCTGAGAGATAAGTGGAGCCCACAGAGGGGATCAAAGCAGGGCGGTGGGTCAGGACTCAGATCGGTTTGGGTTTTTGAGTGAGCTTTGGGGATGGGGAGGTTCTGGAAATGACCCCATAGGCCCCAGTGAGGGAAAGCCTCACTTTGGTTTGCAATGCTGAGGCAGGCAGGGCAGAGCAGTCCCAGGGTGTGTTGTCACTTGTCTCTCGTGCCTTCTGTGTCTTATGTGCATCTTGTGTAACACCTCTATTGCCTTAGTCCTCCCAGGGGCTTATGAGAAACCCCGGGGTCCTTCCGTTCATCTCCCATCTTTGCGTTCCTCGGCCCGGCGCCGGCGAAGCTTCGATTCGGGAGGTCAGACATGTGTCAGAATCGCATCTGTCTTCAGAATCATGTGATCTTTTTAGGTCTCGTTCTCAGCTGTGTCGACAGCTATGTGCAGCACTGTTTCTTTACAGTGGATAAGGACTTGTGCCGATTCAAAGGCAGGCAGAGGCTTCCAGCCACAGGATTCTCGGGCATCCGTCTTTGCGGTTCTTGGAAAAAGTTGTTCTGTTAGCATCTTTTTCCTCCGGGGTCACCCGAGCCCGGCAGGCTCAACTCGGGTCCCTCCTCAGTCATCTCGTTCAGCATTCTCTCGGTCCTCGTGAGGACTTTCTCTCCCTGTCATGTCCCCTCGTGTCATGGGTGTCTGGTGGTATTTGGTCCGGAGCTGCTCTGCCCTGGCGCCCAGCCCGGTTGTAGGTGTTTAAGGACAAGTCCCGGGCACTGGTAATTGGAGATTTGTAATATGGGCTGTAGTTGGAGTCTAGCTGGTATTCTTATGTTGGCAGCAGGTGTCTGGAGCTGTGAAGTTACCCTGCAGCACTTTGACTTTTTTCCTAACTTTCTTTCAGATTCAGACAGATTGACCTCATGGCAGAGTACTGCATCCCAGATGATGGGGGTCCCCCTGAGAAGGTCGGTCACGGTTTTACTTTTGCAGCGGGGCTGGAACCGGTCACTGTGTTACAGCTCTGCTCTTTGTATTTATTTCTAGGAAGTAAAGCCGGATAGCAGCGGGGAAGGCAACGCAGGTGGAAGGTGAGCCTCGGTTGGTGGAGAGCAGCCGTTGTTCTTGCTGGGGTCGCAGTTTCTGCTGCAACTCCAAGCATCCCTGCTTGTTGGTGTGTTTTAGGCTGCCTCCTGATGCTGTGCTGAGGCCCCCTCACTGACCTGCCAAGAGACCCGGTTTGCTTCTCTGGTGAGCCCCAGCAAATATTACCGGAGTCTGTGACGAAGCCTCGACCTCGTCCACGTGTCGGTGCGGTCCCGGTACCCTTTAGGTGTGGCCGAGGAGTCACGGCAAGTCGGGGGCGTTGGAAGGAGCGGCGAGGGCGCGCTCAACTTTCAGTGACGCTACATCGCCTTCTCTCCGTTTATCCTAGGCGTACCCTGCGACGACGGCATCTGCCTAGGAGCGTGGCCGAAACGTGTGGCCGGAGGACCCGGGAGTTCCTAAGAGCTGGTGAGTAGGAGTTGGGTTTTGGTGAATATGCCTCTAAGATTGTGCACTTATATTTGGTTTTCTTTATCATAGGTGATGATACTTGTCTGAGACAACAGCCCGGTGAGAGAAGAACTTCCCAGACAGCGAGGTGGCTTTGTTTGGCTCCCGACCGGCCTCTCGCCGTGACTCACATCTTCAGCCCTCTGAGAGATAAGTGGAGCCCACAGAGGGGATCAAAGCAGGGCGGTGGGTCAGGACTCAGATCGGTTTGGGTTTTTGAGTGAGCTTTGGGGATGGGGAGGTTCTGGAAATGACCCCATAGGCCCCAGTGAGGGAAAGCCTCACTTTGGTTTGCAATGCTGAGGCAGGCAGGGCAGAGCAGTCCCAGGGTGTGTTGTCACTTGTCTCTCGTGCCTTCTGTGTCTTATGTGCATCTTGTGTAACACCTCTATTGCCTTAGTCCTCCCAGGGGCTTATGAGAAACCCCGGGGTCCTTCCGTTCATCTCCCATCTTTGCGTTCCTCGGCCCGGCGCCGGCGAAGCTTCGATTCGGGAGGTCAGACATGTGTCAGAATCGCATCTGTCTTCAGAATCATGTGATCTTTTTAGGTCTCGTTCTCAGCTGTGTCGACAGCTATGTGCAGCACTGTTTCTTTACAGTGGATAAGGACTTGTGCCGATTCAAAGGCAGGCAGAGGCTTCCAGCCACAGGATTCTCGGGCATCCGTCTTTGCGGTTCTTGGAAAAAGTTGTTCTGTTAGCATCTTTTTCCTCCGGGGTCACCCGAGCCCGGCAGGCTCAACTCGGGTCCCTCCTCAGTCATCTCGTTCAGCATTCTCTCGGTCCTCGTGAGGACTTTCTCTCCCTGTCATGTCCCCTCGTGTCATGGGTGTCTGGTGGTATTTGGTCCGGAGCTGCTCTGCCCTGGCGCCCAGCCCGGTTGTAGGTGTTTAAGGACAAGTCCCGGGCACTGGTAATTGGAGATTTGTAATATGGGCTGTAGTTGGAGTCTAGCTGGTATTCTTATGTTGGCAGCAGGTGTCTGGAGCTGTGAAGTTACCCTGCAGCACTTTGACTTTTTTCCTAACTTTCTTTCAGATTCAGACAGATTGACCTCATGGCAGAGTACTGCATCCCAGATGATGGGGGTCCCCCTGAGAAGGTCGGTCACGGTTTTACTTTTGCAGCGGGGCTGGAACCGGTCACTGTGTTACAGCTCTGCTCTTTGTATTTATTTCTAGGAAGTAAAGCCGGATAGCAGCGGGGAAGGCAACGCAGGTGGAAGGTGAGCCTCGGTTGGTGGAGAGCAGCCGTTGTTCTTGCTGGGGTCGCAGTTTCTGCTGCAACTCCAAGCATCCCTGCTTGTTGGTGTGTTTTAGGCTGCCTCCTGATGCTGTGCTGAGGCCCCCTCACTGACCTGCCAAGAGACCCGGTTTGCTTCTCTGGTGAGCCCCAGCAAATATTACCGGAGTCTGTGACGAAGCCTCGACCTCGTCCACGTGTCGGTGCGGTCCCGGTACCCTTTAGGTGTGGCCGAGGAGTCACGGCAAGTCGGGGGCGTTGGAAGGAGCGGCGAGGGCGCGCTCAACTTTCAGTGACGCTACATCGCCTTCTCTCCGTTTATCCTAGGCGTACCCTGCGACGACGGCATCTGCCTAGGAGCGTGGCCGAAACGTGTGGCCGGAGGACCCGGGAGTTCCTAAGAGCTGGTGAGTAGGAGTTGGGTTTTGGTGAATATGCCTCTAAGATTGTGCACTTCTATTTGGTTTTCTTTATCATAGGTGATGATACTTGTCTGAGACAACAGCCCGGTGAGAGAAGAACTTCCCAGACAGCGAGGTGGCTTTGTTTGGCTCCCGACCGGCCTCTCGCCGTGACTCACATCTTCAGCCCTCTGAGAGATAAGTGGAGCCCACAGAGGGGATCAAAGCAGGGCGGTGGGTCAGGACTCAGATCGGTTTGGGTTTTTGAGTGAGCTTTGGGGATGGGGAGGTTCTGGAAATGACCCCATAGGCCCCAGTGAGGGAAAGCCTCACTTTGGTTTGCAATGCTGAGGCAGGCAGGGCAGAGCAGTCCCAGGGTGTGTTGTCACTTGTCTCTCGTGCCTTCTGTGTCTTATGTGCATCTTGTGTAACACCTCTATTGCCTTAGTCCTCCCAGGGGCTTATGAGAAACCCCGGGGTCCTTCCGTTCATCTCCCATCTTTGCGTTCCTCGGCCCGGCGCCGGCGAAGCTTCGATGCGGGAGTTCGGACAGGTGTCAGAATCGCATCTGTCTTTAGAAGCATGTGATCGGATGTTTTCTTAGGTCTCGTTCTCAGCTGTGTCAACAGCTATATGCAGCACTGTTTCTTTACAGTGGATAAGGACTTGTGCCGATTCAAAGGCAGGCAGAGGCTTCCAGCCACAGGATTCTCGGGCATCCGTCTTTGCGGTTCTTGGAAAATAGTTGTTCTGTTAGCATCTTTTTCCTCCGGGGTCACCGGAGCCCGGCAGGGTCGCCTCGGGTCCCTCCTCGGTCATCTCATTCAGCATTCTCTCGGTCCTCGTGAGGACTTTCTTGTCTCAGAGAGTTTTCTCTCCTTGTCATGTCCCCTTGTCTCACGTGTCATGTGTGTCTGGTGGTATTTGGTCCGGAGCTGCTCTGCCCTGGCGCCCAGCCCGGTTGTAGGTGTTTAAGGACAAGTCCCGGGCACTGGTAATTGGAGATTTGTAATATGGGCTGTAGTTGGAGTCTAGCTGGTATTCTTATGTTGGCAGCAGGTGTCTGGAGCTGTGAAGTTACCCTGCAGCACTTTGACTTTTTTCCTATATTTCTTTCAGATGCAGATGGTTTGACCTCGTGGCAGAGCAGCTGTCCCAGATGAGGGGGTCCCCCTGAGAAGGTCGGTCACGGTTTTACTTTGCAGCAGGGCTGGAACCGGTCACTGTGTTACAGCTCTGCTCTTTGTATTTATTTCTAGGAAGTAAAGCCGGATAGCAGCGGGGAAGGCGAAGCAGGTGGAAGGTGAGGCTCGGTTGGTGGAGAGAAGCAGTTGTTCTTGCTGGGGTCGCAGTTTCTGCTGTAACTTTAATCCCTTGGGTTTTTTTTATTTTAGGTGGTCTACTTGCAAGATATCCCAGCCCAGGATGCTGGAGGACAGGTGGGTGCAAGCTCTGTGTGTGTTTTGGTGTTTAAGTCCCTGGTTTGCTGCTCATCTTTAGTTCTTGAAGATGGAATGAAAGAACCACATCAGAAATCTCACTTTGTGGATCCTGACACACATTGGTGTCACGGACAGGATTCTGAGCGACAGAAGGGGTTGCAGGTTTATCGTGCAGTCATTATCAAAGGAAAGACGTTTCGCCTCAGCCGCCCCTAGCCTGCCACGCCGGTGAGCAGTGTCTAGAAAGCAAGGGAGGTGACTCGAATTTCTTAAAAACAGCACATGCCTCAGGGCAAAGCACCCTACACTCGTTTGAGGGCTCTGTCTTCAGAACTTTACAGGCGATCTTTGAGTATAAGTGGGACTGAGAGGTTTTTCTGTTTAAAGTCCCTGGTTTGCTGCTAATCTTTAGTTCTCTAAGATAGATGGAAAGAACCACATCACAAATCCCACCTTGTGGATCCTGACATGAATTGGTGTCACGGACAGGATTCTGAGAGACAGAAGGGGTTGCAGGTTTATCGTGCAGTCATTATCAAAGGAAAGACGTTTCGCCTCAGCCGCCCCTAGCCTGCCACGCTGGTGAGCAGTGTCTAGAAAGCAAGGGAGGTGACTCGAATTTGTTAAAAACAGCACATGCCTCAGGGCAAAGCACCCCACACTCGTTTGAGGGCTCTGTCTTCAGAACTTTACAGGGGATCTTTGAGTACGAGAGGTGGGACTGAGTGGTTTTTCTTCTGTTTCAGTCCCTGGTTGGCTGACAAGCTTTTGTAGTCCAAGATGGAATAAAGGAACCACATTGGGAATTCCACCTTGTGCATTGTGACAGTAACTCAGTGCTTTTTTCTTTTCTGTCTTTGCAGGAGTCGGTGTTGCCCCGAGCACGGCAAGGAGCAGAGATGAGCAGGTGAGTTGGCATTTTGAAGTTAAGTTAGAGGACAGGGCTGTAGTGGGATGGGCCCCTCTGAAGCCAAGGGAGCGGGCTTCTTTGCAAGCTCGCCAGAGCTTTTGCCGGGCAGGGCAGTTCCAATCCATCTTCTCGTTGTCTCGTGTTTCACGTCATCGGCCATCTCAGCGTCTCGACGTCATCGTGGATTTTTTCGTCTGAGGACCCGGCCTTCGCATCCACAGCTATCGCCACGTTCACCCGGCAGACATCGCCTGCGACTGCCTTGTACCGTGCCTGCCTCTGTAAAACTAACTGCATTGTGTCTGCCTCTGTAAAACTAACTGCATTGTGTCTGCCTCTGTAAAACTAACTGCATTGTGCCTGCCTCTGTAACTTAACTTAACTGCATTGTGCCTGCCTCTGTAACTTAACTTAACTGCATTGTGCCTGCCTCTGTAACTTAACTTAACTGCACTGTGCCTGCCTCTGTAACTTAACTTAACTGCACTGTGCCTGCCTCTGTAACTTAACTGCACTGTGCCTGCCTCTGTAACTTAACTGCACTGTGCCTGCCTCTGTAAATTAACTTAACTGCACTGTGCCTGCCTCTGTAAATTAACTTAACTGCACTGTGCCTGCCTCTGTAACTTAACTGCACTGTGCCTGCCTCTGTAACTTAACAACTGCACTGTGCCTGCCTCTGTAACTTAACAACTGCACTGTGCCTGCCTCTGTAACTTAACAACTGCACTGTGCCTGCCTCTGTAACTTAACAACTGCACTGTGCCTGCCTCTGTAACTTAACCTTAACTGCACTGTGCCTGCCTCTGTAACTTAACCTTAACTGCACTGTGCCTGCCTCTGTAACTTAACCTTAACTGCACTGTGCCTGCCTCTGTAACTTAACCTTAACTGCACTGTGCCTGCCTCTGTAACTTAACTTAACCTTAACTGCACTGTGCCTGCCTCTGTAACTTAACTTAACCTTAACTGCACTGTGCCTGCCTCTGTAACTTAACCTTAACTGCATTGTGCCTGCCTCTGTAACTTAACCTTAACTGCATTGTGCCTGCCTCTGTAACTTAACCTTAACTGCATTGTGCCTGCCTCTGTAACTTAACTTAACTTTAACTGCATTGGTTTGGAGCTGCCCTGCCCTGGCACATAGTTAGATTTAGGTGGAACAATTATAAAAGGTTACAGTTTCTCTTTTCTATGAGGTTTTTGTGTAAAAAATGTGTGGGCCTAGAGGGTGGCTGAGTCATAGCTACCATAGAATCCCTCACTGACCACCTTGTGTTGTTTTGCAGGTCTCTGATGCCTATTTTCTGAGGATCTACCTTTTGATGTTGAGAAGCAGCAGTGAGAAGATATCTCAGGGCATTTTGTTCAGCAGAGTGTTTCAAATAAGGGTTGCGGTCACTGTGCGAGTTAGTGTCCTGCTGCGTGTCAGAGTGTGGCTGTCTGTGAGAGTCGGTGGGTCAGGGTCTGCTTGTGTGCATGTGTGTCGAGTGGTTCTAACCTGGTATGTATGGCTTTTGCTTTTCAGGACTTGCAATTCACTTTTAAATTTAGAATAAAAAATCCCCAGCTGGGGGGGTTTTTTTTTTTTCCCTCCCAGCTGGGGTTTTTTTTCCTCGGTCCCGGCCGGTCTGCGAGGCGACAGTCATCGCCAAAGTTTGGGCACGGACCGGCCCCGGACCGAGGTTTTCGTCAGGCAGGCTGAGTTTGAGGCCCCCCGGGAACCGAGTTCCCGTGGGGTAGGAGGGGGGTGTGTGTTTGTGTCGAGTGGTTCTAACCTGGTATGTATGGCTTTTGCTTTTCAGGACTTGCAATTCACTTTTAAATTTAGAATAAAAAATCCCCAGCTGGGGGGGTTTTTTTTTTTTCCCTCCCAGCTGGGGTTTTTTTTCCTCGGTCCCGGCCGGTCTGCGAGGCGACAGTCATCGCCAAAGTTTGGGCACGGACCGGCCCCGGACCGAGGTTTTCGTCAGGCAGGCTGAGTTTGAGGCCCCCCGGGAACCGAGTTCCCGTGGGGTAGGAGGGGGGTGTGTGTTTGTGTCGAGTGGTTCTAACCTGGTATGTATGGCTTTTGCTTTTCAGGACTTGCAATTCACTTTTAAATTTAGAATAAAAAATCCCCAGCTGGGGGGGTTTTTTTTTTTTCCCTCCCAGCTGGGGTTTTTTTTCCTCGGTCCCGGCCGGTCTGCGAGGCGACAGTCATCGCCAAAGTTTGGGCACGGACCGGCCCCGGACCGAGGTTTTCGTCAGGCAGGCTGAATTCGAGGCCCCCCGGGAACCGAGTTCCCGTGGGGTAGGAGGGGGGTGTGTGTTTGTGTCGAGTGGTTCTAACCTGGTATGTATTGCTTTTGCTTTTCAGGACTTGCAATTCACTTTTAAATTTAGAATAAAAAATCCCCAGCTGGGGGGGTTTTTTTTTTTTCCCTCCCAGCTGGGGTTTTTTTTCCTCGGTCCCGGCCGGTCTGCGAGGCGACAGTCATCGCCAAAGTTTGGGCACGGACCGGCCCCGGACCGAGGTTTTCGTCAGGCAGGCTGAGTTTGAGGCCCCCCGGGAACCGAGTTCCCGTGGGGTAGGAGGGGGGTGTGTGTTTGTGTCGAGTGGTTCTAACCTGGTATGTATGGCTTTTGCTTTTCAGGACTTGCAATTCACTTTTAAATTTAGAATAAAAAATCCCCAGCTGGGGGGGTTTTTTTTTTTTCCCTCCCAGCTGGGGTTTTTTTTCCTCGGTCCCGGCCGGTCTGCGAAGCGACAGTCATCGCCAAAGTTTGGGCACGGACCGGCCCCGGACCGAGGTTTTCGTCAGGCAGGCTGAGTTTGAGGCTCCCCGGAACCACGTTCCCGAGGACCAACGACAGCAGGATTATAACGGGGCGGTGGAGAGGAGAGTGAAGGTGAGTACGTGTGCGAGCTGAAGCCGGCTTCTGTGGTGAATGAGTATTGTGTTTTCTGTGTGCTCCTTGTGGTTTGGCATAGCAGTAATAATGAAACAGCATGTATTGACCTTTCCAGAACTGTAGAAATAGTTATATTCTGTTAATATGTATTTGGCTTGTATTGTTCTGTATTTGCATTTGCTGCTGTTTTGCTGTATTACTCTGTATGTGAACTAGGGATTTTTCAGTGTGTACATGGATTGTATTGTAATGCATTTGTCTCCAGTTTCTCTGTGTTTTGGTGTAGTGTAAATAAATTCATTAAATAAAGGTGAATAAACTTTCATCCCCCTGCCCCCCTACCACCACTCCCCCCCGGCTCTTGTGTTTTTGGTGTGGTGTAGTCATTATTTTCAATCTATTTCTTGCTTTTCAATCTCTTTCTAACTTTCTCTAAGTCTCTGTCACTGTTGCTCACTCTATTTTTCTGTTTCTTTTCTCTCCAACTTTGTTTCCTTTCCCTCTAGCTCTGAGTTAGACAGAAAGCAACTGGACTCGATTCCTTTCCACCGTAACTCCGAGTTACGGTGAACAGGAATTGTCTCTGTTTCCTTTCTCTCTGCCTCTGAGTTAGACAGAAAAGAAATAGAGTTGGTTTCTCTCCACTCTCCCTCGGTTTCTTTTCACTCTAACTCTGTTTCTTTTGCCTCTAGCTCCGAGTTAGACAGAAAGCAAACGGACTCGATTCCTTTCCACCGTAACTCCGAGTTACGGTGAACAGGGATTGTCTCTGTTTCCTTTCTCTCTGCCTCTGAGTTAGACAGAAAAGAAATAGAGTTGGTTTCTCTCCACTGTCCCTCTGTTTCTTTTCACTTTGACTCTGTTTCCCTTTTCTCTGTACCTCTGACTTAGACTTGGACTTAGTTTCTTTGCACTCCCACTCTGTTTCCCTTTTCTCTGGGACTTGGACTTAGTTTCTTTTCACTTTGGCTCTGTTTCCCTTTTCTCTCTGACTCTGACTTGGACTTAGTTTCTTTTTGCTCCCCCTCTGTTTCCCTTTTCTCTGTGACTCTGACTCAGTTTCTCTTTGCTCCCCCTCTGTTTCCCTTTTCTCTCTGACTCTGACTCAGTTTCTCTTTGTTCCCCCTCTGTTTCCCTTTTCTCTCTGACTTGGACTTAGTTTCTTTTTGCTCCCCCTCTGTTTCCCTTTTCTCTGTGACTCTGACTTAGTTTCTCTTTGCTCCCCCTCTGTTTCCCTTTTCTCTCTGACTCTGACTCAGTTTCTCTTTGTTCCCCCTCTGTTTCCCTTTTCTCTCTGACTTGGACTTAGTTTCTTTTTGCTCCCCCTCTGTTTCCCTTTTCTCTGTGACTCTGACTTAGTTTCTCTTTGCTCCCCCTCTGTTTCCCTTTTCTCTCTGACTCTGACTCAGTTTCTCTTTGTTCCCCCTCTGTTTCCCTTTTCTCTCTGACTCTGACTCAGTTTCTCTTTGTTCCCCCTCTGTTTCCCTTTTCTCTCTGACTCTGACTCAGTTTCTCTTTGTTCCCCCTCTGTTTCCCTTTTCTCTCTGACTCTGACTCAGTTTCTCTTTGTTCCCCCTCTGTTTCCCTTTTCTCTCTGACTCAGTTTCTCTTTGTTCCCCCTCTGTTTCCCTTTTCTCTCTCACTTAGTTTCTCTTCACTCTCTCTATTTTCTTTCCCTCAAACTTAAACTTTAACTTATTTCTCTTCTCTCTAACTTCTTGTTTTGCTTTCTAGCTTAAAATTTAAACTTAGAAAAAGCAGCAGTAGAACCTTTTGTGCTCCCGGGGCGTAAAAAAACAATTTATTTAAATAAAAATTATAAAATACATACCACTTACTCCCCGGGAGCACAAAACCTTCTACTGCTGCACCAGACTTATTATTTTTATTCTTTTTCTTTATACTATATAGGGGGGCCCCGCCCCCTCCCACCTGCACTATACCTACTCCCCACCCCTATCCCACCCTCACTCACTCCTGGCACACCACTGACCCTCCCCTAGCACTCACCCAAGCCATGCACCCACTCCCCCTATGCACCCCCCATCCCCAAGCACCCACTCCCCCTATGCACCCCCCATCCCCAAGCACCCACTCCCCCTATGCACCCCCCATTCCCAAGCACCCACCCCTACTGCACACCCCCCCATCCCCTAGCCCCCACCCCTACTGTACACCCCCCCATCCCCAAGCACCCACCCTAACTATACACCCCCCCATCCCCTAGCACCCACCCCCCAAGCACACCCCAGCCCCAAACACAGCCCCCCACCCCAGCACCACCACGCCCAACACTCCAGCAACAAGGAGAGGCCGCCTAACCAACACAACACCCACCAAAACACCACCCCTCAACCCCAGCAGAGCCCCCAAGCAGCCCAGCACGCCACACCACCCCCCGGCGCCGCTCCACCCCTCGGGACCGCCCTAGAACCGTCGATCACGCCGCCCCGCCCCCGGCACCGCCCCCCGGCACCGCCCCCACGCCGTCCATCACGGAGCCCCGCCCCACAGCCCCGCCCCCGGCACCACCCCTGCACCGTCCGTCACACAGCCCCGCCCCTCGGGACCGCCCCGCGCGTGTCAGTCACCGAGCCCCGCCCCCCAGCACCGCCCCCGAGCCGTCCATCACGTCTCCCCGCCCCTCGAGACCGCCCCACAGCTGTCCGTCACGCCGCTCCGCCCCAATGACATCAGACGGCCGCCATTTTGTAAAAAAATATCAACATGCATATTTTTAATAAAATAAACCCAGAAAAACGACAAAACGACACCGTAACACAAGCACCGCACACCGCACACAACCCGCCGATCGCGCCAGGGCAAAAAATCGGTCCCAAAGCCGCAGAAAAAGTCGCGATCACCATCACCCCGCCAAGCCCCGCGCCGCCGCGGGAGCGCCCCGCGCCGACCCGGAACGACCCTCCGGCGCGCGCCAGCGCGCCGGAGGGTCGTTCCGGGTCGGCTCGGGGCGCTCCCGCGGCGGCGCGGGGCCGGTAAAACTCCCGGCACGGGCGCCGCCATCTTGACCGGAAGTGCGTCACCGGCACCACGGCAACCGCCCGGAAGTGCCCTCCTGGCCGCCCCGCCCACCGATACCGCCCCCGAGATGTCCGTCACGCCGCTCCGCCCCACGGCACCGCCCCCCAGCCTGCCCGTCAAGGCGCTCCGCCCCGATGACATCAGACGGCCGCCATTTTGTAAAAAAATATAAACATTAACATTTTTAATAAAATAAACCCAGAAACAAGACAAAAAAGCACCGTAACACAAGCACCACACCCCGCACACATCCCGCCGCCCTCCCCACGCCAAAAAACCCGTCCCGAAGCCCCTGAAACAATCCCGACCATCGTCACACACCCAAGCGCCGCGCGGCCGCGGGAGCGCCCGGCGCCGACCCGGAACGACCCTCCGGCGCGCGCCAGCGCGCCGGACGGTCGTTTCGGGTCGGCGCCGGGCGCTCCCGCGGCCGCGCGGCTCAGGTAAACCCCCCGGCACGGGCGCCGCCATCTTGACCGGAAGCGCGTCACCGGCAGGACGGCAACCGCCCCGGAGCCCCCACGGCGCATGCGCGGCGCCATTTTGTCCCGGAAAAAAATCAAATCGAGAATCCCAAATCCCGGCGCCGAGAAGCGCGAGAAAAACGGCACCGAATGCCGCGCGGCAGCGCGGCATTCGGTGCCGTTTTTCTCGCGTTTCTCGGCACCGCGTTTTAAAGCCACACACAAGCACGACACTATAATTAAGCACACCACATGGGCGCGGCCATTTTGAACCGGAAATACATGGCGGCGGCCATGTTTTTGCCGGAAATACAGGGCGCGGCCATTTTGAACCGGAAATACATGGGCGCCGCCATGTTTTTGCCGGAAATACATGGGCGCAGCCATGTTTTTACCGGAAATACAGGGCGCGGCCATTTTAAACCGGAAATACATGGGGGCGGCCATGTTTTTGCCGGAAATACAGGGGGCGGCCATGTTTTTGCCGGAAATACTTAGCAGCCGCCATATTTAATCTGAAATTCAAAGCTACAGCTCCAGACTCGAGTTCCAGGTTGCAATTCCAGGCTCAAGTTCCAGGTGATGGTTCTAGGTCAGGGTTCTAGGTCAGGGTTCTAGGTCAGGTTCTAGATCAGGTTCTAGATCACGTTCTAGATCGGGTTCTAGATCGGGTTCTAGATCGGGTTCTAGATCGGGTTCTAGATCGGGTTCTAGATTTCGGTTTCACTTTCACTTTCGGTTTCGGTTTCACTTTCACTTTCAGTTTCAGTTTCACTTTCGGTTTCACTTTCACTTTCAGTTTCACTTTCAGTTTCAGTTTCACTTTCACTTTCGGTTTCACTTTCACTTTCGGTTTCAGTTTCGGTTTCACTTTCACTTTCGGTTTCACTTTCACTTTCACTTTCGGTTTCACTTTCACTTTCAGTTTCGGTTTCACTTTCAGTTTCGGTTTCACTTTCACTTTCGGTTTCAGTTTCGGTTTCACTTTCAGTTTCGGTTTCACTTTCGGTTTCAGTTTCAGTTTCGGTTTCGGTTTCACTTTCACTTTCAGTTTCACTTTCACTTTCAATTTCACTTTCGGTTTCACTTTCACTTTCACTTTCGGTTTCACTTTCACTTTCACTTTCGGTTTCACTTTCGGTTTCGGTTTCACTTTCACTTTCACTTTCGGTTTCACTTTCACTTTCGGTTTCACTTTCACTTTCGGTTTCACTTTCGGTTTCACTTTCGGTTTCACTTTCACTTTCACTTTCACTTTCGGTTTCAGTTTCACTTTCACTTTCGCATTCACTTTCGGTTTCGGTTTCACTTTCGGTTTCAGTTTCACTTTCAGTTTCGGTTTCACTTTCACTTTCGGTTTCAGTTTCAGTTTCACTTTCGGTTTCACTTTCACTTTCGGTTTCAGTTTCACTTTCACTTTCGGTTTCAGTTTCACTTTCGGTTTCGGTTAGGGTTAGGGTTAGGGTTAGGGTTAGGGTTAGGGTTAGGGTTAGGGTTAGGGTTAGGGTTAGGGTTAGGGTTAGGGTTAGGGTTAGGGTTAGGGTTAGGGTTAGGGTTAGGGTTAGGGTTAGGGTTAGGGTTAGGGTTAGGGTTAGGGTTAGGGTTAGGGTTAGGGTTAGGGTTAGGGTTAGGGTTAGGGTTAGGGTTAGGGTTAGGGTTAGGGTTAGGGTTAGGGTTAGGGTTAGGGTTAGGGTTAGGGTTAGGGTTAGGGTTAGGGTTAGGGTTAGGGTTAGGGTTAGGGTTAGGGTTAGGGTTAGGGTTAGGGTTAGGGTTAGGGTTAGGGTTAGGGTTAGGGTTAGGGTTAGGGTTAGGGTTAGGGTTAGGGTTAGGGTTAGGGTTAGGGTTAGGGTTAGGGTTAGGGTTAGGGTTAGGGTTAGGGTTAGGGTTAGGGTTAGGGTTAGGGTTAGGGTTAGGGTTAGGGTTAGGGTTAGGGTTAGGGTTAGGGTTAGGGTTAGGGTTAGGGTTAGGGTTAGGGTTAGGGTTAGGGTTAGGGTTAGGGTTAGGGTTAGGGTTAGGGTTAGGGTTAGGGTTAGGGTTAGGGTTAGGGTTAGGGTTAGGGTTAGGGTTAGGGTTAGGGTTAGGGTTAGGGTTAGGGTTAGGGTTAGGGTTAGGGTTAGGGTTAGGGTTAGGGTTAGGGTTAGGGTTAGGGTTAGGGTTAGGGTTAGGGTTAGGGTTAGGGTTAGGGTTAGGGTTAGGGTTAGGGTTAGGGTTAGGGTTAGGGTTAGGGTTAGGGTTAGGGTCTAGGGTTAGGGTTAGGGTTAGGGTTAGGGGTTAGGGTTAGGGTTAGGGTTAGGGTTAGGGTTAGGGTTAGGGTTAGGGTTAGGGTTAGGGTTAGGGTTAGGGTTAGGGTTAGGGTTAGGGTTAGGGTTAGGGTTAGGGTTAGGGGTTAGGGTTAGGGTTAGGGTTAGGGTTAGGGTTAGGGTTAGGGTTAGGGTTAGGGTTAGGGTTAGGGTTAGGGTTAGGTTAGGGTTAGGGTTAGGGTTAGGGTTAGGGTTAGGGTTAGGGTTAGGGTTAGGGTTAGGGTTAGGGTTAGGGTTAGGGTAGGGTTAGGGT
>NC_141735.1:0-357500 GCF_971803275.1 Cyanistes caeruleus
CCCTAACCCTAACCCTAACCCTAACCCTAACCCTAACCCTAACCCTAACCCTAACCCTAACCCTAACCCTAACCCTAACCCTAACCCTAACCCTAACCCTAACCCTAACCCTAACCCTAACCCTAACCCTAACCCTAACCCTAACCCTAACCCTAACCCTAACCCTAACCCTAACCCTAACCCTAACCCTAACCCTAACCCTAACCCTAACCCTAACCCTAACCCTAACCCTAACCCTAACCCAACCCTAACCCTAACCCTAACCCTAACCCTAACCCTAACCCTAACCCTAACCCTAACCCTAACCCTAACCCTAACCCTAACCCTAACCCTAACCCTAACCCTAACCCTAACCCTAACCCTAACCCTAACCCTAACCCTAACCCTAACCCTAACCCTAACCCTAACCCTAACCCTAACCCTAACCCTAACCCTAACCCTAACCCTAACCCTAACCCTAACCCTAACCCTAACCCTAACCCTAACCCTAACCCTAACCCTAACCTAACCCTAACCCTAACCCTAACCCTAACCCTAACCCTAACCCTAACCCTAACCCTAACCCTAACCCTAACCCTAACCCTAACCCTAACCCTAACCCTAACCCTAACCCTAACCCTAACCCTAACCCTAACCCTAACCCTAACCCTAACCCTAACCCTAACCCTAACCCTAACCCTAACCCTAACCCTAACCCTAACCCTAACCCTAACCCTAACCCTAACCCTAACCCTAACCCTAACCCTAACCCTAACCCTAACCCTAACCCTAACCCTAACCCTAACCTAACCCTAACCCTAACCCTAACCCTAACCCTAACCCTAACCCTAACCCTAACCCTAACCCTAACCCTAACCCTAACCCTAACCCTAACCCTAACCCTAACCCTAACCTAACCCTAACCCTAACCCTAACCCTAACCCTAACCCTAACCCTAACCCTAACCCTAACCCTAACCCTAACCCTAACCCTAACCCTAACCCTAACCCTAACCCTAACCCTAACCCTAACCCTAACCCTAACCCTAACCCTAACCCTAACCCTAACCCTAACCCTAACCCTAACCCTAACCCTAACCCTAACCCTAACCCTAACCCTAACCCTAACCCTAACCCTAACCCTAACCCTAACCCTAACCCTAACCCTAACCCTAACCCTAACCCTAACCCTAACCCTAACCCTACCCCTAACCCTAACCCTAACCCTAACCCTAACCCTAACCCTAACCCTAACCCTAACCCTAACCCTAACCCTAACCCTAACCCTAACCCTAACCCTAACCCTAACCCTAACCCCTAACCCTAACCCTAACCCTAACCCTAACCCTAACCCCTAACCCTAACCCTAACCCTAACCCTAACCCTAACCCTAACCCTAACCCTAACCCTAACCCTAACCCTAACCCTAACCCTAACCCTAACCCTAACCCTAACCCTAACCCTAACCCTAACCCTAACCCTAACCCTAACCCTAACCCTAACCCTAACCCTAACCCTAACCCTAACCCTAACCCTAACCCTAACCCCTAACCCTAACCCTAACCCTAACCCTAACCCTAACCCTAACCCTAACCCTAACCCTAACCCTAACCCTAACCCTAACCCTAACCCTAACCCTAACCCTAACCCTAACCCTAACCCTAACCCTAACCCTAACCCTAACCCTAACCCTAACCCTAACCCTAACCCTAACCCTAACCCTAACCCTAACCCTAACCCTAACCCTAACCCTAACCCTAACCCTAACCCTAACCCTAACCCTAACCCTAACCCTAACCCTAACCCAACCCTAACCCCCTAACCCTAACCCTAACCCTAACCCTAACCCTAACCCTAACCCTAACCCTAACCCTAACCCTAACCCTAACCCAACCCTAACCCTAACCCTAACCCTAACCCTAACCCTAACCCTAACCCTAACCCTAACCCTAACCCTAACCCTAACCCTAACCCTAACCCTAACCCTAACCCTAACCCTAACCCTAACCCTAACCCTAACCCTAACCCTAACCCTAACCTAACCCTAACCCTAACCCTAACCCTAACCCTAACCCTAACCCTAACCCTAACCCTAACCCTAACCCAACCCTAACCCTAACCCTAACCCCTAACCCTAACCCTAACCCTAACCCTAACCCTAACCCTAACCCTAACCCAACCCTAACCCTAACCCTAACCCTAACCCTAACCCTAACCCTAACCCTAACCCTAACCCTAACCCTAACCCTAACCCTAACCCAACCCTAACCCTAACCCTAACCCTAACCCTAACCCTAACCCTAACCCTAACCCTAACCCTAACCCTAACCCTAACCCTAACCCTAACCCTAACCCTAACCCTAACCCTAACCCTAACCCTAACCCTAACCCTAACCCTAACCCAACCCTAACCCTAACCCTAACCCTAACCCTAACCCTAACCCTAACCCTAACCCTAACCCTAACCCTAACCCTAACCCTAACCCTAACCCTAACCCTAACCCTAACCCAAACCCTAACCCAACCCTAACCCTAACCCTAACCCTAACCCTAACCCTAACCCTAACCCTAACCCTAACCCTAACCCTAACCCTAACCCTAACCCTAACCCTAACCCTAACCCTAACCCTAACCCTAACCCTAACCCTAACCCTAACCCTAACCCTAACCCTAACCCTAACCCTAACCCTAACCCTAACCCTAACCCTAACCCTAACCCTAACCCTAACCCTAACCCTAACCCTAACCCTAACCCTAACCCTAACCCTAACCCTAACCCTAACCCTAACCCTAACCCTAACCCTAACCCTAACCCTAACCCTAACCCTAACCCTAACCCTAACCCTAACCCTAACCCTAACCCTAACCCTAACCCTAACCCTAACCCTAACCCTAACCCTAACCCTAACCCTAAAGTGAAACCGAAAGTGAAACTGAAACTGAAAGTGAAACTGAAACTGAAAGTGAAACCGAAACCGAAAGTGAAACCGAAAGTGAAACCGAAAGTGAAACCGAAACTGAAACCGAAAGTGAAACCGGAACCGAAAGTGAAAGTGAAACCGAAAGTGAAACCGAAACCGAAAGTGAAAGTGAAACCGAAAGTGAAACCGAAAGTGAAACTGAAATCTAGAACCTGATCTAGAACCTGATCTAGAACCTGATCTAGAACCTGATCTAGAACCTGATCTAGAACGTGATCTAGAACGTGATCTAGAACGTGATCTAGAACCTGATCTAGAACGTAATCTAGAACCTGATCTAGAACCTGATCTAGAACAGTTACCTAGAACCCTGACCTAGAACCATAACCTGGAACTTGAGCCTGGAACTGCAACCTGGAACTCGAGTCTGGAGCTGTAGCTTTGAATTTCAGATTAAATATGGCGGCTGCTAAGTATTTCCGGCAAAAACATGGCGGCGCCCATCAGTTTCCGGCAAAAACATGGCCGCGCCCTGTATTTCCGGCAAAAACATGGCCGCCCTCATGTATTTCCGGTTTAAAATGGCCGCGCCCTGTATTTCCGGCAAAAACATGGCGGCGCCCATCAATTTCCGGTTCAAAATGGCCGCGCCCTGTATTTCCGGCAAAAACATGGCCGCCCCCATGTATTTCCGGTTTAAAATGGCCGCGCCCTGTATTTCCGGCAAAAACATGGCGGCGCCCATGTATTTCCGGTTTAAAATGGCCGCGCCCTGTATTTCCGGCAAAAACATGGCCGCCCCCATGTATTTCCGGTTTAAAATGGCCGCGCCCTGTATTTCCGGCAAAAACATGGCCGCCCCCATGTATTTCCGGTTTAAAATGGCCGCGCCCTGTATTTCCGGCAAAAACATGGCCGCGCCCTATATTTCCGGTTCAAAATGGCCGCGCCCTATATTTCCGGGGTAAACATGGCCGCGCTCTATATTTCCGGTTCAAAATGGCCGCGCCCATGTGGTTATGCATAATTGTAGTGTCGTGCTTGTGTGTGGCTTTGAAACGGGGCGCCGAGAAGCGCGAGAAAAACGGCACCGAATGCCGCGCTTTCGCGCGGCATTCTATGCCGTTTTTCTCGCGCTTCTCGGCCCCGTTATTCGGGATTTTCGATTTGATTTTTTTCCGGGACAAAATGGCGCCGCGCATGCGCCGTGGGGGCTTCCGGGCGGGTGCCGGGGTGCCGGTGACGCGCTTCCGGTCAAGATGGCGGCGCCCGTGCCGGGGGGTTTACCGGAGCCGCGCGGCCGCGGGAGCGCCCGGCGCCGACCCGGAACGACCCTCCGGCGCGCTGGCGCGCGCCGGAGGGTCGTTTGGTGTCCGCGCGGGGCGGTCCCGCGGCGGGGGGGCGCTTAGGGGGGCGACGGTGATCGGGACTGTTTCCGGGGCTTTCGGGAAGGATTTTTTGGCGTGCCGGGGTCGGCGGGATGTGTGCGGGGTGTCGTGCTTTTGTTACTTTGTCGTTTTGTTGTGTTTCTGGGTTTATTTTATTAAAGATGTGATTGTTTATATTTTTTTACAAAATGGCGGCCGTCTGATGTCATCGGGGCGGAGCGCCTTGACGGGCAGGCGGGGGGGCGGTGCCGGGGGGCGGGGCGGCGTGACGGACGGCTCGGGGGCGGTACCGGTGGGCGGGGCGGGGAGGAGGGCAGTTCCGGGCGGTTGCCGGGGTGCCGGTGACGCACTTCCGGTCAAGATGGCGGCGCCCGTGCCGGGGGGTTTACCGGCCCCGCCCGGCCGCGGGAGCGCCCCGCGCCGACCCGGAACGACCCGCCGGCGCGCTGGCGCGCGCCGGAGAGGCGTTCCGGGCCGGCTCGGGGCGTTCCCGCGGCTGCGCGGCGCTTGGGGGGGGGCGAACGTGATCGCGACTTTTTCTGCGGCTTCGGGACCGATTTTTTGCCGTGGCGCGGTCGGCGGGGTGTGTGCGGGGTGGGGTGGTTGTCTTATCGTGTCGTTTTGTCGTGTTTTTGTATGTATTTTATTAAAAATATGAATGTTGATATTTTTTTACAAAATGGCGGCCGTGTGATGTCATCGGGGCGGAGCGTCTTGACGGACAGCTGCGGGGCGGTGTCGAGGGGCGGGGCGGCGTGACGGGCGGCTCGGGGGCGGTGCCGGGGGGCGGGGAGGCGTGACGGGCGACTCGGGGGCGGTGCCGGGGGGCGGGGCTCGGTGACTGACACGCGCGGGGCGGTCCCGAGGGGCGGGGCCGCGTGACGGACGGCGCGGGGGTGGTGCTGGGGGCGGGGTCCCGGGGCGGGGCTGCGTGATGGACGGTGTGGAGGCGGTTCCGGGGGGCGGTGCCGGGGGTGGGGCGGCGAGATCGACGGTTCTGGGGCGGTCTCGAGGGGCGGAGCGGCGCCGGGGGGTGGTGTGACGTGATGGGCAGCTCGGGGGGTGTGCTGGGGTTGAGGGGTGGTGTTTTGGTGGGTGTTGTGTTGATTGGGGGGGGCTCTCGTTGTTGCTGGTGTGTTGGGAGTGGGGGTGCTGGGGTGGGGGGCTGTGTTTGGGGCTGGGGTGTGCTTCAGGGGTGGGGGTATGGGATGGAGGGGTGTGTATAGGGGTGGGTGGGTGCTAGGAGATGGGGGGGTGCATAGGGGGGTGGGTGCTTGGGGCTGGGTGGGTGCTTGGGGATTGGGTGGGTGTGTAGTAGGGGTGGGTGCTTGGGGGGTGCATAAGGGGGTGGGTGCAGGGCTTGGGTCAGTGCTAGGGGAGGGGCAGTGGTGTCTCAGGAGTGAGTGTGGGTGGGATAGGGACTAGGTATGGTGTAGGTGGGAGGGGGTGGGGCCCCCCTATATAGTATATATACTATAAAGAAAAAGAATAAAAATAATAAGTCTGGTGCAGCAGTAGAAGGTTTCGTGCTCCCGGGGAGTAAGTGGTATGTACTTTATAATTTTTATTTAAGTTGTTTTTTTACTCCCCGGGAGCACGAAAGGTTCTACTGCTGCTTTTTCTAAGTTTAAAGTTTAAGCTAGAAAGCAAAACAAGAAGTTAGAGAGAAGAGAAATGAGTTAAAGTTTGAGGAAAAGAGAAGAGAAATGAGTTAAAGTTTGAGGAAAAGAAAATAGAGAGAGTGAAGAGAAACAGAGTCCGAGAGAAAAGGGAAACAGAGGGGGAACAAAAAGAAACTAAGTCCAAGTCCGAGTCCAAGTCCGAGAGAAAAGGGAAACAGAGGGGGAACAAAAAGAAACTAAGTCCAAGTCCGAGTCCGAGTGAAAAGGGAAACAGAGGGGGAACAGAAAGAAACTAAGTCCAAGTCAGAGAGAAAAGGGAAACAGAGGGGGAGCAAAAAGAAACTAAGTCCAAGTCAAAGTCACAGAGAAAAGGGAAACAGAGGGGGAACAGAAAGAAACTAAGTCCAAGTCAGAGAGAAAAGGGAAACAGAGGGGGAGCAAAAAGAAACTAAGTCCAAGTCAAAGTCACAGAGAAAAGGGAAACAGAGTCAAAGTGAAAAGAAAGAGAGGGGCAGTGGAGAGAAACCAACTCTACTTCCTTTCCATCTAACTCAGAGGCAGAGAGAAAGGAAACGGAGACAATTCCTGTTCACTGTAACTCGGAGTTACGGTGGAAAGGAATCGAGTCCATTTGCTTTCTGTCTAACTCGGAGCTAGAGGGAAAGGAAACAGAGATGGAGTGAGAAGAAACAGAGGGAGAGTGGAGAGAAACCCACTCTATTTCTTTTCTGTCTAACTCAGAGGCAGAGAGAAAGGAAACAGAGACAATCCCTGTTCACTGTAACTCAGAGTTACGGTGGAAAGGAATCGAGTCCATTTGCTTTCTGTCTAACTCAGAGCTAGAGGGAAAGGAAACAGAGATGGAGTGAAAAGAAACAGAGAAATAGAGAGAGCAACAGTGACACAGACTTAGAGAAAGTTAGAAAGAGATTGAAAAGCAAGAAATAGAATGAAAAACATGACTACACCACAACAAAACCACAAGAGCCGGGGGGGGAGTGGGGGGAGGGGGGCAGGAGGATGATCTTTATTAGGGTTTATTCACCTTTATTGAATGAATTTATTTACACTACAGCAAAACACAGATAAACTGGAGACAAATGCATTATAATACAATCCATGTACACACTGAAAAATTCCTAATTGACATACAGAGCAACACAGAGAAACAGCAGCAAATGCAAATACAGAATAATAATACAAGCCAAATACATATTAACAGAATATCACTATTTCAACATTTCTGGAAAGGTCAATACATGCTGTTTCATTATTACTGCTATGCCAAACCACAAGGAGCACACAGAACGCACAGTACTCATTCACCACAGAAGCCGGCTTCAGCTCGCACACATACTCACCGTCACTCTCCTCTCCACCGCCCCGTTGTAAGCCTGCTGTCAGTGGTCCTCGGGAACGTGGCTCCCGGGAGCCTGAAAATCAGCCTGCCTAACGAAAACCTCGGTCCGGGGCCGGTCCGTGCCCAAACTTTGGCGATGACTGTCGCCTCGCAGACCGGCCGGGACCGAGGAAAAAAAACCCCAGCTGGGAGGGAAAAAAAAAAACCCCCCCCAGCTGGGGATTTTTTATTCTAAATTTAAAAGTGAATTGCAAGTCCTGAAAAGCAAAAGCCATACATACGAGGTTAGAACCACTCGACACACACACGAACACACACCCCCCTCCTACCCCACGGGAACTCGGTTCCCGGGGGGGCCTCAAAAGCAGCCTGCCTAACGAAAACCTCGGTCCGGAGCCGGTCCGTGCCCAAACTTTGGCGATGACTGTCGCCTCGCAGACCGGCCGGGACCGAGGAAAAAAAACCCCAGCTGGGAGGGAAAAAAAAAAAACCCCCCCAGCTGGGGATTTTTTATTCTAAATTTAAAAGTGAATTGCAAGTCCTGAAAAGCAAAAGCCATACATACGAGGTTAGAACCACTCGACACACACACGAACACACACCCCCCTCCTACCCCACGGGAACTCGGTTCCCGGGGGGGCCTCAAAAGCAGCCTGCCTAACGAAAACCTCGGTCCGGGGCCGGTCCGTGCCCAAACTTTGGCGATGACTGTCGCCTCGCAGACCGGCCGGGACCGAGGAAAAAAAACCCCAGCTGGGAGGGAAAATAAAAAAACCCCCCCAGCTGGGGATTTTTTATTCTAAATTTAAAAGTGAATTGCAAGTCCTGAAAAGCAAAAGCCATACACACGAGGTTAGAACCACTCGACACACACACGAACACACACCCTCCTCCTACCCCACGGGAACTCGGTTCCCGGGGGGGCCTGAAAAGCAGCCTGCCTAACGAAAACCTCGGTCCGGGGCCGGTCCGTGCCCAAACTTTGGCGATGACTGTCGCCTCGCAGACCGGCCGGGACCGAGGAAAAAAAACCCCAGCTGGGAGGGAAAAAAAAAAACCCCCCCAGCTGGGGATTTTTTATTCTAAATTTAAAAGTGAATTGTAAGTCCTGAAAAGCAAAAGCCATACATACGAGGTTAGAACCACTCGACACACATGCACACAAGCAGACCCAGACCCACCGACTCTCACAGACAGACACACTCTGACATGCAGCAGGAGACTAACTCGCACAGTGACCGCAACCCTTATTTGAAACACTCTGCTGAACAAAATGCCCTGAGATATCTTCTCACTGCTGCTTCTCAACATCAAACGGTAGATCCTCAGAAAATAGGCATCAGAGACCTGCAAGACAACACAAGGTGATCAGTGAGGAATTCTATGGGAGCTATGACTCAGCCACCCTCTAGGCCCACATATTTTCTACACAAAAACCTCATAGAAAAGAGGAACTGTAACCTTTTATAATTGTTCCACCTAACTCTAACTATGTGCCAGGGCAGGGCAGCTCCAAACCAATGCAGTTAGGTTACAGAGGCAGGCACAATGCAGTTAAAGTTAAGTTAGGTTACAGAGGCAGGCACAATGCAGTTAAAGTTAAGTTAGGTTACAGAGGCAGGCACAATGCAGTTAAAGTTAAGTTAGGTTACAGAGGCAGGCACAATGCAGTTAAAGTTAAGTTAAGTTAAGTTACAGAGGCAGGCACAATGCAGTTAAAGTTAAGTTAAGTTAGGTTACAGAGGCAGGCACAATGCAGTTAAAGTTAGGTTACAGAGGCAGGCACAATGCAGTTAAGTTAGGTTACAGAGGCAGGCACAATGCAGTTAAGTTAGGTTACAGAGGCAGGCACAATGCAGTTAAGTTAGGTTACAGAGGCAGGCACAATGCAGTTAAGTTAGGTTACAGAGGCAGGCACAATGCAGTTAAGTTAGGTTACAGAGGCAGGCACAATGCAGTTAAGTTAGGTTACAGAGGCAGGCACAATGCAGTTAAGTTAGGTTACAGAGGCAGGCACAATGCAGTTAAGTTAGGTTACAGAGGCAGGCACAATGCAGTTAAGTTAGGTTACAGAGGCAGGCACAATGCAGTTAAGTTAGGTTACAGAGGCAGGCACAATGCAGTTAAGTTAGGTTACAGAGGCAGGCACAATGCAGTTAAGTTAGATTACAGAGGCAGGCACAATGCAGTTAAGTTAGGTTACAGAGGCAGGCACAATGCAGTTAAGTTAGGTTACAGAGGCAGGCACAATGCAGTTAAGTTAGGTTACAGAGGCAGGCACAATGCAGTTAAAGTTAAGTTAAGTTACAGAGGCAGGCACAATGCAGTTAAAGTTAAGTTAAGTTACAGAGGCAGGCACAATGCAGTTAAAGTTAAGTTAGGTTACAGAGGCAGGCACAATGCAGTTAAAGTTAAGTTAGGTTACAGAGGCAGGCACAATGCAGTTAAAGTTAAGTTAGGTTACAGAAGCAGGCACAATGCAGTTAAAGTTAAGTTAGGTTACAGAGGCAGGCACAATGCAGTTAAGCTAAGTTACAGAGGCAGGCACAATGCAGTTAAGCTAAGTTACAGAGGCAGGCACAATGCAGTTAAGCTAAGTTACAGAGGCAGGCACAATGCAGTTAAGCTAAGTTACAGAGGCAGGCACAATGCAGTTAGTTTTACAGACGCAGGCACAATGCAGTTAGTTTTACAGACGCAGGCACGGTACAAGGCAGTCACAGGCGATGTCTGCCAGGTGAACGTGGCGATAGCTGCAGATGCGAAGGCCGGTTCCTCGGACGAAAAAATCCACGACGACGTCGAGAGGCTGAGATGGCCGATGACGTGAAACGCGAGAGAACGAGAAGATGGATTGGAACTGCCCTGCCCGGCAAAAGCTCTGGGGAGCTTGCAAAGAAACCCTCTCCCTTGGCTTCAGAGGGGCCCATCCCACTACAGCCCTGTCCTCTAACTTAACTTCAAAATGCCAACTCACCTGCTCATCTCTGCTCCTTGCCGTGCTCGGGGCAACGCCGAATCCTGCAAAGACAGAAAAGAAAAAAGCACTGAGTTACTGTCACAATGCACAAGGTGGAATTCCCAATGTGGTTCCTTTATTCCATCTTGGACTACAAAAGCTTGTCAGCCAACCAGGGACTGAAACAGAAGAAAAACCACTCAGTCCCACCTCACGTACCGAAAGATCCCCTGTAAAGTTCTGAAGACAGAGCCCTCAAATGAGTGTGGGGTGCTTTGCCCTGAGGCATGTGCTGTTTTTAAAAAATTCGTGTCACCTCCCTTGCTTTCTAGACACTGCTCACCAGCGTGGCAGGCTAGGGGCGGCTGAGGTGAAACGTCTTTCCCCTGATAATGACTGCACAATAAACCTGCAACCCCTTCTGTCTCTCAGAATCCTGTCCGTGACACCGATTCGTGTCAGGATCCACAAGGTGGGATTTCTGATGTGGTTCTTTCCTTCTATCTTAGAGAACTAAAGATTAGCAGCAAACCAGGGACTTCAAACAGAAAAACCTCTCAGTCCCACTTCTCATACTCAAAGATCCCCTGTAAAGTTCTGAAGACAGAGCCCTCAAATGAGTGTGGGGTGCTTTGCCCTGAGGCATGTGCTGTTTTTAAGAAATTCGAGTCACCTCCCTTGCTTTCTAGACACTGCTCACCGGCGTGGCAGGCTAGGGGCGGCTGAGGCGAAACGTCTTTCCCCTGATAATGACTGCACAATAAACCTGCAACCCCTTCTGTCTCTCAGAATCCTGTCCGTGACACCGATTCGTGTCAGGATCCACAAGGTGGGATTTGTGATGTGGTTCTTTCATTCTATCTTCAAGAACTAAAGACTAGCAGCAAACCAGGGACTTAAACACCAAGACACACAGAGAGCATGCACCCACCTGTCCTCCAGTATGTGTCAGGATCTGCAAGGTGGGATCTGTGATGTGGTTCTTTCATTCTATCTTAGAGAACTAAAGACTAGCAGCAAACCAGGGACTTAAACACCAAAACACACACAGAGCTTGCACCCACCTGTCCTCCAGCATCCTGGGCGGGGATATCTTGCAAGTACACCACCTAAAATAAAAAAAACCAAAGGATTAAAGTTATAGCAGAAACTGCGACCCCAGCAAGTTCAGCTGCTTCTCTCCACCAACCGAGGCTCACCTTTCACCTGCTTCGCCTTCCCCGCTGCTTTCCAGCTTTACCTCCTAGAAATAAATACAAAGAGAAGAGCTGTAACACAGTGACCGGTTAGAGCCCCGCTGCAAAGTAAAACCGTGTCCGACCTTCTCAGGGGGACCCCCTCATCTGGGATGCAGCGCTCTGCCATGAGGTCAATCCGTCTGCATCTGAAAGAAAGTTAGGAAAAAAGTCAAAGTGCTGCAGGGTAACTTCACAGCTCCAGACACCTGCTGCCAACATAAGAATACCACATAGACTCCAACTACAGCCCGTATTACAAATCTCCAATTACAAGTGCCCGGGACTCGTCCTTAAACACCTACAACCGGGCTGGGCGGCAGGGCAGAGCAGCTCCGGACCAAATACCCCCAGACACCCGTGACACGTGAGACGAGGGGACGTGACAGGGAGAGAAAACTCTCTGAGACAAGAAAGTCCTCACGAGGACCGAGAGAATGCTGAACGAGATGACCGAGGAGGGACCCCAGGCGAGCCTGCCGGGCTCGGATGGCCCTGGAGGAAAAAGATGCTAACGGAACAACTATTTTCCAAGAACCGCAGAGACGGATGCCCGAGAATCCTGTGGCTGGAAGCCTCTGCCTGCCTTTGAATCGGCACAAGTCCTTATCCACTGTAAAGAAACACTGCTGCATATAGCTGTTGACACAGCTGAGAACGAGACCTAAGAAAACATCCGATCGCATGCTTCTAAAGACAGATGCGATTCTGACGCCTGTCCGACCTCCCGCATCGAAGCTTCGCCGGCGCCGGGCCGAGGAACGCAAAGATGGGAGATGAACGGAAGGACCCCGGGGTTTCTCATAAGCCCCTGGGAGGGCTAAGACAATAGAGATGTTACACAAGATGCACATAAGTCACAGAAGGCATGAGAGACAAGTGACAACACACCCTGGGACTGCTCTGCCCTGTTCGCCTCAGCATTGCGAACCAAAGTGAGGCTTTCCCTCACTGGGGCCTATGGGGTCATTTCCAGAACCTCCCCATCCCCAAAGCTCACTCAAAAACCCAAACCGATCTGAGTCCCGACCCACCGCCCTGCTTTGATCCCCTCTGCGGGCTCCACTTATCTCTCAGAGGGCTGAAGATGTGAGTCACGGCGAGAGGCCGGTCGGGAGCCAAACAAAGCCACCTCGCTGTCTGGGAAGTTCTTCTCTCACCAGGCTGTTGTCTCAGACAAGTATCATCACCTATGATAAAGAAAACCAAATATAAGTGCACAATCTTAGTGGCATATTCACCAAAACCCGACTCCTACTCACCGTCTCTTAGGAACTCCCGGGTCCTCCGGCCACACGCTTCGGCCACGCTCCGAGGCGGATGCCGTCGTCGCAGGGTACGCCTAGGATAAATGGAGAGGAGGTGATGTAGCGTCACTGAAAGTTGAGTGCGCCCTCGCCTCTCCTTCCAACTCCCCCGACTTGCCGTGACTCCTCGGCCACGCCTAAAGGGTACCAGGACCGCACTGACACGTGGACGAGGTCGAGGCTTTGTCATGGACTCCGGTAATATTTGCTGGGGCTCACCAGAGGAGCAAACCGGGTCTCTTGGCAGGTCAGTGAGGGGGCCTCAGCACAGCATCAGGAGGCAGCCTAAAACACACCAACAAGCAGGGATGCTTGGAGTTGCACCAGAAACTGAGACCCCAGCAAGAACAACTGCTTCTCTCCACCAACCGAGGCTCACCTTCCACCTGCTTCACCTTCCCCGCTGCTTTCCAGCTTTACTTCCTAGAAATAAATACAAAGAGAAGAGCTGTAACACAGTGACTGGTTCCAGCCCCGCTGCAAAGTAAAACCGTGACCGACCTTCTCAGGGGGACCCCCTCATCTGGGATGCAGCACTCTGCCATGAGGTCAATCCGTCTGCATCTGAAAGAAAGTTAGGAAAAAAGTCAAAGTGCTGCAGGGTAACTTCACAGCTCCAGACACCTGCTGCCAACATAAGAATACCACCTAGACTCCAACTACAGCCCGTATTACAAATCTCCAATTACAAGTGCCCGGGACTCGTCCTTAAACACCTACAACCGGGCTGGGCGGCAGGGCAGAGCAGCTCCGGACCAAATACCCCCAGACACCCGTGACACGTGAGACGAGGAGACGTGACAGGGAGAGAAAACTCTCTGAGACAAGAAAGTCCTCACGAGGACCGAGAGAATGCTGAACGAGATGACCGAGGAGGGACCCCAGGCGAGCCTGCCGGGCTCGGATGGCCCTGGAGGAAAAAGATGCTAACGGAACAACTATTTTCCAAGAACCGCAGAGACGGATGCCCGAGAATCCTGTGGCTGGAAGCCTCTGCCTGCCTTTGAATCGGCACAAGTCCTTATCCACTGTAAAGAAACACTGCTGCATATAGCTGTTGACACAGCTGAGAACGAGACCTAAGAAAACATCCGATCGCATGCTTCTAAAGACAGATGCGATTCTGACGCCTGTCCGACCTCCCGCATCGAAGCTTCGCCGGCGCCGGGCCGAGGAACGCAAAGATGGGAGATGAACGGAAGGACCTGGGGTTTCTCATAAGCTCCTGGGAGGGCTAAAGGAAGAGACACGTTACACGAGATGCACAGAAGACAAAGAAGGCATGAGAGACAAGTGACAACACACCCTGGGACTGCTCTGCCCTGTTCGCCTCAGCATTGCGAACCAAAGTGAGGCTTTCCCTCACTGGGGCCTATGGGGCCATTTCCAGAACCTCCCCATCCCCAAAGCTCACTCAAAAACCCAAACCGATCTGAGTCCCGACCCACCGCCCTGCTTTGATCCCCTCTGCGGGCTCCACTTATCTCTCAGAGGGCTGAAGATGTGAGTCACGGCGAGAGGCCGGTCGGGAGCCAAACAAAGCCACCTCGCTGTCTGGGAAGTTCTTCTCTCACCAGGCTGTTGTCTCAGACAAGTATCATCACCTATGATAAAGAAAACCAAATATAAGTGCACAATCTTAGTGGCATATTCACCAAAACCCGACTCCTACTCACCGTCTCTTAGGAACTCCCGGGTCCTCCGGCCACGCTCCGAGGCGGATGCCGTCGTCGCAGAGTACGCCTAGGATAAACGGAGAGGAGGCGATGTAGCGTCACTGAAAGTTGAGTGCGCCCTCGCCTCTCCTTCCAACTCCCCCGACTTGCCGTGACTCCTCGGCCACGCCTAAAGGGTACCAGGACCGCACCGACACGTGGACGAGGTCGAGGCTTCGTCATGGACTCCGGTAATATTTGCTGGGGCTCACCAGAGGAGCAAACCGGGTCTCTTGGCAGGTCAGTGAGGGGGCCTCAGCACAGCATCAGGAGGCAGCCTAAAACACACCAACAAGCAGGGATGCTTGGAGTTGCACCAGAAACTGAGACCCCAGCAAGAACAACTGCTTCTCTCCACCAACCGAGGCTCACCTTCCACCTGCTTCGCCTTCCCCGCTGCTTTCCAGCTTTACCTCCTAGAAATAAATACAAAGAGAAGAGCTGTAACACAGTGACCGGTTAGAGCCCCGCTGCAAAGTAAAACCGTGACCGACCTTCTCAGGGGGACCCCCTCATCTGGGATGCAGCGCTCTGCCACGAGGTCAATCCGTCTGCATCTGAAAGAAAGTTAGGAAAAAAGTCAAAGTGCTGCAGGGTAACTTCACAGCTCCAGACACCTGCTGCCAACATAAGAATACCACCTAGACTCCAACTACAGCCCGTATTACAAATCTCCAATTACAAGTGCCCGGGACTCGTCCTTAAACACCTACAACCGGGCTGGGCGGCAGGGCAGAGCAGCTCCGGACCAAATACCCCCAGACACCCGTGACACGTGAGACGAGGAGACGTGACAGGGAGAGAAAACTCTCTGAGACAAGAAAGTCCTCACGAGGACCGAGAGAATGCTGAACGAGATGACCGAGGAGGGACCCCAGGCGAGCCTGCCGGGCTCGGATGGCCCTGGAGGAAAAAGATGCTAACGGAACAACTATTTTCCAAGAACCGCAGAGACGGATGCCCGAGAATCCTGTGGCTGGAAGCCTCTGCCTGCCTTTGAATCGGCACAAGTCCTTACCCCCTGTAAAGAAGCACTGCTGCATATAGCTGTTGACACAGCTGAGAACGAGACCTAAGAAAACATCCGATCGCATGCTTCTAAAGACAGATGCGATTCTGACGCCTGTCCGACCTCCCGCATAGAAGCTTCGCCGGTGCCGGGCCGAGGAACGCAAAGATGGGAGATGAACGGAAGGACCTGGGGTTTCTTATAAGCTCCTGGGAGGGCTAAGACAAGAGATATGTTACATGAGATGTACAGAAGATACAGAAAGCACAAGAGACAAGTGACAACACACCCTGGGACTGCTCTGCCCTGCCTGCCTCAGCACTGTTAGCTAAAGTGAGCCTTTCCACCACTGTGGCCCCAGAGGCCATTTCTCAAACCTTCCCCCCCGCATAGCTTACTCAAAACCCCTAACCGGTGTGAATCCTGCCCCACCACCCTGTTTTTATCCCCTCTGTGACCACAGCCCTCGTCTTATCTCTCTGAAGAGAATCTGTGCGAGGGGACGATCCGCTGCTAAGGAAAGCTGCCGCGGGGGCGGTTCCCTTTTGTGTTACGATGAATCTGCTGAGAGAATCTGAAGTATCGCACTTGATGTGACCTAGAACTTCTGGAAATTCTCCTAAAAAAAAAAAAAAGCCAAGAAGAAGAGTCATTTTAAAAGCATCTTATTGCCCCTGGACCCCCAACACAAAACCATGAACTTAAATACTCCCTGTATTCAATATTGTTTTCTTTGAGGTGTTTTCAAAACTTCTGCTGCTTCAAATGCCCAAAAAGATGCCTGCTCTTAGCAGGCTGAAACAAATTGAAAGAGCCTCTTCACTGAAATGAGAGAGGAGCTCTTTACCACTGCTGATTCCCCTGGAAGGAATAATGCCCCTTAGCACAGCCTGGGGTTAATATACCCCTAATTGGGCCCTCCTCTTTTTCCCACGATGCCTGGGAAAGGGGAGGCGGCAAATCCCACCGGGTATAAAGGCCCTCAGAGGGACCGTAGCTGTTTGGCTCCTCTGAGTTAAATTTGAGGTAAGGAGCTCTGCGTAGAAGAAAACTCTTTGGGAAAAAACAATGTTTTCTTTTCTGCTACAATTACTCAGGACAATGGAGCAAAGGAACAAAAAAAAGGTAAGAAGAAAAACTTTGTGTTTCAGCAGTGTTGCCAGCTAAGTTGGATAATTTATGGACTTCCATAATTATTTTTCAGTGATTACTAAGTAGCACTCCACTTGTGATTAATTAGGGTGGAGAAGAATAGTATTGATTTGAATGGTGTCTCATAGGGACCTTTAATCAGGGCTGTCTACATTCTAAATGAAAATAAGAAAAAGAATGGACTCCCAGGTGGCATTACCATTACATACCTGCTGGCCTCGCTCCCATTGGAGATATTTGGTGCCAGGGTGTGGGTAGAAGTGCCCTGAAATGCAGCTTTAAACCCTTGAAATGCTGGAAAAGGCGACGCTTAAAATGAGCAAACAGGACAGCTAACTCCATTTAAACAAATACAGTGGTAAATAAATGGCTTCTCCTCTTTAATTTAAACCCCTCAGATATTGGGGAAAAGAGTGGTTTTCCTCACTTTAAATCTCTCTGGTGATGGAAAAGGCGGCATTTTCCCCTTAATTCAGATCCATAAGGAAGCATCATCCATGCTTTCCTGTTCCACTTAAAGTGGGAAAAAAATAGAAAATGGGCAGTCTCTGTCAGTTGATACCTCTAACAGCACAGAAAAAGCACAGTTACCTCCAATTGAGACTATTAAAATTGCAGGGGAAGCGGATTTCTCTTCAATTTGAACACGGGCAATTATGGAAAGGGAAGCTTTTCCCCCTCAGTTTAAACCCCTTTTTTTTTTTCGAATAACCCCTCCCTTTTCTGGGGCTCAGGAGAGGGAGTGACAAGGTAAAAGGGGAAAGTTGAAAGCTCTCCTCGGGACCACGTAGTATTCCCAACCGACCCCAGTTTGGACCTGCAACCCCCACTTTTCCCATCTTCCCTCTCCTTTTCCCCGGGCCGGGTTCCCCCGCTCCCAGCGGGTGGGAGCAGCCGAGATCCCCGCGCCGCCCATCCCGACCTGTCCCGGCTCCATCCCCGCTCCTGCTGTGGGCTGCAAGGGGTTCAGGAACCGAGGAGGAGGAGGAGGGAAGGAAAAGGCGGAGCGGCAGCAGGAAGCCGGAGGAAAAGAGGAGAGGAGGGATCCGCACGGCTCCGGTATTGCCTGAACTCGCAGCCCCCCCCGGAATCATCGCCCGCCATCCCGCAGGTGTCCGGGAAGGGGGAGCTCGCCCCAAATACTCCGGGGGTCCCTGGGTTTGGGGTTTTGGGGGGGATGTTTGGGGATCGCAGGGCCCCCGAGCCGAGCCGCAGATGCTCCTCGCGGGGAGATCGGGGGTCCCCGGGAGGTGTTTTGGTGGGATCGCGGTGGCGGTGGCGGCAGAGCCCCGGCAGAGGGGCCGGGGGGATGCGGGTCCCCCCGCGGTGGGGGTTGGGCTTCCCGGGCCGGGCCCGCCGAGCTCTGCCGGGGCCACGTGGGGACCGCGCGGGAGCGGGGGGAGAGCGGTTTTGGGGAGCCGCGGCTTCCCTGAGCGGGACCCCAGAGAGAGGAGAGCCCCGGAGCCGCAAAGCGGGGACCCCGAGAGGGGGGGGACCCCTGGGATTCCCGGGACCCCGGCGGGGGGTGCTGGGGCTGGAAGGGCGGCATGGCCGGGAAAGGGGTTCGGGGCTCCCTGTGCCGGCAGTGGCTGCTCCCAGGATGAGCCCAGGTGATCCTTCCGTGGGGTTCCAGTTTCCTCCTCTGCACTCCCTGTATGAGCCCAGTCAGTCCCGGTCATTCCCTATTATGATGCCATTTTCCCGCAGCACGGTCCCAGTTGCTCCCAGTTGCTTCAGCTTTTGTCCAGTGCGCTCCCAGTTCTCCCAGCATACTGTCCCTAGTGTAGCCACAGTCACTCCCAGTATGATGCCAGTATATCCCAGCAGGGCCCCAGTCACTCACACTTGTCCCCAGTTGCTCCAAGTGTGGTCCCAGTTACCACCTGCACGATCTCAGATGCTCCCGGTGTATCCCAGCTGCTCTGAGCATTCTTGTAGTCATAGCCAGGCACTCCCAGCTACCTCAGCATGGTTCAGTTGCCCCTGCTATTGTCCCAGTCACTCCCAGTACATCCCGGTTGTCACCAGCATGCAACCTGTCATTCCCAGTTGCTCCCAGGATGTATGCATGCTCCAGCATGGGCCTGGGAGCTGCCAGTAATCCCCAGTCAGGATCCAATCACACCCACTATAATCCCCCTATGATTGTAGCCAGTCCCAGTATGATCCCGGTCACTTGCAGTCTAATTCCGGTCACTCTCGGTATGAGGCTCTCCTGCTCCATCTCCCAGCCCAGCCCGGCCCCGGCTGCAAGACGGCCCCGCTGCCGGCGCCGTCCTGCCGGGGACGCGTCGTGGGGGGATCTCCTTCCCCTTTCCCTCTGGCACAGAGGCAAATCCCATCCTCTCCTTGCCCTTCCTCCCCCAGACAAGGAGCTGAAGATGGAGACCAGGGAGGACAAATCCCCGCGGCAGAACCTCGTGGAAGAGGCCGTTTTGAGCGGCTCCGTGGCGCAGGAATCCGAGGGGGAGGAAACGCCCCGGAGATCCCGCAGGAGGAGGGACTCCAACCCCAGCCCAGGGTGCTCTGAGGAGGAAAGACCCACCCTGTGCCGGGAAGGCGGCCGGAGATCCAGCCAGAGCTCTGAGCTGGTGGTCCGTGAGCAGCTTCATGATGGGGAGAAGGCCCACAAGTGTTTGGAGTGTGGGAAGAGCTTCAGCTGGAGGTCCCGCCTGATTCGCCACCAGATGATCCACACCGGGGAGAAGCCCTACGAGTGTCCTGAATGTGGGAAGGGCTTCAGAGACAGCCCTGGCCTGATCATCCACCATCGTATCCACACTGGGGAGAGGCCCTTTGAGTGTGGAGAATGTGGCCAGAGCTTCAGTCGGAGCTCCCACCTGACCTCCCACCAGAAGATCCACACAGGGGAGAGGCCTTACGAGTGTTCCGAATGTGGGAAGAGGTTTCAGACTAGCTCCCTTCTCCTCGTACATCAGCGGATTCACACGGATGAGAGGCCCTACCTCTGCCTCGACTGCAGGAAGGGCTTCAGGTACAACTCCCACCTTATCAGGCACCGGCGCATCCACACCGGGGAGAGGCCCTATAAGTGTCCCGAGTGTGGGAAGAGCTTCAGGACTAGCTCGGTCTTGAACCAACACCAATGGAGACACCGGTAAGAGAAGCCCTGCGAGCTCCCCGACTGCAGGAAGAGTTTTGTCCTCTGCTCCGACTCCATCCCCCTGCAGAGGACCCACATTGAGGAGAGCCTTGGTGACTCACATTCCTGGTAATCCAGGTTGGGAGGACACCTGAGTGGTGGTCTCTACGTCCTCCTGGATCCCTGTGGGTGCCTGGATGTACGATGGAGCAGGAACATGCAGATCGACAATGGAAACTCGTTGGGAAGAACTGATCTTTTGACTTTGCACCCTAAAAAATCTGCTCTGTCCAATTGTTTCTCCTGGTGGCATTGAGCAAAGCTGGATGATCCTTGGAGATCTTTTCCAACGTAAATAATTTCCATCTTCATCCCATCAAAACACTCAGAATTACGGTAAAAATAAAGACGTTAAACAAAGCGATCTAAAGCTGCACCATTTTACTGGGATTTGGGGTTCAGAGGAGTAGTCGGGTAGATTTGTGTGTTGTAGAGCCGTGAAGCCAGGTAGATGGGGCTGCAATTTCATAGTTGCACTGGCAGAACGTGTCCATCTGAGCCCATCTGTTCTCTAGGAATTCCGGTTGTCTGTCTGAGTCCCTGGCCTGGGTCTCCCCATATTGAGTGTTCCTCCCAAAGGGACCAAATCGCTGCTGAAGTGCCCAAGCTGCTCCTGGCTGGGGATGTTCCTGTCCACCAACCTCCCCTGCTCTGCAGCCCCCAATTGCCCAGTGACAGCTGCTGCTCCCACAGGAAAATGGTCTTGGGGAGCATTTGAAGCACAAGCTCAAGCCCAGCGCAATGCCAGCCCCTGCCCGGCTGCGTGTGAACTCCAGGAGGGGAAGGAGGGATTGATTTGGAAGCTCCTGAGTGCCCTCAGTGCAGCTGGGTCCAGAGCCATCCCCACCTCGCCGAGCAGCAACTGTGGAGCAGGAGCCGTGCCTGATGTGCCACATCGGTGTTCAAGTGACCAGGCCATGGAGAAAGGCTGAGGGGGCAGGTGCTGGGGCAGGGGCAGTTGGGCTGGGGCAGGGCTCTCCAACCGCCCTGGATGTGGAACTGGAGCCTGGCAACTGCCAGAACGGCCGATGGAGCCCCCACAGGTGAGTTGGGAAGGGGCAGCTTTCCCTGTGCTGGGCCCGGAGGGGGCCTGAGTGGCCCTGGGCCATCCCATGGGGAACAGTTCCCTTTTGGAACAACAAGGCGTTCCTGGGGGGCTGTTCGAGAGCTGGCGACAGCTTTGGTGCTGGCCATGGGGACAGGCCTGGCAGGGAACGGGGGCTCCTGTCCAGGCCACCCACATCTCCCATCACCATGGGCAGTAACCAGGGAGCAGCTTTTCATTGCATTCCCAGCACCCCAGTTTACAGCCCAGCCTCAGCACTTCCCAGAGACCACAATGGGTTTCCCCCAGTCCCGTCACGGATGATTCCTAGTGGCCCAGAAGAGCCCACAGGAAGTATCAGCGTGTGCTCGGGGAGCTGGAGCACTTCTGCTATGGGAAAGGCTATGAGAACTGGGACCGCTCTGCCTGAAGAAGGCTCAGGAGAGACTTTAGAGCTCCTTCCAGCCCCTGAGGGGACTCGGGGAGTGTTGGGGAGGTACTGGAGACAAGGACCTGCAGGGACAGCGCAAGGGAGAGTGGCTTCAAACTGACAAATGGATCAATTTGCATCTTGTGAAGAAATTCCTTCCTGGAGGAGGAATGGTGAGGAGGGTGGAGAGGCCCTGGCACATGTTGCCCAGAGCAAACAGGTTGCCCTGGAAGTGTTCAAAACCCAGGCTGGATGAGGCTCTGAATAACTTCCCTTTTGGTGTTCTCATCAAGTAAGACACTTCCCTGCAGGTTGCTTGTTCTGTTTTCAGACTCTGGGGTTGAAAGTATTCCCGAGGAGGGGAGAAAGCTGAGCTGGAATTCCTGAGCTGGAGTACGCTGGGAAAGCGTATTTAGGACCGACTGCCTCAGGGACAGCCACGCAAACCTGAGTGTGCTCTTGCCTGTGCTCTTCCAGGTGGCCCAGGAGTTTGGACTGAGCCAGCAGTTCCCTTCCCACATGTTTCCTCAACAGGGACTTTCCTCAAGAGCCCCTGAGGTGAGTACAACTGTGCTGAGCTGGCTCAAGACCCTTTTGAAATTGGACTTAAGGAAGGGAACTGCAGGAACCCTGAAAGGGGGAAGCTGCTTGGCCGCGGCTGTCCTGTCTGTCCCTGATGGGGTTCATTTCTCTGTGCCTGATTTCTGGATCCCCATTTTACCCCAGAGGAAACTTCATTTCATCTTGTTTGGTGCTAAAATCATTTAGGCATTTATTATTAAATTATTATTATTTATTATTAAATTAAAGCATTTTCAGAAATTACTTCTGGAAACCAGAGTTCTCCTGGGGCATTTTGTGAAGGCAAGCCGTGACAGGGACAAGAATGGCTTTAAGCTGAAAGAGATTGAGACTGGACATTAGGAAGAAACTCTTGGCTGTGAGGGTGCTGAGGCCCTGGCACAGGTTGTCCAGAGGAGCTGTGGCTGCCCCTGGATGCCTGCAAGTGTCCAAGGCCAGGCTGGACAGGGCTTAGAGCAGCCCGAGATAGCAGAAGGTGTCTCTGCCCGTGGCAGGGAGATGGAACGAGATGGGCTTTGAGATCCATTCCAATCCAAACCATTCTGAGATTCTCTGAAATGACTTTAGATCCCACGATTGTCTCCTCACCTCACGCCCCCTCTCTTGCAGGCATGGCAGGAGGCAAAAGAACACAAAGAACGATCCCGGAGTGGCGCAGATAGAGCGAGCCGTAAACGGAAAGCAGGAAGCCTTGGAAATGTGTCCGGGACAAAAGCGGAAACACCAGCAGAGAGCGGCACAGGGCCATTCCCGAGCGCTCCGCTTCGCATCCCTCTCTCTAGGCTCAGGGAAATAGAAGCGGAGCTGATTTGCGCCGACGAGGCGGACGCTGAGTTTGAGTCTGGCGAGCCGGTGGCGCCAGCAGTGCCACCAGCAGTGCCACCGGCAGCGGCTCAGCCCCCTGGCCAAGCCCCAGGGGACAGCCGGTGGCACCGGGCTGGGGCAGGGCTGCAGGCAGCCCTGCGGGAAGGCAGCGCTCGGTGCCGGCAGCGGGATTTTGCAGCGGCTGCGGCCAAGTTCTCCATGGCACTGGAGGTAAAGGGCTGTGACCCCAAGCAAAACCGTGACAGGGGTACCTGCACTGCAGTGCCAGGGCTGTTCCCCGCACTCCCTGGGGCAGGAACAGCAAAGGGAACCAGGGGCACCAACCTGGCATGCCTAGGGTCGGAGAGAAATCCAGAAATGCCATTTCACCTGAAATCAGAAAACTGGGGCTTGTAAATAAACCACAGAAGGGAGGGAAGTGTTGGACTGAACTGAAGAAGGACAGGTAATTTCGTACTTTTCTCCAAGTTCTTAACTGTATTAATGTGTGGAGGAAATTGAAGTCCCAGAGAGTAAAAAAAAATGCTCCTTTCTTTAATCTTAGCTCTGTCGGCAACAAATGTCCTCTCAATAACTGGCGAGTTGTCACTTTGCCCCAGCTAATGCTTTCTCTCCTCTCTGACTCCAATCCCTTCAGCCAGGCACTTGAAACCCTGAGAAAGGGACCAACTGCGCTTTTTTTTAGCACTGTCCTGCCAACCTTCATTCAGCAGTATTTGTCAAATATTAGGGTTTTGCAGTTCACAATATAATGTAATAGCCTATTCCTAATTTTTTTTTAATACAGTACTTAAGTAATTTTATAAGCAATAAATGTTATAGCAGTCAGTGCTATTATTTTGATAAAGTGTCATCCTTTTAAAGTGCTTGTTTTCCCCCTATATTCTGATTTGAGCTGTGGTACCAGCAGGTCACTGAAGAAGAAAGAAGGACTTTATTTCCTCTTAAGAGGAAAAGCTGATGAATGCACATACCAGGAAAATGGATGAAGGGATTAATCCCTGGGATTGCAGACAAAGCAATTGGGACTGACTTGAAAGAATTGTAGGGCTGGCGCTCCTCAGCAGTCTCTAAATCCAGCTCTCCTCGGAAACAAAAAAACCCATAGCATCCCTGAAAGACCCTTCTGTCCTCTGTACTGATTTTTGTAATGCTGACTTTAGTTAAAGCCAGAGTCTATTAGACTTCCGTTTTCTCCGCTGATCAGTCGCAAAAAGTATTTCCACCGAGCAAACGGTGTATTCTAATATTTGGAAATTGTGGTTTTGTTTCATGTGCAGCTTTGCAGTAAAGGCTTTGCTATAGAGGATCCCTTGAAATCCTCCCCAGATGACATTTCCAGGCTTGCCAGTTGGATCGAGTCAAAGCTCGTCGTCTGCTACTTAAAACTGGAGCAGCCTAGTCTTGCTCTGCATCATTCACACAGGTAAGAGGAAATATGGATCGGATTCGCTGCTAAGACTGAAATCCAAAAGGAAACAAAGACTAGGAATAAATGCTGTGCAGGAAAAGCCAGTCTAATAGTGAGAAAAGAGGAATCAAGAAAACACACCTTACATGTGGCATTGGTGTTTGGACTGGACTAATTGCATCTGTTGAAGGGTCTGAAACGCAGCCCAAGGTTCACCCACGTTGCACCTATGCCTTGTACAGAGAGCATTTCAAAATATCTCAGGCTCACCTTCTGATACATTCCAGATGCACAGTGCTTCCAGGGAGATGAACCAGACACCTGCTGCTCTTGTTTGGGGAGCTGGGGGTTATCAAGAAGTTGTGCTGTAGCACTTTGGGTTATGTTACCTACATTCTCAAGGCAAGTGAGAATATTACCCGTGGAACATTTTTTTTAGAGCAATACACAAACCCCTAATGAAATTTCATTGAAGATAAAACCACAATGAAATGAACCTTTAAGTAACATTTTTAGTAATATTTTCAGTAATATTTTCTTCATTGATCACAGCTGGAGAGAGAGGGAGATGGAGGCAGAGAGACAGTTCACCTGGCATTTGAGATGTAGCGCTGAGTTGTAGAGCAGAAGTGCATACGGCGTCTGCCTCAGTCACCGCTTGATTCTTAGGAGTTTAATGAAGTAAGAAATCCAAGTCTAACCTTGTCCATCTCTCTTCTCTCCCCAAGGAGCATCATTCAGAATCCCTCTCACTTCTGCAATCACCTGCGCCAAGCCACTTGCTTTCGGTGCCTACACAGATACTCGGAGGCTGCCAGGTACCTCTGCTGTTCCGGCTTCCACAGGGCTCCTCTGCATCGCTTTCCTTGCAGCTCTCAGCAGTGACGCGTCCCCTAGGAGCCACGCTTTTCCCAAATCTGTGGAAGCTTTGCACTGGCTTAGTGTGCGTGACCTCAGGGACAGGAGAGCTCCACTCTTCCCAGCCTGTGTAATGAGAAAAATCCCAATTTAATCCTCTAAATAAAAATAAAATAAAATTAAATTAAATAAAACAATCCTCTAAATTATATCCCTGGCTATTTGCTGGCAGGGAATTTAGAGAGCTAAAAATGTGTTTGCTGACGCTTGTCTAAAAGCTGGACGAGGACTGGGAGTTCTCTGTAACCTTTGGTATTAAGCTCACTCAACAGTCTTTGAACCGGATACCCTTTCAGTCTGGCCACAGAGCCTCTTCTCTGCCTGCACGCTTCTCTCTCTGCTTTTATCTTCAGGAGTGCCATGGTCGCGCAGTGTCTGTATGTCCTGGCTGAAGGTGCGGGGCTGGAGACCAGTGACCTCCTCCAGCTGTACTGGCAGGTAATAACTGAAGGCCTGGGGAGGACTCACAGAATGGGCTAAGTTGGGAGGGATCCGCAAGGATCACTGAGACTAACTCTTGGCCCTTCGCAGGACCATTCCCAAGAGTCACGCCCTGTGCCTGAGAGTATTGTCCAACTGCTCCTGGAGCTCCTTCAGGCTTGGAGCTGTGACCGCTTCCCCAGAAGCCCATTCCAGTGCCCGACCACCCTCTGGGGGAAGAACCTGTTCGTAATAATCCAACCTAAATGTCCCCTGACACATTAATTCTGGATACAGCCGATGAAGGCATTTTTTCCTAAGTCTTCCTGATGTGACTTTCAGAGAGCATGGAATCACTTTTTCTCTCCATCCAAAAGACAGTTTTTCTTGTCCCTGTCTCCTCCTTGAAGATGGAGGCTCATGGAGTCAATCATCCAAACCACGTGGTGGTTTTTTTTTTTTAGAGACCCTAGTCTCTACGCAACATGAAATGTATAGTTTCTTTGCCATTTTTTAGGCTATGATTCAAGAAGCCATCCGTGGAGAAAGTTCTTTTTCGGCTCTGTATACACCTTTTGAGAAAGAGGACAAGGCTGACAAAATAAAAGAGGCAAACAAAACCTTTGCTGAGAAGCACCCTGACTATGTGCAGCACATATTTACAGGTAACAGCAGGTTTCAGCTGACCTTAAGTGCTGTGGACTGTGATTGTGCAGCTGAATGCAAAAGAGTTGGAGAGAGCTGGAGAGTTTGAGCTGCTTGGCCTTCAGACACTTACACACTGCTGAGGGGAATTGGGCAAATATGCTTTATCTCATGCATCAGCAAAATTTAAGCTGTTGATGCAAAAGGCTGCAGAGCCCTAAGATGCAAAGCCCAGTGAGAGCTGGATGTGTTGGTTTTGTCATCTGTGTTTTGGCAAGGTTTCTGGAGACCGTATCATTCCTTCTTAGACTTCCCTTATTTTTCTCCAAAAAAGTAACTTCTCTTACAGCTGAAAAGAAATATGACAGTGGAAATTATTTTCCTTTCCCTATGCAGATCCTCATGGAATTCACCTGTTGCCAGAGAAGGCTGAATCTCATCCTGACCAGCAGTACTTACTGACTCTGGGCTTTAGAAACAAAGAGATTGGAAAAACTGTGGAGAAGTTTGTAACTCGAAAACTGCCAGTCTTTCCAGGTGTGCCAACTTGCTTCAGAACTGTCTGGGCTCAGGGGTGACTCCCACAGTCCTTACTAAATGAGGGGGCGAGGGGTGTCTTGGGACCCATTTCCATCAGTGCCAGCAGCCCTGATAGCCCAGGCAGCTCTTCCCACCTGCTTCGCTCCTCCTCCAGTTCACCCAACGTCCTGCTAGATCCCCTAAAAAAATGGAGATGAATAAACACAGCCTCTGTGGTTCTGTGATTTCACTTCCTAGGACAGAAAATAACTTTCAGTCCCAGCATGGAGGAAGCAGCAGAAACATTTTGGCAGAACACTGGGGAAAGGATCATGGCAGCCATGGCTTTTCTAGGAAGCACCAAGATAAAGGTGAGCATCCTATTCCCTTTCTGGTATGCAGTGTGTGGGAAGGACATGTGCTTTTGGGGAACAATTCCTGCTCCACGTGCTCCTCCAGTGTCCAGAAATGCTCTACGAATTGCAGGAGGAACAGAGCTCCAGTGGGTTTAGACTCTTTTGAAAAGGAGTTCTAATGACTTAACAGTAACCAGAGTTTCTTGAAAGTTCCTCTGCATGCAATTTTCTCCAGTCTTTATGTCCTATGATATTATATCCCTACTTCACATAATCACCAACACAATTACTCTATTTCATACCTATAGTATGAATAGGGACTGCACCTCCCACGCGGAGCTCCATCGAGAGTTAATTGTTGCTTCTTGAAGCATTTCTAGTGACTGAGATCCCGATCCCACTGGAGTGAAGGTGTGAAGTAACCTTTCCACCTATCACAATGACATCTTTATTTTCCTAGTCCTACTAGAGAGCTTGTGGCAAGAAAGTCTGTTTGTTGCCTCTCTGAAGCCTGTCCCAGCAGCATGGCCTGAGAAGTGGTGGCTGGCACACTGCTGAGAGCAGGACCGGCACAAACACAGATGAGAAACCTTGAGGCACAGGACTCCAAGGATCAGGGTGTTCCCTGCGCCTCCCCTCTGACCTCCTCTCTTTTCCTGGGCAAGCAGGATGAGCGTGGCCCGTGTGCACAGGCCATTGAGCAGTTCCATCATGCCAGCCTGCTCAGCCACCTGCAGAGAGGGGAGGAACAGGCCCAGGTAATAACCCAGGCGATGGCTGAGCTGGCAACTGTTCCCTACCTGCAGAGAGTCTCTGAGGAGGATGACAAGCTGGTAGGTTTTGATTTCCAACACTTGTATTGGCCTCTGCAGGCTGAGAGACAGAGCAGGAAGGGCCAGGGCAGAGTTCTGCACTACCACCCTTTGTCCTTTGTGGGGACCTGAAAAGAATCCTCAAATCCTCCTTCATTCAGTGCTTTGCCAGAGGAGGAGCTGATCACCTGCAAGGGTGACTGATGGAACCACCAGGACTCACCTGTCAGTATCTATTGAAAATCCTGTCTTTGTCCCCAAAACCTCCCCAAATCGGTGTGGAAAAATGATTGCAATGATTCAGCTCATGCTGCCTTGACAGCTCTGACCTCAGAAGGCAGCTGCATCAAAATAGCCTGAATTGGGGTATAGCTGAGAAGGAGACGGGGAAAGGAGGAAAAACTGATTTTCTGTGCTGGGTCCATCCCCCACATGCTCCCTGCCTCAGAACAAACCTGTCTGCCTGCTCACGGTAACTTGTCAGACTTGCTGCACAGGTGTCCCAAAGTCAGTAAGGAATCCGTCAGGCTGTAGTGAAATGTGGACTGTGCCCTTGGCTGACCCAACGCTGCTCCAGCAAGGGCCAGCAGTGGGATGACTGCTGCAGCCAACGAGGCCAAAAGTGATGGTATCCAAGGGGTTTGGGCAAAAAAGAGGAGGGGGAAACATCTCCTTCTTGCTGTGCATCAGTGGACAGATGGTGTCTCTCCTCCTCCCCTGAAGGGACACCTCTGGGTAAGCCTTGTGCCTTGAGCACACCCAGGAACACTAATACCCAGATACATAGTGCTAGTAGATCTTACTTCTTTCTCACCAGTAAAACGCTTGTGAAGAAACTCCAGAAGCTTTTATTTGGATTTCCTTTAACTTAACCCAACATTTTGGAGGATAATTATTTAGAGTGCAGCAGTAGCACAGGTCTCAAGTACCGGTTTTCCTCAGTTTCTTCCTAAACATTGATGCTAAGGGCAGGACAACCTGGATCCAGCCCTTGTCTCTGTGTTTCTGAATTAAGAGTATCTAAACCATTTTCCAGGGGTTTGGAAGGGTTCAGGGTGAGGCAATGTCAGGACTACCCTGGAAAAGGACTGTGGGGAGGCAATACTGAAGTATTTTAGGTTCACAAGAATGCAGTGCAAGGGCTGAAGCAAAGATGAGTTGGTCATGCTCGCTGTGTGAAAGATGATTCACAAAATCATCAGAGTGCCAAGGATTTGAACCGGGGTTTAATTTGTGTATTCAGAGAAATGATTTCTCTGTGAATTCCACATTGATTGTATCTCTGTGCCACAGCTGCAGTCACTGATGGCAGATGCCATGGACATCCTGGCTGAAAGAACTGGAGAGCGTGTGTGGACTAAAATACAGAAGGTAACAGCCTGCAGCAAAGGGCAGGAGAGGAGCTTGCTCCTTGGGCAGGAACTGTCCCTGAGTCTGGTCTGTTCAAAAGGCATAAATAAGAGGAGGTGCCATGTGAAACCTGGTCCCATGCCTTGGCCTCTGTCCATGCTCAGGCACCAGCTCAACCAGACCAGACATGTCTATGATTTGCCTGGGAGGCTCTGGCTGCATCCCTGCTGTGCAGAGACCATTGCAGCTGATCTGCTGCAGCAGGAACGGTGCAGTGATGTCAGCAACTGATGTGCCAGATTAGTTCTTATTTGGGGGGCCGGACCTACTCTATACATATGAAAAGCACAGGCAGACCACGCCAAACCACGGTTCCAGGTAGGAACATCATTCCTCTGCTGTTTCCTGGTGGCATCCCCAGCAGTGCAGACACTGCTGGATGCTCCTAAAGGGCTGCTGTAAATCCTGCTGCTGTTCCGGTGTCCCCTTTGTCCTCACTCCACACCCCACCCATCGCTTAGGACCCATTTTCCTTCCTCTTTCTGCCCTTTGTGCTCACCCAGACACCAGCACTACCCCCAAACAGAACAGGCACGTTTAATGGCAGAGCAAAGTCATGTAGACACTTTCATTTGGTCTCTGGCAGAAGAGTCTTGGGAGCTCAGTGGTTGTGGCTAATAGGGCCAGGCCCTGCACTGGACCCCTGCGCTACGGGATCAATTGCACCCAGACTCCCTGTATGCTTTTGGCCAGTCCATGATTTCCTAGGCTTTTATTTCAACTTCATCAAAACAAGACTGGCACCAGGAATCCTCTTCCTAATCCTCTGCGTGTTTCTATGCTGAGCACATCACAGCAGAGACAGCCCACGAGGCTCTTTTGAGGGCTCCAGGCTCCTCGTGCTCCTGTTGCAATGGATCTCTTGACAGCAAAGGAGCCAAAGCCCAGGTACAAGTGCCCATCGAGCTTCACCAGCACAGCAGAAAACTCTTTTCCATGGCATCATGCATGGTGCTATGTGCAGGCCATCCCCTCAACAGGTCCCCCTGGCCAGCTCCATGGGCAGGAGGAGGCAGAGCTTCTCTCCCAGACCCTCTGTGCCCTCAACACCCCAGGGCAGCCGATGGAACTTTCCTGCTTGCCTCTCTCAAAAACACACCCTCCTCACCGACCCAAAGCATGGCCAGAGCATGTGGCATGGCTTCACTCCAAGGCCAGGGCTGAGGAGCACTTAAGGGACAGCTCATGACACGGATCAATACAAGAGAAAGCCATGTTTGGATTAATTCCCAGTCTGTTCCTCTGAAAAGTCACACTCCCCTGAATGCCTGTCAGCATGGCAGAGCAGGATTTTTTTTTTTTTTCTTTTAATTATTTCAGCTTAAAATGCAACGGGCAGATTGATTCTTTAGATCTTCCCACGATGCAGGGTCTGCATCTTGAGTAGAACCCTGCGTGAAGGGAGTCTGTTCCACAGCAATGAAGGAACTGAATCCAAACAGAAATGGAGAAAACAAAAATAATGACAAAGTCAGGTACTTCTGCTGCAACCAGTTCCCCAAGAGGAGCCTTCATGTATTTTTGTTTCTAATGACTATCAGTTTTGAAATAAACTAATTGCAACAACTTTTAAAGTTTTTATGGAAGCAAATGGACTTGCTTGAGACACCACTTCTTTCTAATTGCAGGTGGCACTAATTGAAGAGTACTTGAGGGAAGGAGAAGAGCATTACTTAAGAACTCCACATGTGCAAATACCTGGAATGGAAAACATCAACTGGACTCCAAGGGGACAGAAATACCTGAGACTGGAAAATACAAACATGTTCATTCCCAACCCACGAAGCTTAACCACAGGTCCAAAAAAAAGACACATTGTTTTTGCAAAAAGTTGATTTTGTAGGTATTTTGTAGCCATTCATACCAATTTGATAGATGTTAATCTTATTTTACATTGTATTAACTTGAAGTTGTATAAATTTAAATTGTAGCCAACTGTATTAAACTATATAAATTGAACTTGTATTACCTTAAATTTAAGTGGTATTAAGTAGTATTTACTTGCATTAACTTTAAATTGTATGAATTTAAACTTGTATTAAACTGTATTTAGTTCTATAAATTTAAGTTGTATTACTTTAAAGGGTATTGAACAGTATTTGCTTGCACCAGCTTTAGGTTGCATGAATTTAAATTCTATTAAATTTTATTTAATTGCATAAAACTAGGTTGTATCAGTTTAAATTTCAATTACGTTAAATAGTATTTACTTGCATTAACTTTAAGGTATATGAAAAAAGGCTTAAGTTGCATTCAATTAGATTTACTTGTATTAATTTTAAATTGCATGAATTTCAATTTAAATTGCATTTAATGTAAACTTTTAAACTGTATTTGTTTAAATGTCAGTTGTAGTAAATGGTCTTTAATGCTTTAAAATGTGAGTTGTACAAATTTCAATTTAAATTTTACTCAGATGTGTTAAACTTTACTGCACTGTATTTAATTTAACATTGCCAGCAACACCAATCTGCTGCTCTGAGCCTACCCTGTGTCCAAGCTCTGTCACATCCTGCTGGCCTGACCACGGCCCGAGCAGTTCTGGACGCAGGGATCCCCCATCCTCAGCTGGGCACAGCAGAGCCTCCCTCGCCTTCCCCGAGTCACCCGGACCGTCCCAAGGGGAAAAGTGGCCCTGAAGGCTGCGGGAGCTGCAAGGGCAGGGACACAACAGGAGGGGGAAAGGAGAAAGCAAATGCGGAGCCCAGCTGCTGGGCCGGGGTTGGGCTGGCAAGTCCTTTGTTCTCCTCGGTGCCCCAAGGGCGGCGTTTGCCCGCACTGGACGGGAACTGGCGCCAAGCGCGGCACAAACCCTGCAGGGAGAAGAAGAGCTGCCCTTGCCTTCTCCGGGCTCCTCTCGGCCTCAGGACTCCGCCCCACGTCTCTACCTGTCCCGGGGACACGTCTGGCACGGTTCGGGTTCTCAGGGCCCCGGAGCTGTCAGCAGGGAGCAAAGGACAGCTTTTCCCCGGAGATCACCCGAGCAGCTGATGCTCCACCTGCAGCCCCAGCTCATGGGTGCGGTCCCTGCTGAGCCTGAGCTGCCTTTTGGCCACGGCGTTTTTGCAAGGGAAGAACCTCACTCATCCTTACAGAAACCACATTCTGTCATGGCATTTTCTGATTCAAGGGGAATTTTAAAGCAAAAAGACAGAAAGAAAGGCAAAATCCAGCACCAGGCCAAAGACTGAATGAAAAGTCCAGGGCCTAAAAGGTATTGAACCACTTAATTCCCATGATCTTTTATCACAGACAGGAGTCTCAACCCCACAGATTCTCAGCTGCCAGAGACCATTTTCCCAGGTTCTCAGAAAAGATATGGAAAAACTAAGAAAGAACTGGCAAACCCTTGGTGCTCCTTTGCTCATTGTGCAAGGAGTAAAGTAGAAAGAAACAGTTTTGCAAAAATCTGAGCTCCTTAAACATGCAGAACAGAGAGAGGAACTCTTTGGAAATGACATTATTTTGCCACGGAGTTGGTTTTATCAGGTGGGGTTTTATGACACCCAGTGGCAATGATCATCCATGACGGGCAGATCTGCACTAACGCACAAAGATGTTCTTCACAGATCACAGAGTCACAACACAGACTTTGGAAAATCCTAAACAAATCCTCTTAGTTGGAGATGATATCTATATAACTTGGGTCAAAGTTACAAGATGCTTATATAGCTTGAGTTATAAGATACCAATATAAACTAAATCATAACTTTCTATACAATGTATAGCTTGTATATGGTTAATTAGTTGCTTAATGCTTAAATAAACAGAAACTCACTAGGTGAATAATCTCAAAAATAGACAAGCATAGCTATATTGAGAAGCAGCAGGATGTACTAATGAGAAATTGGCAAATGTAAAGCAAATTAGCCACAAAATGGAGAATTTAGACCATTTGCACCCAGAAAGACCAAGGAACACCATAACTGTGCATGCTCTGAAGACAAAGTTGAAATGTTCAGGAAGACCTTGAGTCTTCATCAAAGAAAACACCCAAGACCACCTAAATTTGGCATGTGCAAGCACAGTACAGAAGAACTATTTATAACTATGAGATAACATTATGTAAGTTAGCTCTGACGTGTACATGACGATGTTATAATGACATTGCAATATTAAGCAATAATTACTGTATAAATAAACTACAGCACATGACAAATGTGGGTGAGTTAGGTGGAGATATCCCACTCCCCATCAGCACTGCAATAAACAGGTACCTGCTCTATAGACATCTGTCTGTGGGGATTTATTTTCAGCCTTTTTCAGGCAACAGAGGCAAGTGGCCTTATGATGCTGCAATACTTAATCCCTTCCAATAGTTACAGCGAACTCTGAGAGATCCCAGAAGGTTGTTTTTCCAGAACAAGCCCCAAAGAGACACAGTGTGGAGCTGAGGTGCCTCCCCCTTGCGAGGAGGCTCCATGAGCAGCACCAGCAGCCCCGAGGGCCCAGCTCCTGCCGCAGGTGTTTGTGCCCCAGACACACTGCCTGGCCAGGCAGCCTAGGAGCTGCACAGCAACAAAAGCTTTTCATGACCCCACAAAAAAGTTTAAACCAACTTTAAATTCAAGTGTCTTGAAAGAATCCCAGTCTAATAGACACTGTCTGTAAAACATCATACAGCACATGGTGCTGTACAGTTTCCCACTGGATCTGTGAAAATGCTTCTACCAGTCTCCCTCAGACTTTTCCCTCCAAGCCCAGCTCAGCCCAGGTCCATGTCCATTTTCAGGGAAAACGGGAATCAGCTACCTCGAGCACCCGCAGGCCCAGCAAGGCCAAGGCCGGGCCGGGCCACTCCCTTCAGGCCCCTCTATGGATGCGGTGCTCTCTCACGATTGACACCTGGTTAAAAGAGCTTCCATAACCTCACCCGGGTCTCCTGGGTTCCCTGAAGCCCCTCTGTATCACACCAGCCCCTGACTTCCAGGAGCTTCCGCAGTGGCCCAGTGGCTCCTTGGTTCCATGAGTGGCTGGCTTAGAGCTCCTGCCCCCTCAGCTGCTTGGGGAGAGGCTGTAGAAACAGCGTGCAGACGGTGCCATCACGCTTCTGTCCCCACGCCTGTGCCCGACTGTGCCACGCTCTTGGCGCGGAACCCCCGCAGCGAGGGCTCGGCTCAGGTGAGCGGCGCCAGCGGCGCTGCGGCTCGGCCGCCCCTCCTTGGCCCCGCCCCCTTCAGCCGCAGCCACGCCCCTGGAGCGGCCCCATCCCCTCCCACCGCCTCCAGATTGGCTGCTGGGCCGCTGGCCCCGCCTCCCTCAGCCCTCCCCCGGCAATGGCAATGATCCCTCATTAGCATAAACCGCACCCGTGTGCCTCCGCCCCAAGCCCTTTGGGGGTCCAGGGGCTCCCTCCTCCCCCCACAATGGGGGAGTAAGTGCCATAGGGGTCCCTCAGGTGTTGGATTTCTGCCCCATAAGTGTCATAGGGGAACTCTGCCCATAAGTGCCTGAGGGCAATTAGAACGTGGTGGTGGCAATTAATCAGCCAAAATTTGGTTTAATTGGTCCTGGTTAATGGCAAGTTAATTGATTAATTGATTTGCGTTAATCATTAATTGCTCCCCGGGGGGGGGGGGGGGGGGTGAGTGGGGAAGGTTGGGGTGGGTAGGCATAATGAGGAGGTACTTAAGCTTTGGGGGCTTGATGGTGGGAGAGGGGGAGCTTTGGTCCCAGTTGGGGGGTTGGGGGGCTTGGGGAGGGTCTATGGGGCAAGGTTGGGGGTTCTGTGGGATGGGAAGGGTCATCTCCAGCCCAAGAGTGTTTTTGGGGGGCTGGAGTGTGTTGGGGAGGCTGTGGGGCAGAGGGTCCCATGGGGCACCAACCCCCAGCCCAGAGCCCTGGAGTGTTTTTGGGGAGCAACTCTTCGATGGTCCCCCCTTGGGTCCGGGGGGGTCCGGCCGTGGGTCAGGGATGGGGTTCAGGCCCGGGTGGGGGCACCCACCGATAGGTGCCCTCGTACAGGAACCCCACCCGCCGCAGGAGTTCGTCCGCCTCGGGGGGGCCCCGGCTGGGAAAGGGGGGGACACAGGGTCAGGGGGGTCCCTGGGACCCCCAAATCCTGTGAGATCCCCAGGATCCCCCCAAACCCCTGGGATAACCCAAATCCCCAACGGGATCTCTGGGACCCCCCCCCCAATCCCCAGTGAGACCCCCAGGCCCCCCATAAGCCCCCAGGACAACCCAAATCCCCAGTGGGACTCCCCAAATCCCCAACAGGACCCCCTAGGCCCAGCCCCTCTCCCCCAGGTGTGCCCAGGTTCTCCCAGACTCCCAAATTCCTCCACCAGATAACCCCCCACCGTTGCCCCCCCAGGTGTCCCCAGCTCCCCCCAGCCCCCTCCCCCCAGGTGCCCCTTTCTCACCTGCCATAGGGGTAGGGGATGGGGGGCTCGCGGCGCTGCTCAATCTGGTGCAGGAGCGGGGTGAAGATGCGCCAGGCCTCACGCAGCTCATCACTTGAGGGGGGGACACCCCAAAACTGAGCTGGACCCCAAAACTCCCCCAAACCTCACCTGGCCTCACCTGGGACCTCCCCAGGCTCACCTGGACCCCCAAACCAGTCCCATCTTCTCCTCCAAACTTATCCCACCAGCCCCTGCAAACTGGTCCTATCATCCACCTTATACTGGTAACCCTTGCCCCCCCGCATACTCACCTGTTCCACTCAAATTGGTCCCATCTTCCCTCCCCAAACTGGCCTCATCTGTCCCCCCCACCATGTCCCACCTGTTCCCATACCCCACCTGCCCCCTCGAACCAGTCCAATCTGCCCCTCCAAACTGGTCCCATCTCCCCCCTAAAAATCCTGCCTGCTGCCCCTAACCTGGCCTCACCTGCCCCTCCTAAGTCCCATCTCCCCCCCCAGACTAGTTCCACTTGACCCCCTTGCTGTCCCCAAACTGGACTCACCTGTCCCCCCAAGACTCTTCAGCTCCTCTAAACTGGTCACATCTGTACTGCCCCCCCTACACCCCAGTCCCCCTGACTGGGGGGGTGAGACCCACCCCCAGTCTCACCTGTCTCCCTATGCCCCACCTGTGCACTTCTTGCCCCATATCCCACCTGTCCCCACCCCCCACCATGTCCCTCTCATCCCCAGGTGTCACCTGTCCCCTCTCACCTGCGCACAAAGTGCATTTGGTTCCCGCAGATGACGTCCAGCAGCAGCCGCTCATAGGCATCCGGCAGCTTCACATCCTGGGGGGCACCGGGGTGGTCTGTGAGGGTCTGGGGGCACCCCCAGGTGGGGGGACCCTGCCAGGTGAGGGGGGACCCTGGGATTTGGCGATTCTGGGGGCTCCTCTGGGTTTGAGGTGGCCCCAGGTGTGTGGGGAACACCCAGGATTTCAGGGAACTCAGGTGGGTTTTGATGATCTAGGTGGGTTTTGGGAACCGCCCCAGCTGTGGGGAACCGCTTGAGATGTGAGGTCTCCATCCCCAGTTTTGGGGTCTCAACATTCCAATTTTGGTTTCAACACTGCAGTTTTGAGTCTCAGTGTTGTGATTTTGGGGTTCCAGCTCCATTTCTGGGTCCACGAACCAAATTCTGAGTCTCAATGCTCCATTTTCATGTCCCAAAACTCCATATCTGGGTCCCCAAACCCCATTTTTGCATCTCAAATCTCCATTTTTGTGTCCCCAAATTTCATCTCCATGTCCCCACCCTCATTTCCATGTCCCCACCCCCATTCCTGTGCCTTCTGCCCATTTTGGGTACCTTGTAGCGGCTGCCGTAGGTGAGGTCGAGCTCAGACTCCTCCGGTCGTAGGAACATGCCCGGTTTCTTGGTGTTGAGTTTGGCATAGACAGCCTCACGCGGCTGCACCCGCACCACCAGCTCGTTGCGCTTGCACTGCCGTGCAAAGATGTCCCCAGGCACCTCCCGGAACTGCAGCCGCACCTCGGCCTTGCGCTCGTTCAGCGCCTTCCCACAGCGCAGCACAAACGGGACACCTGGGGACAGAGGGGAGATGGCATAGCTGCAATTGTCATCATCAATAACGTCATTGTCATCACTGGCATCATCGTCATCAACATCCATCAACATCCCAGCGCCTTCCTCCAGTGCAGCATGAACGGGACACCTGGGGACAGTGGCATCGTTGTCATCATTGTCATTGTCACCATTGCTATAATCATCAGCATCACCATGCATTAACATCACCATCAACGCTGTCATCAATATCTATCAATATCACCATTGTCATTGTCATCACCGTTGTCATTGTCATCATCATCATTAACATCAACATCACCTTTGTCATCATCAACATCATCCCCCATCACTGCAGCCACACCTTGGCCTTGCGCTCGCTCAGCGCCTTCCCACAGCACAGGACAGAGGGGACACCTGGGGACAGTGGCATTGGCATTGTCATCACCACCAACTTCCATCAACATCATCGTCATCATCAACATCCATTAACATTGTCATCATTGCCATCATCACCATCCCAGCACCTTCCTGCAGCGCAGCATGGAGGTGACACCTGTGGGGTTGTCATCGTGGTCATCGTTGTCATTGTCATCAACAACACTGATGTTATCAACACTGCCATCTTTAACATTGACATCATCATCATTGACATCATCATCAGTCACATAATCTCATCACCTACACTGTCATCAGCAGCAGCACCACCAACATTGTCAACATCATCAGTCATCGACACCCATCAATGTCCATCAACATGGTCATCATCATCAGCGTCCATCACCACCATCAACGACACTGCCAACGTTGTCATCATCCACATTGTCGACATCCATCAACATCACCACAATCATCATAATCAATGACCAACACCACTGCATCATCATCATCAACATCCATTCACCAACATCATCATCGAAGTCATCAGCATCCATCAACATTATCACCATTGTCACCATCATCATCATCCATCAATGTCATCACAATTCTCACCACCCATCATCACCACCACCCATCCCCATCCCAGCGTGTTCCCACAGTGGAGCACTTAACAGCATACCTGGGACACCATTGGCATTGTCACCACCACCACCATCATCATCACGGACATCACCATGGCTCATCATCTCCATCATCATTTCAGCCATCACCATCATCAGGTGGTCAACACCTCTGTCATCCTCTGGTCATCAATGTCACTATTGGCCATCACCATCATTAGTACCATCTCCATGGTCAGCATCACTATCACCATAACCAGCACCATCTCCATGACCGCCACCATCATCATCACAGCCATAATGTCATCACCATGGCAACTGTCATCATCATGGTCATTGCTGCCATCATCATCACGACCACAAATGTCATCACCATGGCAACAATCACCATCACATCCATCACCATTACCACTGACACCCTCTCTCACCGTCCCAGCGCTCATTGGCCACACGCAGCACAGCAGTGGCAAAGGTGGGTGTGGTGGAGCCGGGGGGCACCGTGGGGTCGTCCAGGTACCCCTTCTGTGCCTCGGGGGGGCCCTCAGGGTTGCCCACGTACTGGCCCAGCACCACGTCCTGCAGCTCCACTGGGCTGATACATTTGAGCACCTTCACCTGGGAGACAGGTGAGGGACACCTGGTTATAGGGGCTCCAGTGAGACCACGGGGTGGGACTGGTTGGGGACGTGATTATGGGAAAGTAAGTACAGGCAATGGGATGGGAGTGTGGAGGATGCGGCCATTGGAGGATATGGTTTTGGGGGTCATCAACAAGGGGGTGGTGATAGGATGTGGTCTGGGACATGGCCACAGGAGTCGTGGCATTGGGGTCCACCATTGATAACAGGATGATAGGATATGGTTGGGAACATGGTCAGTGAGAATGTGGCCATGGGGAATATGGTTTGCGGGGGGCACTGTCAATAACGGGGTGATGGAAGATAGTTGGGGATGTGGCCATGGAGGATGTGGCTTGGCTTTGGGGGCCACCATCAAGAACATGGTGGTGGAACATGACTGGGGTGGGGGGATGTTGCTATAGGGGGACACAACCCTGGGGCCACCTGGAGATGGTCCCTGTGGCCATGACCGTGATGTGACCATCAGGGACATAAATCTCAGTGATCGGTGAGATGTCAGGGGGTGGTGACACCTTGGTGACACCCCAATGTCCCTGCTGTCCCCACCTTCTCATCGCGGACGTCGTCGGGGTTGGTGGACGCTGGCTTCTCCATGGCCACGAGGCAGAGCAGCTGCAGAAGGTGGTTCTGCATCACGTCCCTGTGGGGAGCCAGTGCTGCCACGGGGTCAGGGGACACAGGGGGACGCGGAGGGGACACGGGGACACCAGGAGACACCCATCCTCACCGGATGATGCCAAAGTCATCAAAGTAGCCGCCACGGCCCTCGGTGCCAAAGGGCTCCTTGAAAGTGAGTACCACGCAGGCAACGTTGTCGCGGTTCCAGATGGGCCCGAAGATGCGGTTGCCAAACCTGGGGTGGGTGAGGGGTGAGTGAGGAGTCGTGTGCTTGTCCCCATTTCCCCTCCTGTGTCCCCATCCCGTGTCCCTGGCGCACCGCAGCACCATGAGGCTTTGCACCATCTCCTTGCCCAGGTAGTGGTCCATGCGGTAGATTTGCTCTTCGCGGAACAGTGCGCTCAGGTGCGCTGACAGCTCCTCCGATGAGCCCAGGTCCCGCCCGAACGGCTTCTCCACGATCACACGGTTCCACCTGGGAACAGGGATGTGGGGATGTGAGAGCAGGGATGGGGGGACACAGGGAGACATGGGGGAATATGGGGACACAAAGGACACGGATGTGGGGAAACATGCAGAGACACAGGGGACATGGGACATATGGGGACACAAGGAACATGGGGGGATATGGGGACACATGGGACATTAAGAGATGTGGGGACATGGGGACACATAGGCACAGCGGGACACATGGGGAGATGGGGGGACATGAGGACACACGGGCACGCACCGTGGCACACAGGGATGCAGCAGGTGTGGGGGTACATGAGGGCACAAGGACACACAGGGATACACACAAGGAACATGAGGACACACAGGGACACACAAGAATACACGAGAGACATGGGGACACGGGATATGGGGGACATGAGGAATGTGCAGAGATACAGGAGGACATGGGGACATGGATATGGGTGGACAGTGAGGACACAGACATGGGAGGTGGGACATGGTGACAACCCAGCCTGTGTCCCCTGCAGTCACTCACCCTGTGAGTGTCCCATCACTGGGTGTCCCCATGTCCCCACTCAACCCTGTCCCATGCACAGAACCCTCAGGTGTTGTATCACAGGTGTGTCCCCATGCTGTCGCCATATCCCACTCACCCCTGTCCCATGCATAGAGCCCTCAAGTGCTGTGTCACAGGTGTGTACACGCTGGGGGGCAGGGCCAGGTAGAAGAGCCGGTGGGCGCGGTCACCCCCAGGCAGCCCCCGCAGGTGAGCATCCAGTGCCCGGAACGAGGCCTCATCCCCATACTGACCCCGCACGAAGCTCTGCAGGGACAGGAACGTGGCCAGGCGGGGCCCATCCTCAGGGGTCACCTGTGGGGGACACACAGGGACAGCAGGTGAGACAGGGACAGGAACATGGCCAGGCAGGGACTGTCCACAGGGGTCACTTGTGGGGACACACAGGGACAGGGGACAGGTGAGACAGGGAACACAGGGAGTGTCCTCAGGGGTCACCTGTGGACACAAACAGGGACAGGTGGAACAGGGGACAGGTGAGACAGGAACGTGGCCAGGTGGCGTCCGTCCTTGTGGGTCGTCTGTGGGGACAGACTGGGACAAGGGACAGGTGAGACAGGAAACACAGGGAATGTCCTCAAGAGTCACCTCTGACAGGTAGGGACATGTGAGGGGACACAGGAACAAAAGGCCAGGCAGGTCACCTATGGGGCCAGGAACGTTCAGGTGAGGTCAGGAGGGGACAGGTGAGGCCAGGAGGGGTTAGGAGGGGACAGAAGAGACAGGTGCAGACAGCGCTGTCACCTTGAGGTAAGGAAGGGTCTGCTCCCGGATGAGCTCCACACTGAGGGGTGAGCGGGCGAAGCCAACAACGCGCGTGGCATCGGGGAGGAGCCCGTCCCGGAACAGCCACCTGGGGATGAGGGACAGCGCTGTCACCTGTGTTCCCTGTGTCCCCAAAGCCCCCCAGAGACACCAGCATCAGGGGATGCCTGTCCCAGAAGAGCCACCTGTGGGACAGCACTGTCACCTGTGTCACCAACCCCCTGGGGACACCTCCAGCACTTTCACCATGCCCAGGGACAGCAGCCAATGGGAGCAGGGAGGACCCTCTCCCAGAACAGCCACCTGCGGGGACACCGCTGTCAACAAACCCCCCAGGGACACCCACAGCACTGTCATCACCCCCCTCTGGGCCTGAGATGACACCGACATCACCAACACTCTCAGGGTGGTGACACCGGTAATGGTGGTTCCTGTCCCCGTGTCACCCTGGGAGAGGTAACACAGGGACAGGTGACACAGAGAGGACAGAAGCAGCAAAGGGAGGAACTGGGGACACCAGCATCATACTGGGGACATTGATGGCCCTGGGAACACTGGGGTCATACTGGGGACACTGGTGCCAGCTGACACAAGTGGCCCTGGGGGTAGTGGGGACACACAGCTGTGGCGACACCGAGCACAGCAGACAATGGCAGCACTGCTGACTAGCAGCACTGGGGACAGCAGTGATTGACATTGGTGACCCTGCTGGACCGGAAGGCCCTGGCGATATCAGTGACCCTGATGACCCTGGAGACAGGTGGGGACAGCCAGGACTTCAATGGCTCCGACAGCCCCAGTGACCCGGGTGATATCAGGGACCCTGGGGACAGGTGGAGACATTGGTGGCCTTGGGGACATGAGTGTCCCTGGTGACCCTGTGGACAGGAGGGACATTGAGAGCCCTGGTGACCCTTATGGCCTCAGAATCAGGGGCACATTGGTGGCCTTGGTGACCCTGGGGACAGGTGAGGACATCAATGGCCTCAATGACCCAGGGGACAGGGAGTGGACCTTGGTGGTCCTGGGGCCACTAATGACCCTGGTTGCCTGGCTAGCAATGGGGACGTGGGGGACCCTGCTGACAAGTGGAACGCAGGTGGGCTTGATGACACCATCGTTCCTATCGTCCCCTCTGTGTCCCCACTGTCCCCAGGTGTTCCTGGGTGTCCCCGCTGTCCCCCAGTGTCTCCATTGTCCCACTGTCTCCTTGATGTTCCCATTGTCCCCAGGTGTCTCCGCTGTCCCCTCAATGTCCACGCTGTCCCCAGGCGTCCCCATACCAGATCGTGGGGTAGATCTTCTTCCTGGCCAGGTCGCCCTGTGGGGGAGGGGCCGTCAGGGGTGGGGGAGGGGCCGGGGCCGCACGCAGCTCTGGCCCCGCCCTTCCCCCAACCCCCGGAATGTGCTGAGTCAGCGCCACGGCCCCTCCCCGTTAATTAAGGGGCATTGGGTAACGGGGTGGGGGAGGGGCGGAAGAGGAAGTTGGGATGGCCCCGCCCTGGCCCCAGGGGGGCGGGGGGGGTGACCTGGGGGGAGGGGCGGGTGGGGCACCCCAACTTCTTCCCCTTCCCCATCCCCCGCCGAGGCATTGGGGTGGCTGCCCCTCCCCCATCACCCAGCGACCCTAAACAACCCCCCGATGCCAAAGAGCTCCCCCGACCCCCCAGTGACCCCAAATAACCCCGGATCACCTTCAAAATGCCCCAAATTTCTCCCCATCCACCAATTCCCCCCTAATTCCCTTTAGTTTGCCCCCAGCCCCCCAAAATCCCCCATAATTCTCCCCTAACCCCCTTTAATTCCCCCTCAACCCCCCAGTAACCCCAGGCTCCTCCAGTATCCCCCCAGTCTCCTTTATTCCCCTCCCCAATAATCTGTAATTCACAATGGCCCCCATTCTTGCTCGCAAATTTTCTTTACAGGCCTCAATATCACCCCATTGCCCCCCCCCCCAGGTTTGTTTCCCCATTTTTTGCTCCTTCCAGCCCCCCAATTCTCCCACAACTCCTTCATTCCCTCCTGCAGCCCCCAATTTCCCCCCCAACTCCTTCATCCCCCCTTCTAGCCCGCCAATTCCCCCCTCCAGCTCCCCAATATTCCCCTAAATCCCTTTATTCAGCCCCACAAGCCCCAAATTTCTCCCCCTAAACCCCTTCTTTCCTGCCTCCAGACCCCCAGTTCCCTCTTCCAGCCCCCCAATATCCCCTGAACTCTTTTATTCCCCCATGCCCCAAATTTCTCCCCCATACCTCCTTTCTTCCCCCTCTAGCCCCCCCAATTCCCCCTAAAACTCTTCATCCCATTTCCAGCCCCCGATTCCCCCCCAGGCCCCTTTGTTCCACCACCCAAGCCCTAAATTTCTGCCCTTAACCCCTTCATTCCCCATCCAACATCCCCAGTTCCCCCTAAACCCCTTCATTCCTTCACCAGCCCCCCCAGATAGCCGTCCCCACTCACGGAGGCGCCGAGGATGACGAGGACATGGGGATGGCCTTGCAGGAAGGCTCCGTCCCGGCTCAGCTCCTGCCGGAGCATCCCGCACACCTGCGAGCGGCTCAGCTCCCCCCCGGCGCCGGGCGCCTCCTCACCTGGGCCCGGCATCGCTCCTGGGGACCGGATCGGGCACTTGGGGGGCCGGATCGGGCACTTGGGGGGCAGGTTCGGGCACCCCGGGCAGGATTTGGGGAGCAGAGGAGCGGGTTTAGGCACCCCAGGGCAGGATTTGAGGGGCTGTGGGGCAGGAACGGGCACTTGGAGGGAGGGCTGGGCACTTAAGGGGAGGGATGGGATTCGGAGATTTTGGGGTGGGGTTTGGCACTTGAGGAACGGGATTTGGCATTTTGGGGGGCAGGAAAAGAAATTGCGGGGCGGGTTTGGGCACCTGGGGGGCAGGACTGAGCTGTTTTAGGGCAGGGTTCGGCACCTGGGGTGGGGAGTTAGGGGACAGGGCTGGGACTGGGGGGGCGGGATCAGGGATTTGGGGGTGGGATCTGGCGCCTGGGGAGCAGGATTTGGGGGATGGGGGCGGGGCCGGGGTGGGGCAGGACACGTCCACCCCCCACTTTAACCCCCAAATCGGCCCCAGTCCCCGCAATTTTCCCCCCAGGACCCCGAAATTCGCCCAACCCCTCCCATCTCCGTTTCCCCCCCGACCTTCAAATTCCCCCCAGGACCACACAGATCCCCCAATTCCCCCCCAGATCCCCTAAATCCCTTCCATTTCCGCCTTCAGCCCCCCCAAACCCCTCATAACTTCCCTCCCCATGCCCCGCAATTCCCTCCCGCTCCCATAAAATCCTCCAGGCCTTCACGGACCTCCAATTCCCCTGAAATCTCACCAAATCCCCTAATTTTCCTGATTTCTGCCTTCACTTCCCATCAGTTCCCCCTCAACCCTCCCCAGACCCTCGCGGACCCCTCGACAACCTCAGACACCAAATTTCCGCCCTCAGCGCCCCCAACCCTCCCTCATCCTCCCAAATCCCCCGCAGAGGCAAATTTCCCCCCCATTTCCTCCCTAAAACCCCCCACATCTCCCCTCAACCTCACTCCACGCTCCCCGCCCGGCCCCCATGGATCCCCCGGACCACCCTAGAGCCCAAATCCTCTCACGTCCTCCCACATTCCCCCGAATTCCCCCAGATTTCCCCATTTCCCGTGCTTCCCGGTTCTCCCCGCACCTTTCCGCTCTCGCGCCGCCTCCCCCACGCTCGCGCGGGTCCCCATCCCCTCAGAGGCCGCGCGCTCCACCGCGCCCTCGCTCCTTCTCCACCAATTACCGCCGAGCCTCTTCCCGCACTGACCAATCAGCGCCGAGTATGGGCGAGGCCACACCAGGAGGTGTAACCAATCAGCGCTCTCTGCCCGCGGCGTTGCTATGGCGCTGCCATGACACCGAAGCGGAAGTGCAGTTTGGCGTGGTGACGTAACGCATTTCCGGCGGAAGCGGGAAGTGGCGGCGCCGCCGGGATCCCTAAATTCCCCGAATTCGGCTCAAAAATCCCCGAATTCGGCCTCAAACCGTCTCCGACTCGCCCGGGCCCCCCGGGAGCCGCCGATGAGCGGCGGGCGCTGGCGGCGGCCCGCGGAGATGGTGCAGCCGGGGCCCGAAGCGGATCCGGCGCTGGCGGAGGCGCTGCAGCGGCTGCGGGCGGAGAACCGCGAGCTAAGGGGTGAGAACTGGGGGAGCTGGGAGGGACTGGGAGTGTCCCCAGTGATGTCCCCGTGTCTCCTTTGATGTCCCAATGTCCCAAATCACCTCAACGTCCCAAATGTCCTCAGTGACCCCACTGATGTCCCAATGTCCCCAGTATCCCCAGTCCCCCGATGCCCTCAGTGCCTCCAGTGCCCCCAACGTCCTCATTGTCCTCGCATGTCCTCAGTGTTCCCGATGTTCCCCCCAACATACCCATATCCCCGCTGTCCCCAACGTCCCCATCCCGCCAATGTCTTAAGGTCCCTGATGTGTGCTATGTCCCCAAAATCCCCAGAGTCCCCAATATCCCCTTCATGTCCCTCATTTCAATATCCTCGATATCCCCAGTATCCCCAATGTCCCCACAGTGTCCAAATGTTCTCAATGTTACAATGGCCGCCAATGTCCCCAGTCCCCCCAAACCCCCTGATGTCACCAATGTCCCAACAGCCCCGTGTCCCCAACCTGCCCAATGTCTTCAACTTCTCCAGTGTCCCTGAATGCCCCCTGTCCCTGCCAATGTCCTCACTGTCTCCAGGTGCTCTGTGTCACTGCACCGAGTCGCTCCGGCAGCGCCTGGAGGAGCTGCGGAAGCTGCAGCTGCAGCGCCGGGGGGAGCGGGAGCTGCTGCGGGGACGTTGGGGACAGGCCCGGGACCTGGTGCTGCACTTGCGGGGACAGCGCAGGGACAGCACCGGGGACACCCCCGGGGACAACAGGGACACCCCCGGGGACAGCAGGGACACCCCTGGGGACACCAAGGACACCCCTGGGGACACCAAGGACACCCCTGGGGACGTCTGGGACACCAAGGACACGCCTGGGGACATCAGGGACACCCTCAGGGACACTCGGGACATCTCCAGGGACACCCCTGACACCAGCACCAAGGTATATGTGGTCCCCCCCCATGTTCCCTCATCCCCCCTGTGTCCCACTCCCACTGCACCCACCATGTTCCCCTTCTTGTGTCCCCCAGTGTCCTTCCCCCTCCCTGGCTCCCCGGCCCCCTTGGGCACCCTCCAATGTGTTCCTTATGTCCCCCAATGTCCCTGCAGCCCCCCGAGGCCCCCCCCTGCTCCGTGTCTCTCCCCCTTGAGGACGTCCCTGCTGTCGCGGAGCCCCCCGAGGCCCCCTCCAGCACCCCCCTGGAGCCGAGGTGAGTCCCTGCCCCCCTCCCCAGCTCCTTGGGGATCCCTCTATGTCCCCAACCCACTCTGACCCCCCTGACTCCCCCTCGTGTCCCCCCAGTTCTGAGGAGCAGCTGAAGCAGCGCCTGGCAGAGGCTGAGGCTGAGTGAGTCAAGGACATTGGGGGCACTTGGGGGCAGTCTGGGGGTACTTGGGGGCACTTTGAGGACACTTGGGGACAGTCGGGGGCACTTTTGGAACACTGTGGGGGTACTTGGGCATACTTTGGGACACCTTGGTGCACTTTGTGGACACTTTGGCGTCACTTCAGGAACACTTTGGGGATGCTTGGGGCATTTGGGGGGACACCTGGGGACACACTGAGGACACCAGAGGACTCTTGGGGAAACTTTGGGGACCTCACAGGCTGGTGGTAGTCATGGCTGAGGGAAGCTGGAGGTGTTGGGGACACTCTGGAGACACTGTCCCCAGGCTGGTGACACTGCAGGCACGGGTGGCCAGGGTTTGGTGACACCAATGACCCTTGGTGACAGGCTGGTGACACTGCGGGCACGTGTGGCCGTGGCCGAGCTCCGGGCTCAGGATGTTTCCCGCGCAGCTGAGCTGCAGCTGCAGGGCCTGCGCCGCCAGCTTGAGGTACCTGGGACACCTTGGGGACATGGGGAGAGCCCTGGGGACACTGTGGACACACCTGGGGATAGCTGGGGATACTCAAAGGGTGACACTGTCCCTGTCCCGGTCCCCAGCAGGACAAGGCTCAGGTGCAGGCCCAGGTGACATCGCTGCTGGGGGAGCTCCGAGAGAGCCAAAATCGCCTGGAGCGTAGCCGGGCAGAGCGGGAGCACCTGGAGCGCAGGTGGGGACACTTGGGGGGACATGGAGATACCCAGGGACAGCTGGGGGTGACACAGGGAATGCTGGGGGTCAGGGATTGTCCCCAAGGGGAGGGGACACCACAGCAGAGCTGGGTGGAGTGGGAGCACCTGCAGTGCAAGTGGGGAAGTGACACCTATGGAGGTGACATTGTGTGACACTGGGGTGTCACAGAGCTCAATGGATGCTGGGTGGTGCCACCAGCTCAAGGAGGTGACACACAGAGTCCAAGGGGATGCTGGGTAGTGCCACCAGTTTGGGGAGGTGACACTGTTTGGCACAGGGTAACAGTGGGGTGACACAGGGTGGCAGTGGGGTCTTCCTGGGGTGTCACAAGGCTCATGGGGGATGACAAGTGCTGCCAGCAGCTGAAGGAGGTGACAGGGGGTGACACAGGGTGACAATGGGGTGTCACTGGTATCCCAGGGCCCGCAGTGATGCCGAGCGGTGCCAGCAGCTGGAAGAGGTGACCCAGGGCCACCAGGTGCAGCTAGATCAGCTTCGGCTCCAGGTGACCAACCTGGAAACTGCCCTGAGGGTGGAGCGGCGTGGGGCCACCGAGGAGAAGTGAGTGACAACGGGGACACCAGGGAGGAGTGAGTGACGGTGGGGACAAGGGCAGGTGTGGCACTTGGGGACACCCACTGATGTTCCATGTCCCCTCACTATCCCCAGTGTCCCAGGTGGAAGCTGGTGGAGCTCAAGGCTACCTGTCCCAATAAGGGGACACAGGGGAGGCGGTGGCACTCCCAGTGTCCCCAAGGCTGAAGCTGGTACAGCTGCATGCTAATTGTCCCTGATGATGTCCTCAGTGTCCTCTCGCTGTCCCTAATGTCCCCAGTGATGTTCTCAATGTTCCCTCGCTGTCCCCATGTCTCCCATCCCAGGCGGAAGCTGGTGCAGCTGCAGGCCGCATACCATCACCTGTTCCAGGAGTATGACGCCCACATCAAGGCCAGCCTGGAGGGGGACAAACGGAGCCAGGTGAGAGACAGAGGACACCGGGGGACACCGGGGACATGGAGGGTCATGTCCCAACCCTTGGGGAGCCCAGGGTGGCCCCTTGTCCCTTATTTCATTCCCCTGGGGACCCGGCAGTGGCATCCTGGCCCCATTCCAGCCCCTTCGGGACACCTGGAATTTCCCTGTGGCCCCTTTGGTGATTCAGGAGCCCTCAGGTGACTCCTCAAGTGACAGTGCCGCTCCCCAGGTGACACAGGAGCAGTGGCCAAGGCTGCGCGGGGTGTGCAGTGGGGGAGCCAGGGGTGACACAGGTGACCCCCAGGTGGCACAGGTGACACCCTTCAAGGCCTAGGAGCAGCTCTGGGCAGCTGAGGCTGCATTGGGGGACCTGGGGGTGACAGAGCTGTCCTCCAGGTGACCCCCCCCAGGTGTCATTGTTACCCCCAGCTGACACAGGAGCAGCTCTGGGCGGCTGAGGCCATGATGGGGGTGCAGTGGGGGGGACTGGGGGGGTGTCACAGGTGATATCTCAGGTGACACAGGTGACATTTTTCCCCCAAGGTGACGCAGGAGCAGCTCCGGGCGGCCGAGGCCGCACTGGCCCTCAAGCAGGACCTGATCGATCACCTCAAAGCCGAGGCCGAGCGCCAGCGGGCGGCCTTGGAGACCATCCCGGTGCTGCAGGCCCAGGTGGGGCTGGGGGGCACTGGGGGATATTAGGGGGGTCTGGGGGTGTCCCAAGTCCCCTGACTCCCCTAAACCCAGGTCAGTGTCCCCAAAGTGGATCTGGGAGGATCAAGGGGGATTTGGGGACTCCTAGAGAGGTTTGAGGGGGTCCCAAGGGAGTTCAGGGACCTCCTGAGCAGGTTCTGACCCCACCTGAGCCCCCCAGACCCCTCCCACCCCAAGGGTGGATTTTGAGACAGAGCAGGGGGAGGTTTGGGGGGGTCCAGTGGGATTTGGAGAATTCAGGGGATCCTGGAGGGGTCCTGACCCCACCCTCAACCCCCCTAAAATCCAGGCTGACATTTCCATGGTCAGGGCCAGGGGAGGTCTGTGGGGATTTTGGGGGCTCCTTGGTTGGATTTGGGGGCTGTCCTGACCCCCCAACGTCTTCAGGCCGACATCTATAGGGCGGATTTTGAGGCGGAGCGCGCGGCGCGGGAGCAGCTGCATGGGCAGAGGGAGGCACTGCAGGAGGAGCTGAACCAGCTGCGGCTGCGCCTTGGCGGGGATGGGGCCCGGTACCGGCAGTGAACCCCCAAAAACACCCCGGAAGACTCCCAGACCACCCAAAACACCTCAAAAAACCCCTCAAATGCCCTGAAACATCCCAAAAACACTGGCTAAAACACACCAAAAGACCTCAACTTAACACCAAACAACCTGAATGCCTGCAAAACAACCAAAACCTCTCCCAAAACACCCTGAGACCACAACAAAAGCCCCACACGATAAACCTACCTCAGATCATCCAAAACACCCCCAAAACCGCCCCAGGCACCTCCCTTTTCCCCTCTCCCTTGTCCCTGATATCCCCCAGGTCCCCCATAACTCCTCCCGAACTCCCACAAAATCCCCCAACTCCCCCAGACCCCCTCCAAAATCCCCCAAGGCCTCTCTGACCTCCCCAAAACAGCCAGAACTCCCCTAAATCCCCCATTTTTTTCTCCAGGGCCCGTCTGGAGGAGATGCGGAACCGGCACTCAGAGCCGCCCCCGGCACCGGTCCCAGGAAGGGGTGAGTACTGAGGGGTGGCCTCAGGAGCCCCAAATTCACCCTAGGGGAGGGGCAGGGCATGACTCTGCCCCTCCCCCCATCTCCCCGCAGGTTTTGGGGGGCTCCTGCCCCTTGCTGAGGAAGGGCCCGACCTGTGCTGCCCCAAGTGCCAGTACAAGGCTCCGGACATGGACACACTGCAGATCCATGTCATGGATTGCATCAAGTGAGGGAGGGGCCAAAACCCTCCCCAGCACCCCAAAAACACCCTCAGGGGCACGCCAAAACCCGCAGGAGTCTCAACCCAGGGGGAACCCCAAACCTCCCCTGAAAACCCCCTAATATTCTTCTGGGAATCTCCTCACTGGATCTACATCAGCTGGATCAGGTCGGGGAGGGAGCACCCTAAAATCACCCCCAGGATCCTCAGCCTGGGGTTTTAGGGCTTGGAAACCCCAAAGACCCTCAGATATTCTTCTGGGAATCCCCTCACTGCATCAACATCAGGGATTGAATCACCCCAAAATATCCGCAGGAACCCCAAAACACCCTTAGAAACACCCCAAAACCCCACTGGGGAGGTCCCCCACCCTCCCAAATCTCTTGGACTCCGGCTCTAATGTGGGAGGACCCCCAAACACCCCCTAGGACCCATCTGGGGTTTTGGCGTCTTCCCCCCATCAATAAACACCCAAATTTGTCTGAAACCGTTTTTATTGCCCCATTTCCGGGGAGTTCCTGCCGCCCCCCACCCAAAACCCGGAGCCCCCCAATCCCCCCCCCCTTAAGGGCGGGTCTCAGCCCCTCCCCCACCCCCACCGGGGGTTGCAGGGGGGGGCGTCACGCAGGGGGTGATTTTGGGGTGCAGGGGTGGTTGGGGGGCTTTGCCCGCTGCTCATCGGGCAGAGCCTGGGGGGAGGGGAAAGATTATTTTGGGGGTAGTCCCCAAAAAAGGGGGGGGGTCTGAAGGGATTTTAGGGGTATCCCCTTGTGCAAAGCCCCCCGCGAGGGGATTTTGGGAGCTTCACTTGCAGTGCTGGGGGGGGTTGGGCTGAAATTTGGGGTGGTTTTGGGTGCCCTGGAAGGGGGAGTGGGGGAAATAGGGGCAGGGGAGGGTTGACCTGATTTTGGAGCGTTTTGATCTGATTTGGGGGGCTTTGACCTGATTTTTGGGGCAACTCTGATGGGACTCTGGAGTTGATGGAATTGTTGGGGATTTTGGCCACAGCTGAGCCCCAGGGTTTTTTTGGGGAGTTTCTTTGGGGTCTGCCAGAAGGGGGCTCAGGGTGGCTCTGTCAGAGGGGGTGGATCTAACATAACTTGGGAGTTTTCTTTGGGGTTCTCTCTCCTGGAGCTGTGTCAGGGCTAGGATTTACCCCAATTCTGGGATGTTTTGGGGGCTACCCCCCTAGAAGGGCGCTCGGGGTGGCTCCGGGGGGGGGCTCCCGGGGCTGTCAGGGTGTGGGGGGGCCCCGCGGGGGGGCACCTCGATCAGCCGGGGTTTGTCAATGACGCGGGCGCCGCGGGGCCCCTTCTCCACCACCCCCACGATCCAGGCCTGCAGCCCCTCAGCGCGGCCCGGTGCCTTCAGCTCAGCGCAGAACCGTGCAGCTTGGGCCCGGGGCAGCACCACCAGCAGCCCTCCTGCGGGAGCAGGGGGTTAGGGGTGCCCCACAACCAGGGAAAATGGGGATTGAGGGGGAATTCCCACCCAAAATGTAGAGTTTGGGGGATCCCTCCCACCATTTTTGGGGATCCCTTCCTCCAGTTTTGGGGATCACTCTGGTTTTTGGGTCATTCCCCCACATTTCCCCCTCCCCTTTCCCGGTTTTGGGCTTTGTCTCCCCGCTTTTACTGTCCTACCACAGCTGGACCTCTGTGCCCACATTCCGCCCCCTCATCAGAGCCCTCCCATTTTTGGGGTCTCTTATCTTGGCTTTGGGCTCTCTTATCCTACTTTTAGAACCCCAATCCCATTTTTGGGGCTCCTTATCCCATTTTTGCAGTCTCTTACACTGTTTTTGGTGTCTCTTATCCTGTTTCCAGGTTCCTGCCACTGCTCACACTGTCCCCTGGCCAGGCTGACCCAATACCCCCTCCACTGATCCCTCCCCATGTCTGGGTTCCCCAATTCTGTTTTTGCAGTTCCCATCCGGTTTCTGGGGTCCCCAGCACATTTCTAGGATCCATCCCCTCATTTTCTAGCTTCCCTTCCCCGTTTCTGAGGCCCCCCCGCCCCCGTTTTTGGGCTGTTTCTCTCCATTCCCAGGATCCTACCATCATGCACAGCACCCGCTGCTGGCCAGGATGACCCAGTGCCCCCTCACATCGACCCTCACCATTTTCGGACTCCCCAATCCCATTTCCAGAGCCCCTTTTCCTATTTCCAGGCTCCCCAATGCCATTTCTGAGCTCCCCTTGGCCGTACCTGAGGTCTCGGGGGCGGTGCCCTGCAGCAGCCCCCCACGGCCCCCGCAGGCCTTGCTGACGGCGGCCATCTTGGCAATGACGGGCAGGTTGTGGATGACGAAGGCCACGTCGAGACGCTGCTGCGCCGCCAGCGCGCGGGCGTGGCCCAGCACCCCAAACCCCGTCACGTCGGTGGCCGCGTGCGCCCCAAACGCCCGCATCAGCCCTGCCGCTGCGGGGGACGCAGCTGTCACGTCACACGGACTCTACACGGCGTGGGGATAGCCGAGGGTGGCTTTGGGGATGCCCTTTCAGGGACACCCTAGGACGGCTCTGGGGACGTTTGGGGCAGCTTTAGGGACTCCCTTGGTGGCTTTAGGGATATCCAGCATGGTCTAGGGACACCCTGGAGTGACTCTGGAGACATCTGGAGAGGCTTTGGGGACATGTGGGGTGGGCTAGCGACACCCTAGGGGGGTTTGGAAGACATCTCCAGTAGCTTTAGGGGTTCCTCTGGTGGCTTTGGGCTTCCCTTGGGGTGGCTCTGGGGACATCTGGAGTGGCTTTAGGGACACCCCGACTGCTTTGTGGTCTGTGGACACCCTCAAATGACTGGGGACACTCATGGTGGCTTTGGGATCCCCTGGGCACATCTGGGTTGGTTTTGGAGACCCACAGGGTGGCTTTTGTCTCCAGTGTCACCCACCGGTGCGGTTGAGCGTGGCCATGCTGGACACAGCCTCCTGATAGGCCAACTCCACCTCCTCCCTCGTCACCACCAGCTTGATCTTGTTCCAGCGCTCGGGCTGTGGAGACAGGGAGGGGAAAGCGTCAGGGACCCCTGCAGTGGCCTTGGGGACACATCTATGGTGCTCAAGGGTCCCTTTGGGGACATTGGGGGAGGCTTAAGGACTCCCAGGGTGAAGCTCCATCCCTCTAGGACATCAGGATTTGGGATCCCACTGGGGACATCTCAGGTGGTTTTTAGTCCCATTTTGGTTCCTCTTGAAGGATACCTGGGCATCTCCAGACCTGTCTCAGGTGTCCTTGGGGATACAGGGCTGGCTCTGGGCTCCCCATGATGTCCCCTGTCCCTTCTGGCCCTTCCCAGGTCCCCTCAGTGTCACTCACGATGTCCAGCCACTGGTGTGCGGTGACAGCCATGTGTGTCCCCAAGGGTTTGGTCAGCACCAGGACATCCCCGGGCACGGCACTGTCCGGCCTGGGCAGGGCTGGGGTCAGCATGGGACAGGCCCTGTCCCCAAGCCCCGCCCCACACCCCCACCCCCATGGCCCCACCCCCATTTCTTTAGGCCCCACCCCAAGCACTGACTGTCACTCACATGACAAACCCAGTTGATTGACAGCAGTGCCCCTGCCCTGTCCCCAAACCCCAACCACCACTCATGAGTCTCTCACTTGATTTACATGGCCATGGCCACCCTCCCTTCCAAGCCCCACCCATCACTCCAATAATGGCTTTGATTGACAGCAGTGGCCCCACCCCCTTTCACTCACATGATGAATTCACTTGATTGACAAACAGCAGTGGCCACGCCCCCCACAATGACCCAGGGGTTGAGCACCGTCTGTCCCCCTGTCACCGATGTCCCCCCGTCCTCGGCTGCGTCCCGGAACCCCTGGATGATCAGCGGCATCACCTTGTCCCTCTCCTGGGGGGACAAGACAGTCCCTGTCACCCTCAGTGTCCCCTGTCACCCCATCGGTGTCCCACATCATCCCCAGGGTCCCTGTAACCCTCTGTGTCCCTTGTCACCACCCCAGCTTCCCCTGTCACTCGCTAGGTCCTGTCACCCTGTCAGTGTCCCTGTCACTCCCCAGTATCTCCTGTCAACCCACCATGTCCCTGTGACCCACCCTAATACACCTGTCACCCCCTGATCCCTGCCACCCCCATGCCCCCTGTCCCCAATGTGTCACCATAACCCCTATGTGTCCCCCATCACCCCCATGGGCCTGTGCTGCCTGATGTCACTGTCACCCTGTGGCAGTGACCCTTCCGTGTCACTGTCCCCCTGCATCTCTGGGCCCCCTCAAGTCACCCTGGATGTCCCTGTCAGCATCGTGCCTTTGCCACACACCTGTCCTGCTTTATGCCCCTGTGTCACTTCCACATTCCTGCCAGCCGGTCACGTCCTTATCACCACCCTGCTCCGCCATATACCTGTCTCCCAGTTTCCCCCCGTGTCTGCTGTCTCCCCACTGTCCCCCCCATGTCCCCCGTCCCTGTCACCTCCTCGGTCATGCGCTGGCTGACACTCAGCAGCATCAGGACATTGTCACACTCAGTGACCCCCATGGCGTACAGGTCACTCAGGACGTTGGCGCAGGCGATGCGACCCTGAAATGGGAAGAAGGGGGTTTGGGGGGTCCAGGACAGGATGGGGGGATCCTGATGGTGTTCAGTGGGCCCAATATGGGATTTGAGGGGGTCCAAGGTGGAGTTTAGGGGATTTGGGATTGAATTTGGGGGGTCCCAGAGGGATTCTGGGGGCCCCCCAGGAGGATTTGGAGTGCCCAGGATGGGATTGGGAGGTTCTGAGTGGATTTGGAGGCCCTCAGGTGGGATTGGGCAGGGCCAGGATAGGATTGGAGGGTCCCCAGGTAGGATCTGGAGGTCACCAGGTGGAATTTAGGGAAGCCCAAGTTGGAGTTTAGAGGGCCTGGGATAGAATTGGGGGATCACAAGGGGATTTTGGGGGCCCTCGGGGGAATTTGGGGGCCCAGGAGAGGGCTAAGGGATCTTGAATAGGTTTTGGGGGACCAAGGAGGGCTTGGGGGATGCAGGAATAGCATTAAGATAGGACAGGAGCCAAATCTACAAGGGAATTTGGGGTCCCAAGATAGGATTTGTGGGGGTGTAGAGGAGTATATTTGGGTCTGCAGATGGAATTTGGGGAGCTTGGAATAGGACTGGGGGGGGCTGAAAGTATTTGGGATGCTCAGGGTGGGACTTGTGTGGTCCGGGGTAGAACTGAGGGACCCAAATGGATTTTCAGAGGGGTCCAGAAAGCTTTGGGTGTTCCAAGAGGGAGGAAGAGAATCAAGGGTAGTTGGGGGGGATCCCTGGAGGGATTTCGGGGTTCCCTGGGGGTTTCTGGGTCCTTGGGAGGGGTTGGATTTGGGAGGAACCTGGAGGTGATTTGGGGTATCCCAAGAATCCTGACAGCATCTAGGGGGTCCCCGGGGGTGATTTTGGAGTGCAAGGAGTATTTATGGGGTCCCAGAGGGGTTCAGGGGGTTCTTCGCGGAGGGGGGGGGGCGGGGGGGTTGGGGTACCATCATGTAGGGGTCATCAATGATGGGGTAGAAGAAGTCGGTGGTCTGCACCAGCGAAAGCCCCCCGTGCCGCAGCGGGATCACGCACGAGTCCAGCCCGATGCCTGCGGGCACCGAACGCTCAGGGGGGATACGAGCGCGGCACAAAGCCCATCATGGGGGGGCACAGACGCCGCTGGGGGTGGGGGACACAGCGGCGGGGCAGAACCGGATGGGGACGGAAACGCAGATCCGGTTCGGGGAGGGGAAACCGGATCTGAGGGGGCCCGTCCCCTCCGGCGGCTCCTCCCCTCCCCCCTAACGCCCTTTGCCCCTTGCTCCCCCCGCCGGGCCACCTTTGTCCCATTTCCTCCGTGATGTGCCTGAGCGCCCCCGGCCTGTCCTGCGCCCTCCAGACTCCCTCGAGGCCGCTCAGCCGCCCCCCCCCCGCCATGTCCCTGAGCCCCCCCAGAGCTCTCCTAGCTTCCCCCGGGGCCCCCCAAGCCCCTCGAGACGCCCAGCCCCCTCTGAGGGCTCCCCATAGGCCTCTCAGGCTCCCTCAACGCTCCCCCAGCCGCATCTCTGAGCCATCACCATAGCCCCCTGACCCCGGAAGACCTCCCAGGACCCCCAAGATCTTCCCACTCTCACCTAGTGCCGGGCCCCCGCCGGTCTCCGCTTCCGACGCTTCCCCTCCGCCTCCTCCTCCCAGGCGCTGCCCCTCGAGTCCCGCCAGGAGTTTGAGCAGCGTCTCCTGCGGGACTTTGCAGCCTCAGCCGCGCAGTTCCCCGTAGGCCGTGAGGCGCCAGGACGGGTCCAGGCCCAGAGCCGCGGGATCGAACCGCCGCGACCCACCCGGCACAGCCGCCATCTTGGAATGCACTGGCCCGCCGAGCGCCGCCGCCCCTGATTGGCTGCGGCGCTGACGGTGACGGGAGCTGATTGGACGACGCCTGAAGAACGCGGGCGGGGATTGCTCGGTTTTGAGGGGGAGGAGGCGGTGAAAATGCTGGGCGTGGCCTAAGGGGGTGAAACCGATAAGACGGGGGGCGATTGGTCAGTGGACGAAGTAGGCGTGTCTTAGGGGAAGAGAGGCGGGAACAGCGCAAGGCCGTGGTAGGAAGCTCGCGAGGCGAGCGCTGATTGGTTACACTGGCCGAGGTAGCGGGGCGCCACACGAAAGTGAGCTCGGGATTTGCTGAACCGAACGGAGGTGGAGCCGCTCCCTTTCGGTGGGCGGGGCCGCGGCGTGGCCGGAAGCGGAAGTGTTGGGCAGGTGCCACCATGGCGGCCCCGGGGGCGGCGGAAGGCGGCGGCTCCGGCGACTCCGTGGGGCCCGCAACGGGTGAGGCGGGGACGATGCAGGGCCGCCGAGGAACGGGAGGACCCGGGAAGAACCATGTGGGGGCTGCGGGGCGAGGGATCTGGCCGAGGGCCTGAGGGGGGTCCTGAGGTCTGCGGGGGGATGGGGGCTGGGGGTACTCTGGAGGGGTTCAGGGGAATCCGAGGATCGGGGAAGGGATGGTGCGGAGCAGCGGGGCAGGTGCGGTTCTGGGGTACGGGGGGGCGCGGGTCAGAGGTGGCAGAGGGGCCTTGGGCGGGCGGAGCTTTGGGGCACATCCGGGGTCTCCGGGAGGAGTGACGGGGTGTCCCGTCGTGGGACCCCAAGTGACCCCCGGTGTCTCGGCGAGTGAAGTTTCTCGTCCCAGAGTGCCGGGTGGTCCCACCGCGGTCGCGGAGGGCTCAGCCCGGTGTCCGTCCCACCCCCCGGTGACACCCTGGTGTCCCCGCAGTGTCGCGGCGGGTGAAGTACGCCAGCCTGGGCGTGCTGGTGCTGCAGAACGCGTCCCTCGTGCTCAGCATCCGCTACGTGCGGACCCTGCCCGGGGAACGCTTCCTGCCCACCACGGCCGTGGTGATGGCCGAGGCCATGAAGGGCAGCGCCTGCCTGCTGCTCCTGCTCATCCAGCACAAGGGTAGGGACGGGGGACAATGGGATCTATTTCTGCTACTCCTACTCATCCACACAGGGGTGAGCCTGGGGACATGGGGGGGACGGGGACACACCTGGCGTTGTCTCCTCCAGTTCTGAGGTGAGCACAGGGTGGGGGGATGGGGACATTAGTCCACATTAGTGGAGTGGGCGGGGTCTCATGATGGGGATACAAGAGGACACAGGGCAGAGGAGGGGACAAGAGAGGACATTGGAGGGATGAAGATGACAAGTGGCAGATATGTGGGAGACATGAGGGGACTTGAGGGTCTTGTGCTGGGGACACGAGGGGGCATGGGACACTCATGATAGGGACCCTGGGGGAGTGACAACAAAGGAGTGGCCACGACCAGTCTGGGCGGTGTTCCCTGTCCCTGAGCCCTGTCCCCCCCAGGCAGTGTCCGGCAGACGGCGGTGACACTGCATGAGGCCGTGGTGGGACAGTTTGGGGACACACTGCGGTTGGCTGTCCCCTCCCTCATCTACACTCTGCAGAACAACCTGCAGTACGTGGCCATCTCCAACCTGCCTGCGGCCACCTTCCAGGTGGGACATGGGGATAGGTGGCACATGGGGACCACAGGGTCAGGTGGGGATGTGCAATGAGCTCGGGAACCTTGGGGATCGTGGTGGTGTCCCTGTGTCCATGTCTCTGTGACAGTCACGGTGTGTCTGTACTCATGTCTCTGTGACAGTCACGGTGTGTCTGTCCTCATGTCCCTGTGACAGTGTCCAGGGTCCCTATGCCTGATGTCCCTGCTGGTGATAGTATCCCTGTCCTGGTGACCTTGTGCCCATGTCCCTGTTTCCACATCTGTGTCTGTGTCCCGCAGGTGACCCTGTCCCCCAGGTGGCCCTCTTCTCATCCCTGTCCCCAGGTGTTCCTATCCCCACAAGTGATCCTGTCCCTGTGTGACTGTGTCCCTATCCCACAGGTGACCCTTGCCCTGGCCCCCAGGCGATCTTGTCCCCACAGGTGTCCCTGTCCCCAGGTGACTGTCCCCACTTTCCCCACAGGTGACGTACCAGCTGAAGATCCTAACCACGGCGTTGTTCTCAGTGCTGCTGCTGGGGACGGCGCTGTCGCGGCTGCAGTGGCTGTCGCTGGCGCTGCTCTTCGCGGGGGTGGCACTGGTGCAGGCGGAGCAGGCACGGGCCGTGCCCTCGGCCGCGGTCATGTCCCCGTCGCCTGGCCCCGAGGGGCCGGCACAGAACTACGCCGTGGGGCTGGCAGCTGTGGCCGCGTCCTGCCTCTCCTCAGGCTTTGCTGGCGTCTACTTTGAGCGGCTGCTGAAGCGCTCGGGCGGCTCCATCTGGGTGCGGAACGTGCAGCTGGGCGCTGTGGGCACAGCCGTGGGGCTGGGCGCCATGCTGGCTGCCGAAGGCCCAGCCGTGGCCGCACTCGGCTTCTTCTACGGCTACAATGGCGCCGTGTGGGCTGTGGTGGTTAACCAGGCGGCCGGGGGGCTGCTGGTGGCCGTGGTGGTTCGCTACGCCGACAACATCCTCAAGGGCTTCGCCACAGCACTGTCCATCCTGGCCTCCACGGCTGCCTCCGCACACCTGTTCGGCTTCCGGCCGCGCGCACCCTTCCTGGCCGGCACCGCTATGGTCCTGGCCGCCGTCGTGCTCTACGGGCGGCCCCGCGGCACCAGCAGCCGCAGCCAGGACAGCGGCAAGTCAGTGGGGCCATAGGGACAGGGACACCCTGGGGGTGGCCTGGGATCACCAGGGCCAACCCTGACCCACCGGGTAGGGGGAGGGAAGGGGGGGGCCGTGAGCTGGGGAGGGGACCCAGGTGTGGGGTCAGCAGGTCTGGAGCCCCGTGTGCAGTCAGCGGATCTTGAGTCAGCAGGTGGTGAGGGTTCATTAGGGCTCATTAGGGTTTGTTGGGATGGTAGAGAAGCTGGGGAGGTCAGCAGGTGGGGGGACCTGGATCTTGGCCTTCTTTGGGTGGTGGGGACTTTTTAAGGCTCACTAGGGACCTGGAGAGGTTTGTAGGGGCTAGTGAAGGTCCTGGTGGGGTTCTTCAGGTCCTGATGCTCATTAGGTAGTTGGGACTCCCATCTTAGGGTTCATTAAGGTTCATTGGGCTCATTGAGGACCTGGGGAGGTTTGTTACATCTTGGGGGCTCATTAGGGCTTGTTAGGGGCTGACAAACCTGGGGCTGTGCTGTGAGGAGGGACATGGAGGGGCTCATTAGGAGATGGGGAGCTCATTAATGCACATTGATTGGTGGGGACTCATTAAGGCTCTTTGGGTGTTGGGGGACCCCAAGGTGGAGATTAATGAGGCCAATGCAGTCAGAGGTTAATGGAAGAGTTTGTGTTAATGAGGGGCTCACTGGGACCCCCGGCCCCTCTGTGGGGTTCCCCTTCCTCCCTTGCCCCCGACCTGGTGGGGGAGGGGCCAGATGTACAGATTTTGTAGGGGGGAAGGGCTGGGCCTATTTTTAACAAGGTTTGGGGCTAATAAAGGTGGTTTTGGTTAACAGCATGTGCTGGGGGGAGGGGTACTAACACACTAACACAGGGGGGTGGGGAGCTATGGGGACCCCTGTGGGTCCTATAGGATTCATAGGGGACCACTCAAGGCCATACAGAATTCATAGGGACACCATCCCCCCAGCCATATAGAATCCATAGCAACTGCCCAGGGCCCTATAGAATCCATAGGGCATCCCCCAAGGCCATATAGGATCTGTAGGGACCTTTCCCAGAAGCCACAGGAGGCACCCAGGGCCATGCAGGACCCACCAGTGCTCTCCCTAGCCCGTATAGAATCCATCTGGAACTCCCACAGGGCCCCCTGGCCGCCCTCAGCCCTGGGGTCTCTCTCTCTTGCAGGTCTCCCGACAAGGACAAGGGCACCTGACAGCACCGAGTGACCCCCCCCCCCCCCTTGGGCGCTATAGGGACAGTCTGGAGCCCTCCACTCCAGGGCCCTATAGAATACGTGCAGACCCTCCCTTTCCCCCCTGCAGGCTTTATAGGGGCCATGTGCCCCGCCTGGGGTTCTGTAGGGACTATATGGACCCCTCAGTCTCCGTGGCAGCCATATGGACACTTCCCCCCTCTCGGGGGCTATAGGGACCGCTGGCACCCAGGTCCCTATAAGGCCCATATGGCCCCGCGCCGTGGTTTTCATGTAAATTAAGACATTTTTGGTCAAAGCGTTGGCTCTGCGCTATCGGCAGGGGGCGCCACTCCGCGCATGCGCCAGAGCTCCTGTGGCCGGCCAGGAATGATTGACAGGAGCCATCGAGGCGACGCTTTATTGGTCCCAGAGCGGCCGCGCGGCGTCACTTCCGCCAGAGAAATGTCGGCAAGAGAGCGGTGAGAGGCGCTCCCGGTGGTGCGGAGTGGCCGTACTCTCTGATGCCCTCCCCGAGCCTCAGCGCAGCAGTCGGGCCAGCACCCAGCAACCCAGCGTCACCCAGTGACTGGCCCAGTTCAGCTCTGACCACTTGCGCACTGTGTAGGCCATTCCGTAGCCCTGAGGGGACAAGATGGTGTCAGGGTGTTCCCAACACCAGGGACAACCTTGGGAAGGGTCTGGGGGGGCTTATGGGTCCCACCTGCTCCTCCACAGCATCCTCGGCCTCCACATCGAACAGGGCGCCCAGGTAGGACAGGTGGAACAGGGCCAGGGCGCCCAGGGCCCCGTTCAGCACCCACACCCACAGTGTCTGCAGGGACACCAAAAACCTTCAGGGACCCCTCAATCCCTGCAGGGACCCTCCAAATCCCCTCGTGTTCACCACTTGTGCCCGCAGCATCTGTGGGGACCCCAAACCCCTCCACTGATTGGTCTTACCCACAGCAGTTGTGGGATCCCAGAATCCCCTTGCCCTGCCCCCAGGGACTCCCCCAACCCTCCACCAAATCCCCTCAGAGCCCCACAAACCCCCTACCTCCCCATGAACCCCAAATTCCCCCACCCAGGGATCCCCAAATCCCTCATCCTGCTCTCCACAACCTCCTTTTTCCCCCTTATGGCCCCCCAAAACTAGCCCAGAGATCGCCCTGGGGTGCCCAACCCCTTTGCTACCCCCAACACATTCCCCAGGGCCCCCCAAATATCAGCAACCTCCCTCCACAGAGACCCCCCCCCAGTGCCCTGATCTCACGTTCTTATGGCGGTGGCTGCAGCTGGGGGGACAGCGCTTGGACAGGACACAGGCGTCAAAGATGGCAGCCAAGCGCTGCCTCAGGGCTGGGTGGGGCAGGGCGGGGTCAGCATGGGCCACACCCATTACAAGTTACACCCCCATAGCATTGGCCAGGCTCCACCCACACCCTTCTAGCCCCACCCATTACTGACAGGCTCCACCCATCAGTCTGGGCACAGCACCTGAGGCCTCACCCAGATTCAAAGGCCCTACCCCTGGCCCCACCCACCCCACTTAGGCCCAACCCACACTTCACTCTAAATTAGGGCATTGAAACTTTGCGTACATCCTCAGCCCTGCCCACATCTGGACCCACCCTTATCTTTAGGCCATGCCCACATTTAAAGCTCCACCCACTCTGTGTTCCACCCTATAAGCCCCTCCCACTTCAGACAACCTCATTTAGCCCCACCCCTTAAAGGGCCAGCGCTGACCGTGCTCGGTGTAGGTGATGAGGCCTAGGGACAGCAGCACAGCAGCCAGGTGGAAACTGAGGCCCTGGGGGGACAGGGAGGGTTGGGGGGTGGGGGGGGCTCTGGGGGAGTCACAGGCTGAACTGGAGTGATCTGGGCGGATTTAAGGGGAGCCCAGCAGGGTTTGGGCATGTCACAGAGTTTTTGAGGTTTCTAGATGGGGTTTCAAGGAGTCCCAGGGTGGGGTGGAGGATGAATATAGGGGGTTGGGGGGCCTGAGGGGATTTGGGGTCCTGGGGGTCTCAGGTGTAGGGAGATGTCACAGGTAGGGTTTGAGGGGTTTTTGGGGGTCCCTCCCATGCAGCAGGGAGCAGAGGGGCTTTTGGGGGGTATTTGGGGGTCCCCAGGGTGGTTTTTGGGGAGGTTTGGCAGGATTTTGGGGTCCCTCACGTGCAGCAGGGCGCTGGCTGCGTAGGTGCCCAGCACAGCAGCGAAGGTGCCCAAGCGCCGGGCGGTCTGAAACACATCTGCCCAGGGACACCAGTCACACCAGTACAAGCCCCAGTGCCCCCCAGTCCCTCCCAGTGCCCACCAGCTCCTTCCAGTATCCCCCAGTGCCCACCAGCCCCCCCCACAGCACCTCCCAGTCCCTCCCAGTGCTCACAGGTATGGAGCCAGCGGGACATGGGCAGGTTCCAGTTTGTCACCACCTCAGCCATGGATCGTGGCAGCTCCACCCGCAGGGGCCGGGACACCGCCAGGTCCCTGGGGGGGACAATGTCGCACACACAGGACAGTGTCACACACAGGGACAGCGTCACACACACAGGGACAGTGTCACACACGGGACAGTGAGACACACACAGGGACAGTGACACACACGGGACAGTGTCACACACAGAGGGACAGTGTCACACACAGAGGGACAGCGTCACACACAGGGACAGTGTCACACACAGGGACAGCGTCACACACACAGGAACAGTGTCACACACACAGGGACAGTATCACACACGGGACAGTGACACACGCACAAGGACAGCGTCACACACAGGGACAGTGACACACACAGGGACAGTGACACACACAGGGACAGTGACACACGCACAGGGACAGCGTCACACACACAGGGGCCAGTGTCACACACACAGGGGCCAGTGTCCCTGCAGGGCAGGCCCCGTCCCCGCAGTGTCCCCAGGGCAGGCCCGCTCTCCCCTCACCAGTGCAGGTGGTCGTGGTGCAGGGATGCGCCGGACCCAGCCAGCGTGGCTGTGGCCTCGGACAGGAAGGCCACGAAGTAGTTGCTGAAGTGGAAGGAGAGGGCACTCTCGTAGGCACGGAGCCACCTAGCAGCCGGGAGGAGCCGGGGGGCACAGGGGAGTTTGGGGGGGATTTGGGAGGGATACGGGGGGTTTGGGGGAGGGGTTGGAGGAAAACGGGGGAGTTCAGGGTTTGGGGAGGAATTGGTGGGGAAATGGGAAAGTTGGGAGCACAGAAAGGGTTTAGGGGGATTTGGGGGGGAAATGGAAGAGTTTTGAGGGTGTTTGGAGGGAAATGCGGGATTTAGGAAGATTTTGGGAGTGTGAGGAATTTGAAGGGGTTGTGGAAGCATTTGGGGCAGATATGGGGAGTTGTGGGGGAAATGGAAGATTTGTGGGGATTTCGGGGATTTGGGGAGAACATAGAACAGTTGGGGGTGATTTGGAAGAGTTTGGGGGAACAGGAAGGAGTTTTAGGTGATAAACAGGGATTTGGGGGTGACATGGGGGTTGAAGAAGCAGGAGTTTGGGAGCAAAATTGGGGGTTTAGGGGGACATGGAAGGGAACATGGGTTGGGAAGGGATTTGGGGAATATAAGGGGGTTGGGGGAGACACGGGGCGGGGTTTGGAGGGCCACAGAGGGGATTTGCGGGGGGACACACATTAAGGTGCCACCCCCCATCTCTGTTCCCCTCAATGTCCCTCCCATCCCTGTTTCCCCAGTGTTCCCCCCTAACCCCACACCCCCCCAGGGACCACCCAAATCCCCTAGGGCTTCCCCAAACCCCCCAGGACCCTCCAACCCCCCCCCAATCACTAAATGCCCCATTCCTGTGCCACTCCCACCCTGGAAACCCTCAAACCCCTCCTGGCCCCTCCAAACCCTTCTTGGGCCCCCAAACCCCTCCTACCCAACCCCAAGGCCCCCCCAGAATCCCCCCCTCACCTGGCAAAAACGCTCCTGGGCAGCACCGGAGGAAACAGAAATGTCAGCAGGGGGAGAGGGTTGGGGGGGGGGGGTCCCTGGGGGATTTTGGGGGTCCCTGAAGGGAATTTGGGGTCCTTGGAAGGGCTTCAGGGGCTCCTCCAGATGTTTTGGGGGCCCTTGGTGTGGTTTGGGAATCATTGGGGGTTTTGGGGGCTTCTGGAAGAGTTTTTGGGGTCTCCAGGAGAGTTTAGGGGGTCCAGGGGGGCTTGTGGATCCCCAGGAAGATTTAGGGGGGACTGAGGTGGTTTGAGGGTTCCTGAGGGGCAGCCCAGAGGTCCCGGGGCGAGGGTCTGGGAGTCCCTGGTGGCATCCCCTGAGGAGTTTGGGGGTCCTTTGGGTGCTCAGGGGTCCCCAGGGAATTTGAGGTACCCCCAGGAGGGTGTCAGGGTTCCTTGGGGGACATTGGGGACCCTGGGGAGAGTTTGGGGCCCCAGGATGTTTTGCGGGGGGATTTTGGGGTCTCACCTGCGCAGGGCCCGTGCCCCATAGAGAGGCAAGAGGCTGGAGAACAGGAACGGGGCCAGGCAGGTGCTGACTAGGAGGCAGAGCAGGGCCAGCCCCAGGCTGCGCAGCCCCTTCTTCGCCCAGGCCACACTCTGGGGGCAGCAGTGGGGGTTGAGGGGGGCCCCGGGCATGGACACCCCCCACGCACACCCCCCAGCCCCCCAACACCGACCCCCCCAACACTGACACCCCAAATCCCCCAAACACTGGTCCCCTCTGAGACACCCTCAGACACTGACACCCCAAGAAACACCCCAAAAGCCAGCATCCCACCGCTGACACCCTCCTCATCCCTGTTTGCACTCCTCAACACCCCCAGGTCCCCTGCAAACCTCCTCAGCCTCCCCAAACCACCCCATCCCTACCCCCTCCAACCCTCCCAAACCCTCAGTGCCCCCAAACCTGCCTAACCCGTCACTTAGTTTCCCACAAAATCCCCTTCTGCTCCTTAAGGTCCCTCCAACACTTCTTAAAGCACCCCCAGTCTCCCCTTTTTCTCCACCAAATCCCCCTTTCCCCCTCAAAGTTCCTCTTTTTACCCAACCCTTCCTTTCCTTTTCTCCATTCCCTTTTTTATCCTCCCAAACCTCTTTTCCCCTATTTCCCCCTCCAACCCCAGATTCTTCTCCACAAAATTCTTCTTTCCCACTTTCTTCTCCATTCCCCTTCCTCCCAATCCCCTTCTCTCCTCCAACTCCCCTTTTTCCCCCAACTTCTCCCTGCATCCCCATTTCCCCCCCGAACTCCCATTTTCCCCATTTCTCCTCCCCAATCCCTTTGACCCCTCAATTTCCATTTTCCCCCAAACTCCCCATTATCCCCCCAAATCCCCTATTTCCCCCCCGCCCCCCCATATTCTCCCCCAAACCCCCCATTTTCCTCCCCCATACCAGGGGGGGCCCCTCCACGGATCTCAGGTAGGCCCCGAAGGGCTCCCAGGGCCCGAAGACGACGGAGCCGGGAGAGCAGAGGTACCCCAGGACCTGGGCAGGGCTGGGCTCCCCCCGTGCCCCCCCGGCCCCCCGGTCCAAGTCGAAGCCCAACGACACAGCCTTCATGGCCACCACCATCTGTGCCCCTGAGGACCCCGAAATCAGTGGGCACCCCCAAATTGGGGGGTGCCCCAGATTCCCCAGGGGTCTGGGGGATCAGCGGACGGGAGGGGAGGTAATGGCAGTCCCAGGGGAGGGAGAGGGTCACTTTCATGTCTGTCATCATCTGTGCCCCTAGGGACTCCAGAATCAATGGGGACCCCAAACTGGGGGCACCCCAAAATCAGGGGTCTGGGGCCTCAAAGGTGGCGGGGAGCTGGGGGAAAGGGGTGTCACATTTAAGGGAACCACCCATCTCTGCCACTTTGGGACCCCAAAATCAGGGAGGACCCCAAAATTGGACAGATGCCCAAAGCATGGGGGGCGAATGGGGTCTGTGGGGCTCGGTGGGGGGGGCATCTGGGGTTCCTGCAGGGAGAGGGAAGGGGTGGGTGTCTCACCTCGCATTTTGTGCCAGGTGACTGTGTCCACCATGTGCAGCTCCCTGGGGGGGCTCCCAGTCACTCCCAGTTCAATTCAATCAATACCCCAGTTCATCCCAGTGCCCCCCATCTCCTTCCCACTCAATGCTCTCAATCCCTTCCAGTTACTCCCAGCTCTTCTCAACTTCTGCCCAGTTTCTCTTCCAGTTGCTTCCAGCATCATCCCAGTGCCCCCAAACCCCTCCCAGTCCCTCTCATTGCCCCTAATCCCTTTCCCAGCGCCTCCAAACCCCTCCCATTGCCCACAGTCCCTTTCCCAGCATCTCCAAATACCCTCCCAGCACCCCCAAACCCCCTCCCTGGAGTCCCTAGCACCCTGTTCCTCATGAGTAGGTAGCTGAGACGAGCCACGATGAAGCAGAAACTCCCCAGACCCCCTCCCACCACCCCTAAATCCTCTCCCAATACCCCAAATCCCCCCCAACCCCCCTCCCAGTGCCCCCAGTCTGTGGGTTTCATCCCGTACCCCATAAGCAGATAGCTGAGAGCGGCCAGGGCGAGGCAGAGCCCTCTCTGGGCGCGAGCCCGGCTCAGGAGGAGGGTGAGGACGCAGAGCCCGCTCAGCAAGGCCACCCACAGCGCCTGTGCCCCGAAGAAATGGTGCAGGGCCAGGAGCCCCCCGGCTGCCGCCCCCGCGTGCTTCCCCCCCCGCGGCAGGGCTGTGCCACACAGGGGTCAGGGGGGCACTCCAAAACCCTGGGAACACCCCCGAAACTCCCGGGTGTCCCCTCATCCCAAAACCCTGCGTGACCCCTGGACCCCTCCCCAGAGCGCTGGTTGTGCCCAGAGCCCCGAATCTTCCCTGCCCCCCCAGAACCCCCCCACCCTCCCGAGCCCCTCCAGACTCCCTTGGCCGACCCCAGGCCCATCCAGATCCCTGAGATCCCCTCCCAGGCCCATCCATATCCCTGAGATCCCCTCTCAGGCCCATCCATATCCCTGAGATCCCCTCTCACCCCGCCCGCCCCGGGGAGCGGCCAGCTCCTCTCGACCCTTCGGGACCGCTCAGCTACCCAGGATGCCCCCAGACCCCGAAACTCCCAGACACCCCCGTGCCCCCCAAAAGCCACGGGAACCCCGATTCCCCCAGACCCCCGGATGTTCCCCCACCCTCCGAACCCTTCCCGGCCTCCCGGCCCTACCCGCCCCGGCCCCTCACGTAGCCGCTGCAGCACCCCGAACCCTCCAGTTCCCCCCAACTCTCCCCCAGAGCCCCGGTTCCCCCCAGCCCCTCGGATGTCCCCCAACACTCTCCCCGCACCAAACCCCTGTCCCCCCCCGCTCTGGTCCCACTCACGCAGCCGGTGCAGCAGCCGCGCCCCGAGGCAGAGCAGCAGCAGCGGCCAGAGCTGGGCCAGGCCCTGGCGCGCCGTGGGCACCACGCAGCCAGGCAGCACCTGCGCCGCGAACTCTCGCGGAGGCAACGCCGCCATCCCGACCCGAGCGGGGTTGGGCACGTACCAGGACCCCCTAAAAAGCCCCAAATGCCCCCAAAACCCCCGCTCGCGCCTCGCCCGGCGGCGCCGCCCGCCCGCCCGCCCGCCTAAGGGAAAAGGGGCGGGGTCCCCGCGCTCACCTATCAACGCCCGCCGTGCTTCCCAGCGCGACGCCGCCCACCAATGAGAGCGCGGCGCGGCCAAATGGCGGCGCGCGACGGGGCGGCCGTTGCCAAGGGCAGGGCGCGGTTGCCGGGGAGCGGGGGATGCCGGGGGGGCGCGGCCTGGTTGCCAAGGGGAGGGTCTCTGTTGCTATGTGTGGAGCCTCGTTGCCGGGGCACTGGACCGTGTTGCTAGGGATGAGTTGTGTTGCTAGGGGCGGGGTCTGCTTGCTAGGGACCTGATCGGGTTGTTAGGGACGGGGTTTGTGGTTAGGAAGCAGTGAGAGATTGCTAGGGGCGTGGCCTGTTGCCAGGGAGTGCATTACTAGGAGCGCGATTGGCTGCTGAGAGAGCTCGTTGTCAGGGTCGGGGCCTATCGCCATGGCAACCAGGTGTCGCAGGCGCCGCGCGGGGTATTGTGGGTCGGTGGAGGCCCGACCCCGGCCCACAATGCCCCGCGCCGGCCTAGTGCTACCAGTATGGACCAGTACATCGTGCTGGGCCGCATCGGGGAGGGCGCGCACGGCGTCGTGTTCAAGGCCAAACACCGAGAGGTGGGGCCGGGGCCGGTGTCTTCGGGCTGTGGGGCCGGGGTGCCGCGGCCCGTCGGCCCTGAGCGCTGGGCGCGGCCTGTGGGGGGCAGGGGATCCCCAGCGCCCCCTGAGCCCCCCGTGTCCCCCTTCAGACCGGGGAGCTGGTGGCCCTTAAGAAGGTGCCCCTGCGGCGCCCCGAGGACGGGCTGCCCCCCCAGACCTTGCGCGAGATCAAGGCCCTGCGGGAGATCGAGGCCCATCCTCATGTGAGTGACCCTCGGACCCCGGGGGACCCCAACACCTGTGCTCCCCTAAGTCCCTGTTGCTCCCGAAGCCCACCTCAGTGCACCCCCAGCAGGGCGTGGGGTCTCCCCTCCCCTCAAAATCCTGGTTGCCCTCAGTAACGCCCCATGCCCCACAGACAACCTTTCCCCCATTTCAGGGTTTCCCCGCTTCTTTAGGGTCCCCTGGCCTCCCCTCTTCCTCCGCAATTTCGGGGTCTCCAGGAACCGCCCCCATGTCCCCAGTCGTGGTGTCCCCCTGACCCCACTGTGTCTCCCCCCAGTTTCAATGTCCCCGTGACCCCTCGATGTCCCCTCCCGCAGGTGAGCCAGCTCAAATTCTGCTGTCCTCCCCCAGGTGTCACTGACCCCAACGTCCCCTTCAGTTTTCAGTGTCCCCAGTGTCCCAAATGTCCCTGATACCCCACTTGACGTCCCTCCCCGATGCCCTCGATGTCCCCACTGCTGTCCGCACAGGTGATCCAGCTCCGGGCCGCCTTTGCCCAGGGCCCTGCGGTGGTTCTGGCTCTGGAGCTGCTCGTGGGGGACCTGGGGGGGCTCCTGCGTGCGGCCCCTGCCCCGCTGCCTCCCCCCCGCGTGAGGGCCCTGCTTGCCATGACCCTGCGGGGGCTGGGCCACGTGCACGACCATCGCCTGCTGCACCGGGTGAGGGACCCCAAAAACCAGGGGGGAAATCGGGAATGGGGGGGCCACTGGCACCGCCTGCTGCACCAAGTGAGGGACCCCAAAAGAACAAAGGGCCCTAAAAATGGGAGGAACCCTGAAACTGGAGTGGACTCTGAATTGGGGGAGGCACCAGGAGTACCTCCCACACCACGTGAGCACCCCAAAAGTGGGTTGGGGGCACCCAGGCAATGGGGGGACCTCAAAATCAGAGGGTGGCGCTCAGACAGCTGCAAGATACCCCAAGACCTGGGTAGGCACAAAGACCCGAGAGGGACCCCAATATCTGCAGGAGGGCTGTGGGTGTCGGGGGCATCCCAAGATCAAAGGGAGCTCCCCAAAACCTTGGTGGGGACACCCAGTGCATGGCTGCAGCAGGACCCTGTTTCCAGTCTGGGGGCCACTGTGGGGGTACCCTGAGTATTGGGAGCCCCCCGTGACCCCGGTTTTGGGGTGCAGGACCTCAAACCGGCCAATCTGCTGCTGGACAGTGCTGGGCACCTCAAGCTGGCGGATTTTGGGCTAGCACGGGTGCTGGGCCCCTCCCCAGGGCGCCCCTACAGCCACCAAGTGGCCACCAGGTACCGGATTTTGAGGTGTCCCCACCTGGGATGTCTGAGTGTCCCTCCAAAAGCCAAGGCCACCCCAAGTCCCCTTTTTCAGGTGGTACCGAGCCCCCGAGCTGCTCTACGGCGCCCGACACTACGACGAGGGTGTGGACTTGTGGTGAGTGCCTGGTTTTGGGGGGTTCCTTTGAGATTTTGGGGATCCCTTGGGATTAAGGGGATCGTCTGGGATTTGGGGACCCCCCTGACCCCGCGGTCCCCCCAGGGCCGTGGGCTGCATTTTCGGGGAGCTGCTGACGCTGTCCCCGCTGTTCCCTGGGGAGAACGACATTGAACAGCTCTGCTGTGTGCTCAGGGGCCTTGGCACACCCAGCCCACGGGACTGGCCGGTACTGGGGGAACTGGGAGCACTGGGAGTGACTGGGAGAGGGGCTGGAGAGCACTGGGAGCACTGGGGAAAGGATACTGAGCGCCTCTGCTGTGCTCTGAGCGACCTGGGTGCCCTCAGGACTGGGAGGACCGGGAAAGGGCATGAGGGGCGCTGGGAGATGGGAGAGAGGGAGTGCAGGATACTGGGAGCACTGGGTCATACCGGTGGCTCCTGAGAGGCAATGGGAAACCATGGGAAGATGTTGGAGAGTGCTGGAATGGTGCAAGGGTGGGTTTGGGGTTACTGGGAGGCCACTGGGGCATACTGGGCTGTACTGGGAAGCTCTCAGGACATGGTGTGAGGTGATTGATACTGGAGGTTACTGGGAGATACTGGGGTATTGCTGGGGGGTGTTGAGGGGTTGTGGGGTGCTCCTGGGAGAAACTGGAACATTGGGGATGCACTAGGGAATCCTGAAAATGCACTGGGGGATATTGGAATGGGTCTAAGGAGGATTGAGGGTTACTGGGAGGCTACTGGGAGGAACTGTGTGGCTACTGGGAGCTGCTGGGCAACAATTAAAATGTGCTGGATGTTACTGGGATGTTTCTAGGGAGCACTGGGGGGTCCTGGGGAATTACGGGGGGCTACTGGGATGTACTGGGAGTTACTAGGGAACCCCAAGAATGCATTGGGAGATGCTGATGTTTTGCTAGGGAGCATTGAGGGTTACTGGGGGAGCTGGGGGTACTGGGAGCTACTGGAACATCCTGTGGGTTGCTGGTATACACTGGGGTGCACTGGGAAACCACAAAAATGCACTGGGATGTTCTGGGAGCTCCTGGGGAGCCTGCAGTGGTTCATATTGGTTTGTACTGGTCTCTGTTGGTCTGGACTGGTTTATCTTGGTCTGGACTGGCTTGCACGGGTGTACAGTGGTCTGTACTGGTTTACGCTGGCCCATAGTGGTTTGCACTGGTTCATACTGCTTTCCACCCATCTGTCCTGGCACAGGAGCTGGCAGAGCTGCCGGACTTCCCGAAGCTGCGGTTCCAGCCACAGGCGCCGCCACCGCTGGAGCTGCTGGTGCCGGGCGCTGACGCGGCCGCGCTGGACCTGCTGAGGCGGCTGCTGCGGTACCGGGCCCGGCTGCGGCCACGGGCACACCAGGTGAGGGCAGAGGGGGATTGGGGCACCCTGAGGGGTCCCAGAGGGGTTTGGGGGGCACTTGGAGGAGTTTTGGGGGTTCTGGGGTACCCCACGGTGGAGCCACTGGAGCCCTGGATTGGCCCCACTGCAGCACCTGCTCAGGTACCACCCTCACCTGCGCCCCCAAGCTCACCAGGTGAGGGTGGGGGGAGATTTGGGGGTCCGGGAGGGGCTTGGGGGGTCCTGGGGTGCCGTGTCTTGAGCCTTGGATCAGCCCTGCTGAGGTACCAGGTGAGGTTCTGCCCCTGAGCCCACCTGGTGAGAACAGTGGGGGAGCATTCGGGGAATTTGAGGGGGTTTGGAGGGGTCTGGAGGGGCCTGGGTGTCCCAGAGGGCTGGGGAGGATTTAGGGGAGGGTCCCAGGTGTGTTGGGGGGGGAGGGTCTCAGGGATTGATGGTCCCAGGATCCTCAGTGGGGAGGGTCTCTCAGGTCCCCCCCTTCCCCATTTTTGGATGTCCTGGCCCCCCTGACCCCTCCCCTCCCCCCAGGCCCTGCTGCACCCCTTCTTCTTCGGCCCCCAGGAGCTGACCCCGCCCCCGCCACCGGGGGGGCCCCGGCAGCCCCCCGACTTCAACCTGGACACAGCACTGGAGCTGCCTCCCCGCGCCGCCCTGAGACCCCTCCCCAACCTGGGGGACCCTCCAAGGGACTCCCACTGCCCCCCCACGGGGCCCTGAGACCCCTGCCCAATTTGGGGGATGCCCTGGGAGACCCTCACTGATCCCCCAGGGGCCCTGGGACCCCACCCCACCATGAGGGACTCCCACTGACTTCCCAAACTGGGGCACCGTGTGATGGACTCCCCTGACCCTCCCCAGCCTGGGAGACCCCAGCTGACCCCCCCATAGGGCCATGGGACCCCTCCCCAAACTTGGGGACCCCCTGAGAGACCCCCATTGCCCCCCCCCCCATGCTGGGGGACCCCCATCGACCCACCCATCCCAATTTTGGGGACCCCTGATGAGCCCCTCAGGGCCCTGGGACCCCTCCCCGCCCTGGGGGCCCTACTGACCCCCCCAGGGGTGCTGCTGGGCCCTCCGAATTTTGAGGGAGGGCACCCAGACCCCCAGATTTGGAGAGACCCCAGACCCCTGGGCCCCCACAGCCCCCCAGAGCACCAAGCCAGTGCATGGAGCAGCAAAAATGGGGAAAATTCAACCCAAAACTGTCAGATTTGGGGCCGAAAATGTCGGATTTGGGGCCAGAAATACAGCGAGGGATGAAAAACGCATGGATTGGACCCAAAACCACTGGATTTGAGCCCAAATCACAGGTGAGGGCAGTAAGTTGAGGATAAAAAAACCTCATTTTGGGGCTTGGAAATGTGGGCCTGAAATCTTTTGTTTTAGGGGGAAAATTCCTGAGTTTCAGTAGCAGATCCCATCTTATAGGCTGTAAATCTTCAGTTCTAGAATGAAATTTTTTGGCTTTACCTTGATAACCACAAATTCATCTTAAACTTCCCAATTTTGGTTTAGAATGTCTAGCTTTGGGTGAAGATACCAACTTTGGGTTGAAATTTGTAGTTTTGAGCCAAAATATCCTATTTTTGGGGTTGATAATAGAATTTTCAGGCTCAAAATTCCATTTTTGGGTTGAAATCCTCCAATTTTGGGGCTTAAAATGCCAAATTTGGAATAAAAATACTGACTTTGTTGCCAAAAATGAGGATTTTGGACCAAAAAATATCCAAGTCCTGATATTAAGGTTAAAATTTTCAGTTTGGTGTCTGAAATTCCCAGTCTGGGACTAAAAATAGTAATTTAAGGTTAAACTGCCTGATTTCGGGGTTAAAACACCCAATTTTGGGGGTATCAGCCTGAATTTGGGGCGCGGTGTTTACACAGGCCCTGCCCTCCCTGGGGGGGTCCCCCCGCTCTGGCCGGGGCTGATAAAGGGCCCTGGCCCCGCCCGGCCCCCCCAAACCAACCGCCGGGGCCCCAAAATCTGATAAGGCCTTATCAGCCCCCGGCAGCCCCAGTGCCGTTACCGCCCCCCCAAACCCCAAAACCCCCCAAAATCCCCAAAATCCCCCCAAACTCCACAAGCTCCCACGGGGCCAGGTGGGCTCTGCCACCCCCAAAACCCCCCTCGATCAGGACTCCCCCAAAATTTTTGGGAGGTGGTTGGAGGGGGGGTCAGGCTGGGGTGGGGTCCCAGAGCCCCTCCCCCCCCCGCCCAGCCCCAGGGCGGGGCCGCCCCTCCCCAGCCGAGTCCGTCTGAGCTGGGACACGAAGGCTCCAGGTCAGGGACCCCCCCCGGGGGTTGGGGGGGTCTGGGGGGGGGGGCTGGACCCCCAAACAGCCCCCCCGGGGGTCAGGGAGAGGGGAGAAGGGGTCTGGGTGCAGTTTTGGGGAGGCACACAGGGGTTTGGGACCTCCCAATTTGGGGACTTTGGGGGTTTGAGGGCATCCAGGGATCCAGGACCCTCCCCCAATTTGGGGTTCCTGAGATTCAGGAGCTAATTTAGGAGGGCAGCCAAGTGTGTGGGACCCCCCAATTGTGGGACTGGGGTTTGGGGGTCCCTAGGGGGTCTGGGTGAGAATTTGGCAGGGGGCTGTGACCCCCAGGGGTTGGGGAACCCCCCCACATCCTATTTTGGGAACTTTAGGGTTTGGGGAGCTCAGGGGTCCAGGTGACAATTGGGGGGGCACACAGGTGGCTTGGGGATTTGGGGGGCACTGAAGGGTTTGGGGCATGGGGTGCTGATTTGGGGGTCTCTGCAGGCACCCTTGCCCCCCCAGAGCTGCGTTTTGGGGTCCCCCATGGAGTTCGTGGCACTGGGGGGGCCAGAGGGGCCCCCGCCGTTCCCCGACGAGGCCGGAGCATTCCTGGGGCTGGGGGGCCCTGATGGGCTGGAGCCAGGGGGACTGCTTGCCCCGTACCCCCCCCCAGGTACCCCGGTGTGCCCTCGTGTCCCCTCTATTCCCTGTGTCCCCTCTGTCTGTCCCTTGTGTCCCCTCTGTCCCAGCCACCCCCCAGGACCCCCTTTGTCTCCCCAAATCCCTCATGCCCCCTCTGCTGTGCCCCCCTCCGTACCCCCCCGTGTTCCTCATCCTCTTGGTCCCCGATGTTCCTGTGTCCCTAATGTCCCCATGGCCCTTGACAGCTGTCCCTTTGTGCCCCCCCGTGTCCCCCTCACCCTCTCACCAACGTCCCCTCATGTCCCCCTTGTCCCCAATATCCCCAAGCCCCCACTGCCCAAATCCCCCTTTGTCTCTAATGTCCCTCATGTCCCCCTGTGCCCCCTGTCCCCGTGTCACCCCCCACCTCACGGCTGTCCCCATGTCCCCCAGGCCGCCTGTCCCTGGTGCCCTGGGCTGAGGGGGGGTCCCTGGGGGGCCCCTCCTGGACCCCTCCCCACTCGGAGCCCCCCCAGTTCCTGGAGCTGCTGCAGCCCCCCCGGAGCCCCCCCCCCACGGGACCCCTCCTGCCGCCTGTGCCCCCGCCCTGCGGTGAGACTGGGAGCGCTGGGAGGCTCTGGGATGGACTGAGAGGGATTGAGGGGGCACTGGGAGAAACTGGGGAGGGACTGGGATGGACTGGGGGGGTGACTGGGGAGGGACTGGGATGGGGGGCACTGTGAAGGACTGGGAGGGACTTGTGGAGATTACTGGGGTGCACTGGTTCATGCTGGGATGCACTGGAAAGCTTACTGGAGTTTGTACTGGTCTGTACTGGGGCCGGGATTGGTGTGTTCTAGGGCACAGATTGGTTTGTGTTGGCTTGTGGAGTTATACTGGCTTATACTGGTTCATACTGGAGAGTGTTGTGTTGCGGAGGTTGCTGTTGTTGGTTTATACTGGTTGGTACTGGCCTGTACTGGTCGGAGCTGCAGGAGTGCTCTGGGATGTGTGCTGGGCTGCCCCGTGCTTTCTCCTGCCTGATAACTGGTTCATACTGGTTCCTGCTGTTCCATAGTGGTCTGTACTCGTTCCTACTGCTCCACACTGCTGTATACTGGTGCTTGCCATTCCATAGCGGTCCATACTGGTTTATACTGGTTGATACTGGGCAATGTGTCAATTGGGGGCGCACAGGGAGGGGGCCGCTGGTGTGCCCAGTTGTTTTGCTGGTCCATATTGGTTTTTATTGGTGTGTACTGGTAGTACTAGTTTGTACTGGTGTGCAGTGGCTTGTACTGGTTTTTACTGGCTCAGACTGGTTTATAGTGGCTGGGGGTAGATGCTGGTGGGGGTATTGCCTTGTAGTGGTTTGTACTGGTTTGTATTACTTCAGACTGGTTGATACTGGGCAGTGTGGGAATTGGGGGTGGATGCTGGAGGGTGTGCTCTGGTAGTCCATGTGGGCTTATACTGGTCTGTATTGGTTTGTACTGGTCTGCACTGGTCTAAACTGGTTTGCACTGGTTTGTACTGGTTGATGTTGGACAGAAAGTCAGAACTTTGGGGGGGTACTGGGTGGTTGCTGCCCTACAGTGGTCTCTAGGGGTTTAGTACTGGTCTGTACTGGTGCAGACTGGTTTATACTGGTGCAGACTGACTCGTACCGGTTGGTGTTGGCCAGAACGTCCCAACTGGGGGTGGACATTGTGGGGTGCACTGGGATGGGCATTGCCCTGTGTGGGTCAGTGGGAGTTTCTCTTGGTCAGTACTGGTTTGTACTGGTTACTGGTCTGTACTGGGCAGAGGCACGGGAGTGCGTGAACTGCGGGGCCACAGCAACGCCCCTGTGGCGCCGAGATGGCACCGGGCACTACCTGTGCAACGCCTGCGGGCTGTACCACCGGCTCAACGGGCACAACCGGCCCCTCATCCGCCCCAAGAAGCGCCTGGTGAGCTCAAAATCATCCCCAGGGACCCCTAAATCCACCTAGGGGACCCCCAAATTCCTCCAACCCCCTCCACACACACCTTAAATCCTCCTTTATTCTCCCCCAGCTATCCCTCCAAAATCCTCCCCAAACCTCCTCAAATTCCCCCAGACACCTCCTTACACCCCCAAAATTTCCTTTAGTCTCCTCCAAATTCCCCTCCTGACCCCCCAAACCCTCTTTAGTCCTCCCCAGCGCTCCCCAAATCCCCCTAAACCCTTCCTTACAACCTAAATCCTTTACTCCCTCCAAACCCCTTCTTCTGCCCCCAAAACCTCTCTAAATCCCCCTTAAACCACTCCTTACACTCCAAAACTCCTTCTAGTCACCCCCAAATCCACCTCTAGTCCCCCCAAATCCATCTTTATGCCCCCAAATCCCCCTTTAGTCACCCCCAGTCCCTCCCAAACTCCCATCCAGTCTACCCCAGACATCCCAAAATTCCCCAAGCCCCTTCTTGCACTTCCAAATACCCTTTTAGTCCCCCCAAACCCCTTCTTACACCCCCAAATTAAGCCCAAACCCTCTCCCCCCAATCCCATTTTAGCCCCCCCAGACCTCCTCTATTCCCTGCTCCCAACCCCAAATTTTCCCCTGACCCGTTTTCCGCAGCTGGTGAGCAAACGTGCCGGCACCGTGTGCAGCAACTGCCAGACCAGCACCACGACCCTGTGGCGCCGCAGCCCCCGCGGGGACCCTGTCTGCAACGCCTGCGGGCTCTACTACAAACTGCACCGGGTGAGAGACCCAAAACGTCCCTAAAACACCCCAAAATATCCTTAAACCGCCCCAGACCTCATGTGCGACACCTGTGCGCTCTACTACAAACTGCACTGGGTGAGGGTGCAGCGCCCCAGAATTGCCCCAGCACCACCCCACGACATCCAAAACCCCCAAACCTTCCCAGATTCTCAGCTCAGTGAGGGTAAGGGGGCCTGGGAGGGAATTCTTGAGGGTCCCCCAGGGCTCCATCACTGAAGGTGGGGGGGGGTGGGATCTGTGGTGGGGGTCCAGAGCTCTCCCCCGGGCTTTTGGAACCCCGCCACACCCCCACTTCTGCCCCCCCAGGTGAACCGGCCGCTGACAATGCGCAAGGACGGGATCCAGACCCGCAACCGGAAGGTCTCGGCCAAGGGCAAGAAGCGGCGCCAGGCGGGGGGCGCTGGCCCTGGGGGAGTCCCCGAAACCTCGATGGGGCCCCCCCTGCCCCCCCCTGCACCCCCCCAGCCCCCCCCTGAGGACCCAGCTGCGCTCTTCGCCCTCGGGCCGCTCGTCCTGTCTGGGCACCTCTTGCCCTTTCCCCCCGCCGGACCCTTCCTGGGGGGCCCTGGCAGCGCCTACGCGGCCCCCCCTGCCCCTGCTGCGGCCCCCCCCGGGCTCAACCCACAGCTCTAACGGGGCCATTCCAGTACAGTTTGCTATCAAAACGGAGCCTGGCTCAGGCCTTGTTCTTTGGGGGTGCGCTGGGATGAGGGGGCGGCAGTGGGGGAGATTGTGCCCCCCCTGTGGGGTGGGGGTGGTCTTTTGGGGGGAACCCACAAAAATGTTTATTAACAGCTGCTCCCCTGCTGTGTGTAGTGTGTCCCAAGATGGCGGCTCCCCTGAGCACAGCCAGCTTGGCGCCCGCTCGCAGCCGCCGGGCCCCGCCCGTCATTTGACCGCGCCAATCACTGGGGCCCCGCCCCACTAAGCCACGCCCATAATTGCTGTGCCCCGCCCCAGTTGCGGCTGAACCGGGGCCCTCCTGGCCCCGCCCCCGTGACGTCATCACGGCGCGCCCGGCGCCAGCGTCGCGCGGGGCTGCAGGTGAGCGAGGTGGCTCCGGGCCCCGCCCGGGACCCCCCAAGCCCTCCCGACCCCTTGTGGGACCTCCCAGACACCTCCCGAAACCCTCCAGGAGCCCCCCAGGAGTCCCCCGTGCCCTCCTCGGCCCACGGAGCCCCCCCGGGCGCATGGAGCTCCCGGCGCCCATCGTTATCCCCACCTCCAGCCCCTTTTGTTTCCCGCCCAGCCCCTTCCCCAGGTCCCGTTCGCCCCCTCCCCCGCTGTCCCCCCGCTGTCCCGCCCCGTGTTCCCCTAACCCGTGTCCCCCTCAGGCCCCCCGCGATGCCCCCCCCCGCGCGCCGCTAGAGCCCCCCGGCTGCCATGGTGAGAGGGGCGGGGCCAAGGGCGGGGCCTGCTGTGGGGGTGGGGGGGTGACCCCTGTGAGTGCAGGGGCGGAGCTCCTACGGGCCCGCCGAGACCCCGGGGTCCCGGTAGCTCGCGCAGCGGTGGGCCGTAGTCTGTAAACGGGCGTGGCCTAACGGGCACGGCCTTCCCGGCTCCGCCTGGGGCGCGTCTCCCCTCGACAGAGCGGGATCCGGGGGGAGGGGGGGGGGGGGAGCTCCTGAGGTGTGATTTACTGTGGGCGGGGTTTGAGTGGGTGCGGTCAATGGGCGGGGCTTTCCGTGACGGGTTCGCTTGGTGTGGGCGCGGCTTACCGGGTGGGCGGGGCCGTGGTGGGCGTGTCTGATCCTTGCTCCGCCCAGGGTCGCGCGGGGCGGCGGCTCCCCCAGCAGGGGGCGCTGCTCCAGGCGCGGCGGCGCGGGCGCGCGCGGGGCCGGAGAGCGGGGCTGGAGGCGGAGCTTCAGCAGCTGGTAAAGGGGGATCCCCAAAAATGGGATCGGGGGGTCCTGGGACAGAGGGTGCTGCAGGAGGGGATGCAGCAGCTGGTGACGGGAGAGGGTGTAAATTTGGGGTGTCCTGAGGGGCTCTGGGTGGGGCACTCCCAGTACGTGGCGCAGTTGTTGGGGGGGTGCTGGGGGGACCCCAAATCTTGGCTTCTTTTGGGGAAGGTCCAAGGACACTGGGAGACCCTTTGTGGGGGGCCCCCTTGATTTGTGGCATCGTGGTTTGGGGCCAGGGAGGCTTCTCTATATTGCGGTCTCTTTAAGGGTGGGCAGAGGGGCTTGGGGTCCCTTTGGGGGATGGGGGCTCTAGGACACCCCGGCCCCATGGGGGAGGGACCCCCTGCGGGGAGGGGGGCTTTAGGGTCACTGAAACCTTGGGTCCTTTTGGGGGTTTCCCAGTCCTTGGGGATCCTTTTGGGATGGGGGGGCCCTGGGGGGTCGGGGTGTCCCAGGACCCTCCATGCCCCTCCTCCTCCCCGCCTCGAGCAGGATTTGGGGGCAGAGGTCGCAGCTCCCACTGGAACAGGACTGGTCAGTGATGGAGGGGACAGAGCCGAGTGCGGGGACAGCCGGTACGGACCCCTCTGAGGCCCTCAAATGTCCCTCCTTCAATTCCCTCCGTCTTCAAATCCTATTCTGGAACAATTTTTTCTTCCTGAAATCCCCCCAAAATCATTCCCCCCAAGGCTTTTATCTCCAAATCTTTTCCTAAATTCCCCCTTTCTCAATCCCATCAACATTGAGGTTCCCCCACCTCCCAAACGCCTCCTCCCTCATTCATAGGTTCCCCTGATATTGGGGTGGGGGGTCCTGGACACCCCAAATCCCCCCTCCAAATCCCAAATACCTGCCCCTCCCCCCAAAAAAGATGTCAGGGTGTTCCCAAGGGTTCTGTCCTGGATTTTGGGGAAGGGTGGGGTCTGTCTTGGACACCTGGGTGTCCCCAAACACCGGGGTCCCACTAACTGTCAGGTCCCCTGCAGCCCCCCCGGGGGTCTGGCCCCGCTCTGGATGGCGCTGGAGGGGCTGGTCCAGCGCTGCGTCCCTGTGCAGGTGAGACCCACGAAATTCGAGGTCCCCTCCTAATTTGGGGTCCCTCACCCATTTCGGTGTCCCCGTGGATTTTGGGGACTCCTTGGGATTTCGGGGACCCCCCTGATGCCCCCCATTCTCCTTCAGTGTCGCCCAGCCACCGATGAGGAGCTGCTGCTGGTGCACAGGTGGAGTGACTGGGGGGTGTGGGGGAGGTTTGCGGGGGACACTGAGGGGGCTGGGGTGGATTGGGGGGGGATGTGGGGGGCAGGGGTGTCTGGAGGGTTTGGGGGGAATCCCTGTGGAATTTGGAGGGATCTCTGGGATTTGGGGGGGGCTCTGAAAGGAGGATGGGAGCACTGGGGGTCAGGATTTTGGGGGGCTCTGGGACCCCAGGCCAGCCCCTGAGGGTGATTTTGGGGTCCCACAGCCCCTTGTTCGTGGCGCAGCTGGAGCCCCCCGACAGCCCCGGCCTGGTGAGCACATCCTGATTTGGGGGTCCCTGGGGGTCTTGGGGAGTCCTTGAAGCAGAGGGGTCCACAAACCCCTGTGACCTGGGTGAAGGTTTGGGGTCCCTTCCCAGAACGCCCATGAGGGATTTTGGGGTCTCACAGGGCGTTTGGAATCCCCCTGGACACCTGGAAGGTCCCTGAGGGGCTTGAGATTTCCCCCCAAAAGTTTGGGGGTTCTCCTGACACTGGGTCCTTTACGTATGTGTTTTGGGATCCCTCCCACATTTGAGGTCCTCCCGAGCTCTTGGGTTCCCTCACAGGGTTTTGGGATCTTCCCTTGGCATTTCAGGTTCCCTTTTTGTGGGGTTTGCCCTTCCCCATGAAGTGTGGGGCCCCTTCCACCATTCCGGGGGTCCTGCCGGGGTTTTTGGGCCCCCCACTGATTCTGGGATATCCACAGGGGGGGTCGAGGCCCCGCCGGGCCGTGGGGGCGGCACTGGCGCTGCTGGAGCAGGTGCTGGGGGGTGCCCTGCGCAATGGGGTGGCCCTGATCAGGTACAGGGGCAGAAATGGGGTGGGGGGGCACAAAACGGGGGGTACAGATGGGGCACAGGGCAGCACAAATGGGGTATGGGGTTTGGGGGTAATAAAGGGTTACAGGAGGGTCAGAAAGGGGGTCCAGGAGAGTAAAAGGATCTGGGGGGGGGGGGGGGGTTGGGGTCTGGGAGGTCCATGGGCATAAGGGGGCTCCATGTGGGGTCTGTAGGGGCTGGGGAGGTTTGTGAGGGTCCATCGGGGCAGGGGGGGTGTGGGGTCATGCGGGGGTTTATGGGGTTTTTGTGAATACTTGTGGGTGTGTAAGAACCTGTGAGAACCTGTGGATGTCTATGGGGGCCATAGGGGTCTCTCCCATTTTTCTATTCCCCCCAGCCCCCAGGACCCCCAGGATTCCCCCGAGCCCGCGGCCGTGGCCGCCCGGGTGGCTCAGAAACACCTCGGGGTGCAGCGGTGAGCGCGGGGCACCTAACGAGGGGGCCCAGGGAGGAATTTGGGGGCCTGGGGGCTGTTATGGGAGGGGCCACAGTTCCTGGGGTCCCTTTCTGGGGGAGGTCTTGGTTCCCCGGGTCCCTTTTTGTGGTGTTTTGGATGGGTCCCTGTGCCCAGGGTCCCATTTTGGGGGGATCTGGGGTCCCACCCCCCCGATCCACCCTCAGTGTCCTGATCGTGGATTGGAGCCCCCGGCCCAGCCGGAGCCTCCCTCGGCTGTTCCAGGAGGATCCCAGGTGAGCCCTGGGGGGCCATGCTGGGGGCACTGGGCTGGACTGGGGACACTGTGGGTCCCTGGCCCATGGTCTGGGGTGCAGGCTGTGCCTCCATACCCGCTCTGTTCCCTCCCCGCAGTGTCCTGTACTTCGGGGCTCAGCGGGGCCGGGAGCCCCCCCCCAGCCCTGGCCGTGGACCCGGGGAGGGGTTCAGCGTGGAGCTGCGCTGGGAGCAGGTATGGGGGGTGGGGGGCGCTGTAGGCGGTGCTGGGGATGCACAGTCACGGCAGTGTGGGGTGCACAGGGGATGTGGGGCAGTAGGAGGTAAAAGGCCTGCGGGGACTGTCATAGCTGTGGGGGCTGGGGGCAGTTATAGGAGATGAGGGGCTGTAGGGGATATGGGGCTGGGGGGGGATATGGGGGCTGTAGTGGTCTATAGGGACCTGCAGGAGTCTGTAAGAGCTGGGAACATCTGTAGCATCCCCAGAGAGTACCCCAGGAGTCTGTAGGTTCCCCAGGGGATCTATAGGGTCCTCAGGGGGTCTGGAGGAGTCTATGAGAGTTTATGTGGCCCCCAGGGTGCCATGGGGCTCTATAGGGTGGCTGGTTGTCTATAAGGCTCTGTAGGGGACTGTAGGCTCCCCAGCGCTCTATAGGGTCCCTGGGGGTCTCTCGGGTGTCCCCCAGCCCGGTGTCACCGACGGCGATTACGTGGCCGCTGCCCTCCATGTCCTGCTGCCCATCGCCTTCCAGGTGGGGCCTGGGGGATTTGGAGGGGCTGGGGGTGGGGGCTGGGGGCTCCAGCAGAGGCTAGAGGGGAGTTGAGGCCCTTGGTGGTGGTTGGGGTTCGCAGCAGGTCCTGGGGGTGGTTTCAGGGGTTGCTGGGGGGGAGCTGAGGGTCCTTGGGGGGGAGTGTGGGGATCCTGGGGGCGGGGGTGGGTTGGGGGTTCCTGGGGGTGTTCAGGGTCTTTGGGTGGGGATTTGGGTCCCTATGGGGGAGGCTTGGGGTCCCTGGGCAGGTTTTGGGGTCCCTGTGTGTGTTTGGGGGTTCCTGGGGGGGTTGAGGGTCCCTGGGCAGGGTTTTGGGGTCCCTGTGTAGGACTCGAGGTCCCTGTGGGGATTTGGGGGTCCCATCGTGCTGTGACCCTGCGGTGGCCCCTCAGTTCCAGCCCCAGCTCGTCCTGGTCGAGGCTTCGCTGGAGGATTTGGGGGTACGGGGGGGTCTGGGGAGTTTATGGGGTGCTGGGGGGGTTTCTGGGGTCTGTGGCACTCTGTCAGTATGGATGGACTCGGGGGGGGCTCTGGGGGGTCTCAAAGCCCCCAGAAACTCCCCCAGGAGTCTCTGGGGGGCTCCACAGGGATCTTTGTGGGTCTGTGGAACTCGGGGGGGGGGAGGGGGGGCAGGCTGTAGTTGTCTCTGAGCCCCCGGAAGTCTAAAGGGGGGGTCTAAAGGGCACTTTGGGAGGTCTCTGGGGGGGTCTCTGAGGGTCTCGGGAGTTTCTTCACCCCCCTGTGTCCCCAGGGGTCCCTGGGGGTCTCCCCTGCTGGGTTCTCTCTCCTGACCCACCTGCTCTCGGCCCTGGGGAGGGGGCGGCTGCTGCTGCTGCTGCAGGTGAGGGGGGCTGTGGGGGTCCTTGGGGAGGGATTTGAGGGCTGTGGGGGTCCTCGGGGAGGGATTTGAAGGCTGTGGGGGTCCTCATAGAGGTCATAGGGGCATCCGTGGGAGTCCCATGGGCGGTTTGGGGGAATTCCAGATGGTTTCCTGTTACAGGAACCGAGGGGCTATGGGGGCGTTGGGGGGGATCTGTGGGGTCACAGGGGGCGTTGGGGGGATCTGTGGGGCCACAGGGGGCGTTGGGGGGATCTGTGGGGTCACAGGGGGCGTTGGGGGGATCTGTGGGGCCACAGGGGACGTTGGGGGGATCTGTGGGGCCACAGGGGGCGTTGGGGGGTTACAGGGATGGTTTAGGGCCATGGGGGGGGGGTTTGGCGGGGCTGTGGGGGCTGTTCCAGGGGAGTTAAGGCCTGTAGGGCTTGGGAGTGCAGGGGGCTTTGGGGGGGCTGTAACGACCGTTTGGGGGTCAGAGGGGCTGTTCTGGGGGGGCTGTTCCTGGGGGGCTGCAGGGGCTGTTTTGGGGGGGCTGTTCCTGGGGGGCTGCAGGGGCTGTATGGACCATGCTGGGGGGTCCATAGAGCTCCATGAAGCTCGCCCTGACCCCCCTCTCCACAGGGGGGGCCGGATTTGGGGGCATCCCCGGGGGGGGTGGGGGCCGTCCTGCGGACCCTGCTGGGGGACCCCGGGGACCCCCCCGGGCCCATCACCCCCACCCCCAGGTGAGGGGGCTTGAGGGGTTTAAAGGGGAGGTTTTTTGGGGGGCTGGAGGAGATGGGGGGAGCTGTGGGGTGTTTTGGGGCTCAGGGGGAGCCTTGGGTGGGTTTGGGGGGACTGGGGGGTATTTGGGGAGCTCAGCCTTGGGGAGCTGTTTGAGGGGCTGGAGGGGATTTGGGGGCTCTCAGAGGGGTTTTGGGGAGCTTCAAGGGGGTTGAGAGTTTGGGGGTAGTCACGGAGGTGCTGTGGGCAGTTTGGGGGTGCCCCCAGTCCCCCAACAGTGGTCTTCCCACAGCGGCCTGGCCAGCATTGCCCGCACCCTGAGCATCCACCAGCAGTACTGGGGCTGCCTGCAGAGCACCGGTGAGAGGGGACCCAAAATCTGAGGGGGACACCCTGAAATCCCAGGGAGGCCCTTTGAACCCCCGAAAACAGCGTAAGCCTTGGAGGAGGAGCTGAGGAGCCGTCGTGGCTGCCAGGCCACCTTGTTGGCTCGCTGCCATTTTGGCTCCTCTCATGGACCCCCCCAGACAGCCCCAAAGGCCCCTCAGGGATCCCCAAACTCCCTTGGGGACCCCCAGACCCTCAGGGACCCCCGAAATCTCCACGGGGGACCCCAAAATTGGGTGTGAGTGCATTTTGGGTGGCCCCCCCTGAGGTGCTCTCCATCACACAGAGATCGAGGAGGAGGAGGAGGAGGAGGAGGAGGAGGAGAAGGAAGAGGAGGAAGAAGCAGACGCAGAAGCAGGGGAAGAAGAGGAGGAGAACGAGGATGAGGATGAAGAAAAGGAGGAGCTGGAGGGGGATGGGAACCCCCCAGAGACCCCCCCGGAGCCACCGCCAAGAGCCCGAGTGGGGTTGGTCTACGACCCCCGCATGGAGGAGCACAGGAACACCTGGGACAGGTGAGGGAGGGGGCTGGGGGTGCCCGGAGTGGTTTTGGGGTGCTCGGGGTGCTCTAGGTGACCGTGAGTGTTTTTGGGTGTCCGCAGCCAGCACCCCGAGTGCCCGCAGCGCCTATCGCGGGTGCTGCAGCGCCTGCAGGAGCTGGGGCTGACCCAGCGCTGCCTCCCACTGCCCTCCCGGCCCGCGACCCCCCGGCAGCTCCACGCCTGCCACACGTGAGGGGCAGGGGAGGGTCTGGGGGTCCATGGGGGTGGCCTAGGGGTGGGGACAGGGAGGGCAGGGGGGGGGCTTGGGGGAGTTCTGGGGAGGGGTCCCTGACCGGGAAATTTGGGGGGGTCCTTGACTGAGGGGTTCGGGGGAGGTTGGGGGTGTCCCCAGTGGGGGGATTTGGGGGGTCTCTGAAGGGAGGGATTTGGGAATCGCTGCCAGGGCAGTTTGGGGTCCCCGCCCGGGGAATTGGGGGTGACCCGGGTGTTTTGGGGTCCCTGCCCCCCAGCCGTGCCCACGTGCGGACGCTGTCCCGGACGCCGTCGCTGTCCCCGCGGGAGCTGCGGGCGCTGTCCCAGCGCTACAACAGCCTCTACCTGTGCCCCCAGTCCTACACCTGTGCCCGCCTGGCCGCGGGTGGGGCCTGCGCCGCCGTGGGGGCCGTGCTGGGGGGCCAGGTGGGCACGGGGGGAAAAGCAGATTGAGCCCTGCTGGGCTGCCCTGGTCCCGTTGGGGTTTGGGGGTTCTATGGGGTTGGGGCAGTGTTACGGGGTTGGAGGCGTTTCTGTGGGGTCAAAGAAGTCTCTATGGGGTTTGGGGTTGTCTGTAGGGTTTAGGGGTTGCAGTGGGGTCAGGGGCATCTCAGAGGGGTTTGGGGGTGTTTGTAGGGTGTGGAGAGGTCTGTGGGTATCAGATTTGAGTATCAGAGTGGGGTTTGGGGGTATCTGGGGAGGGGGGGTACCAGTGGGGTTTGGGGATCTCTATAGGATTTAGGAGGATCTGTGGTTTCAGGGTCTTGTGAGCTTGTGGGGGTGAGTCTCTATGGGCTTCAGGAGTCCCTGTGGAATCTGAGGGTCTCTGTGGGGTTTGGGGAGGTTACAGCGGGGTCTGTGGAGTCCCTATGGAGTTCTGGGGGTCCCAAATCCCCCCTGACGCTGCCGTGCCCCCCCCAGGTGCGCTCGGCGCTGGCCGTGCTGCGTCCCCCCGGCCACCACGCCCGCCCCGGCTCTGCCGGGGGCTTCTGCCTCTTCAACAACGTGGGGGTGGCCGTGCGCCATGCCCAGCGCCTGGCAGGGACCCCCCTCAGGTACGGGGGGACCAGGGGCTGCGGGGACCCCCTCGGGGTGCCCACCCCCCCAACACCCTCTGTGCCCCCCAGGGTGCTGATCCTAGACTGGGACATTCACCACGGCAACGGCACCCAGGAGATCTTTGAAGAGGACCCCAGGTGGGGGGTCCGGGGGATGCTGAGTGGGTCTGGGGGTCTCAAGCAGGTCCCAGGGGTTCTGGGGGAGATCCTGTGGATGTTGGGGGTCCTGGGGAGGGGACTCTGGGGATCCGGGGTGTGCTGGGGGTGCTGGGGAGGGGTCAAGGGGGTCTGGGGGCTTTGGGGGTGCTGCGGGGAGTTTGGGCTGCTCTGGGTTAGTTTTAGAATCACAGGGGATTTTGGGGTGCCGGGGGTTGTCTCAGGGCTGCTGTGGTTTGGGGTCCTCTGGGTTGGATTTGGGATCCCGAGGGGATTTTGGGATGCTCTGGGGAGAGGTTTTGGGGTCCCTGACCCCCCCCTGCCCCCTGCAGTGTCCTGTACATGTCCCTGCACCGCCATGACGGCTCCTTCTTCCCGGGGGGGGCCGGGGGGTCCCCGAGGCGCCGGGGGAGGGGTCCTGGCACCGGCTTCACCCTGAACGTTGGCTGGGGGGGGCCCCGCGTGGGGGACCCCGAGTACCTGGCAGCCCTGACCCGCCTGGTGCTGCCGGTGGCCTGCCAGGTGAGGGGGGGCTGCTGGGGGGCTGGGACCAGTGCGAGGGGGGCTGGGGCTGTTTTGGGGCCAAGGTCTCTGTGGGAGGGGTGGGACCCTTTGTGGGGGGAGGATCTGGGTTTGTTTGGAGGGGATATGGGACCATTTCAGGGGTGGTTGGGAAGGGTCGTGTCCCTTTCGGGGGGCCTGGGTCCCTCCAGGATTTTGGGGCGGGTTCTGGGTTGGTTGGGGGAGTCTGGATATGATTTCAGCAGGCTGAGTCTTTCTGGGAATCGTTTTTGGGGGGGGTCTTGGGTTCATTTTGGGGTTTGGGTTCCATGAGGGAGCTGTTGTGACATTTTGGGGGGCTTCTGGCTCCATTTGGGGGGGGGGGGGTCTGTGCCCCCTATTTGGAGCCGTTGTGTTTCGGGGGGCCAGTGGGGCCGTCCTGCCCCCTGTGCCCCCCCTGACGGCCGCGGCCCCCCCAGTTTGGGCCAGATCTGGTGCTGGTGTCGGCCGGGTTCGACGCGGGCCGCGGGGACCCCCTGGGGGGGTGCCTGGTGTCCCCCCAGACCTTCGGCCTCATGACCCATCTGCTGGGAGGGCTGGCGGGGGGACGGCTCGTGCTTGTGCTTGAGGTGAGGGGGTGCCCAAAGGGGTCTGGGGTTCCCCTGGGGGGCTGTTCAGGGCTTGGAGGGTTCTGGGGGCTATGGAGGTCCCCGTGAGGGGTTGGAGAGACCCTGGGAGGGTCTTGGGGACTCTTTGGGGAGATGGGAAGACCCGGGGGGGGTTTCTTTGGGGGTTGGGGGGTCTGGGGGAGGCCTAGGGGGTCCCACTTGGGGGGCAGAGTAGGACTGGGGGTCCCTCTGGGGGGGGGGGATGGGAGTCACTGGGGGGACAAGGCTCTCCTTGGGGGGATGCTGGGGATCCTACCGGGTGGTGTAACCAGGGAGGGGGCCGGGGGTCTCTGACTCTGGGGTCTCGCAGGGCGGGTACAACCTGGCAGTGACGGCAGAGGGGGTGGGGCAGTGCCTGGGGGTCCTGCTTGGGGACCCCCCCACACTGCCCCCCCCTGGCACCCCCCAGCCAGTGGCGCTGAGGGCCCTGAGCCGCACCCTGCGAGCACACCGGGGCTCCTGGAGCTGCCTGCAGCTGCCTCGTGGTGAGACCCCTCCCCAGAATATCCCCCCACACGTCCCTGAGACCCTCAAATGCTCCCCAGGACCACCAACACCCCCAGTACCCCGACCTTCCCTGTGCCCCCCCAGATCCCCAAACTATCCCAGACCTACAGGGACTTCCAGGACCCCCTCGAGCCCCCCAATTCTCAGCCCTGAACCCCTAAACACCCCCTGGGACCCCCTAACTCTAAATGGGCCCCCTCACCCAGAACCCAAGCCAGCCCCACGGTGCCCCCCCAGCCCCATCACCGGTTTGAGCCCCTCGGGGACACCCCCAAATTTCCTCCAACCAATCCCTCCCTCCCCCAGTTGAGCCTCCCAAGGAGGGGCACGGCAGAGATGATGTCACATCCACCTCCGATGACGTCACCGGCTCTCCCCCCCTGGACGCCGCCATTCGCCGCTTAGGGGCGCTGCAGCTCGGGGACGCGCCGGGGGGCGGGGCCAAAGCTGGCTCGGGGGCGGGGCCTCCTCTAGGCCACGCCCCCGCGGCCGCTGCCGCCCCCTGCTGGGAGGAGGAGGAAGAGCTGGAGGAGGTGGGGGTGGGGAGGGGATGTGGGGAGGGAAGGGTTGTTCGGGGGATCTGGGAGAGGGGGTTTCTGGCAATGACACATTTGGGGAAGAGGGATTTTAGGGAGGGGGAATTTCGGGAGGGGGTTCAGGGACAAGGTTTTTGGGGAGGTTTGGGGTGGGTTTTGGGGGGGTGGGTTTAGGAAGGAGGAATTGGGGAGTAGGTTTGGGGAGGAGGATGTGGGGCATGAGGATTTTGGGCCCCAGCAGCACTTACAGTCGTTCCTGCGGGCTGGCAGGGAGCGCTGTACGCCGTGACGCCCCTCCTGGACTGTCCCCACCTGGGGGCTGTGGCCCCCCCTCCGGCCGAGGGGGCTCTCGGGGACATCCTGCCCCCCCCCTGCGGGGTCTGCGGGAGCCGCCGCGAGAATTGGCTGTGCCTGAGCTGCCACCAGGTCAGAGACCCTCAAAAACACTCCCTGCACCCCCAACCCACCCCCGGCACTGCCTGGGCCCCGAAAGCAACCCAACCCCAGCCCAGGTCACCCCTCAAACCCCAAAAGCAGACGGAAATCACTTCCTGCTCCCAACTCCTCCCATTCACAAAGTGCCCCAGAATGTCTCCAGATGACCCCCTGTACCCCCAGAAACTCGTCCTGTATCCCAAATCCACCCCCTACACCCCAGAATTATCCCCTGCCCCTTGTCCTGCTCCGCCGCCGCGCCTTCAGGGGCCCCAGCTGCTCCCCCAAAGGCCCCCCTGCCCCTCAGGTGCTGTGTGGGCGCTACATCGGGGGGCACATGCTGGAACACGGGGGGGCCTCGGGGCACCCCCTGGTGCTGAGCCTGCGGGACCTGGCGGCCTGGTGCTACCCCTGTGGGGGCTACGTCACCCACCCGGTGGGCCGGGGGTCCTGGGGGCGTTGGGGGTCATGGGGGGGGGCTCTCCCTGCATGGGGGGTTCGGGGGGGGGCTTTAGGAACAAACCATTGTTAGCCGGGGGGGGTAGGGGGGGGTAACAGTGGATAAAGCACCTTGAGTCTGGGGTGAACCATCGGGGAATGGGGGACACCAGGATGAACCACTGAACTGCTGGGGTGGGGGTGGTGCTGGACTGAACCACTGCAGAATGGGAGGGAGGGGGGGGGTGACAAGGTTGGGAAGAACCATTGGGAAGGGGGGGAGTAGGGGGGATTGGGGTGAACCATCAGGGATCAGGGTATGGGGGGGGCAGTCCCACTTTGGACTGGACCACTGGTGAATGAGGAGGGTGGGATGGGCTGGCAAAGAACCACTTGGGAGTGGGGGGGGGGCTGTCTAACACTCCCACCCCCCCCAGGTGCTGCTCCCCACCAAGACCTTCATCTACCACCTCAAATTCGGCACTGACCCCCCCACCGCCTCCTTCTGAGCCCCTCCCCCACCCCAGGATACCCCCACCCCTCCCCCCACTCTTAAAGGGCTACACACGTGCCATTCCCCCCCCCCATCACCAGCACCCTGGGACCCCCAAACCCCCCCTGGGCCAAAGGCTGGGCCAGACCCAGGGATGGGGGGAGGGGCAGAGGGGGGGACACCACCCCCCCCAATCACCGTGGGGGGGCCCCAGGCGCAGCCGGGCCACACGGGGGGACCCCAGTTTTGTATCCCACTCCCCTTTTTTTGAGAGTTTTATAAATCCCCTTTGTTATGCCGAAACCAATAAACCAATAAAGAGACTGGGCGAGACTTGGGGTTTTCTGGGAGGTTTTGGGGGCTCCCCCGGGGTTTGGGGGGTTGCAGGGCGAGGGGTCAGAAGTCGTCATCATCGCAGATGTCCAGGAAGACATCGAAGGCCTCGCGGTTGCAGTTCCCATCGGGGCTGAACACGTACTTGTGGAAGGTCCCGTCCACGCACACGGCTGGGGAGAGTTTGGGGGGTCATGGGGGCTCCACGGGGGGGTTCAGGGGTGCAGAGAGGGTCCCTGGGGGGTCCCAGAGGGTTTTAGTGGAGGCTTGGGGGTTCCTGGGAGAGTCAGGGGGGTGGTTGGGGGGTCACAGGAGGCTTTTGGGGGAAATCTGGTATCCCAGGGTGGGGAGTTTGAGGGTACCTTGGTGGGGACTGGGTGCTGGGGGCACTTTGAGTGTATCTGTGGTGGGTTTGGGGTTCCTCAGGTGTATTTTGGGGTCCTTGGTAAGACACTGGGGGTTCCCAGGGAGTATTTGGGTCCCAGGGGTGTATTTTGGTGATGTTTCTGGGAGGATTCACTGATGAGAGTTTGGGCTGCCCGCCCTTCTTTCCCGAAGACACAAACCCCAGAGGGTACTGGGATCCCTCAAGGGCATTTTGGGGTCCCTCAGGGTATTTCGGGGGTGTTTCTGGGGCACTCACCAATGACAGAGCTGGGGCTGCGGCCGCCCCTGCCGAAGGCGCAGACCCCGGGGGCCTCGGCCGGGACAGTGAAGCTGGCCAGGGACCACTGGGACTCCACGTAGGGGCCCAGCACAGGGCCCACCTTCCCCACCCGTGCCAGCCTGGGGGCAAGGGGGGTTCAGAGGGGTTGCGGGGGGTTTGGGGTGTTGCTCCCCCGGTCTGACCCCCCCCACTCACGCTGAGCGCCGGTTGAGCCGAGTGTCCCGCAGGGCGAAGACGTGGCCGGTGCCTTTGTCACTCGCTGCACACAGGAAGGAGCAGTCGGGGCTGAATGCCAGGCTGGGACGGGACAAACACCCCAAAACCTCGTCAGGGATGGGGGACCAAAACCTGGTCAGGGTCCCCGAATGCTCAGATCCACCCACAGCCCCCCAGCACCACCAGAACAGTGGGGGGGTGAGCTGGAGCAGCTCAACCAGGCCGAGAGGGACCCCTAAAACAGGGCAGGGAGGGAGCAGCACCCCAAAATCAGGTGGGGTGAGGTCCCCCAAATCCTCAGATCCACCTCCATTTCCTCCCAGCGCCCCCAGGACAGTGGGACAGGGTCTGGACACTGGCTCAGCTCGAGCACGGGACACCTGGAAGTTCCCATTCCCCGCCCCGTGCCCCCAGTCCCTCCCAGTGCTCCCAGTGGCACCAGTAGAGCGTGGCGGGGTCGGTGCCGCGGCGCAGCTCCAGCAGGCGGGTGCGGCTCTGGGTGCAGAAGAGGCGGATCAGGGTGCCCCTCCGCGATGCCGAGGCCACCAAGGTCCCCGTGGGGCTCAGGGCGGCACAGCCGACCTCGCTCTGATGCGCGTTGATCGTCACCGGTGCCGAGGACGTGCCCGGCTTGGCCGAGCCCAGGTCCTGGGGGGGATAGGGGTGAAGGACCCCCAGTGCTCCCCAGCATCCCCCCAGTGCTCCCCAGTATGCTCCCAGTGCTCCCCAGTATGCTCCCAGTGCCCCCCAGTACCACCCCGGTGCTCCCAGTACACTCCCTGTGCACTCCAGACCCCTCCAGCCCCGTCCCAGTGACCCCCAGTCCCCATCTCTGCCTTTCCCAGCCCCCTCCAGTCCCTCCCAGTATCCCCAGTAAGTCCCTCACCACCAGCTGGAGGCTCCCGCACTTGTGTCCTGGGAACACCAGTAAGGCCCGTTCCAAACTGGGACAGAGATCCACAATCCCTGGGGGATGAGCCAGACCTTGGAGTGTCCCTGCTCCCTCCCAGGACCCCAGGGACTCCCAAAATCCCCCCCAGAACATCGCAGTCCCCCCTGAACATTGGGGTCCCCCAGAGTTTCAGGGTTCCCCCAGGGTTTTGGGGTTCCCCTGGAGTTCCAGGCTCTCCCTCATTTATTGGGATCCCTCCCTGTGTTTTGAGTAGCCCCTGGAGGAAAGTTTGGGGTACCCCCTGGATTCCTGTGCCCCCCCTGGGACTTTGGGATCCCTCCCAACCCCCCCCTTCAATAAAGAGAACAGGGGGAGTTTGTCCTAAACACCTGGGCCCCCCCCCACATCCCCCCTCCCCAAACCCCCTGGGGTTCCAGGATTTTGAGGCCATCCCAGAATTTTGGGGTGTCCCCTGGTGGGGCTTTGGGGTCCCTCAAACCACCCCCCAGGTAGGAAGAACAGGGAGGGGGCTCAGTCCCTCCCACCCCCCAAACATGTCCCCGCAGGTTTTAGGGTCCCTCCCAGATTCTTGGGGTCCACCCCACGTTTCAGGCTCCCCCCGTTTGGGATCCCCCAGTTCCCAGGCACCCCCAGTTCAGGCTTCCCCCCAGTTTTTGGGGTGTCCCCACGGTTTTTGGGGTGCCCCACCTTTGGGGTTGTCACGGGTGTCGAACTCGAAGAGCTTGGTGGGGCGGTGGGGGAAGGAGAACACGTACAGGCGGCTCTGCAGGGCCACCACCAGCCTGGGGACACAGGGGGGCTTCAGGGGACCCCCAGCAGCCCCCCAGTCTTCCCAGTTCACCCAGTTACCCTCCCCAGTCCCGCCTGGCGCACTGCATGAGCATAACCACCACCACTTTGGCCCCCACCCAGTGCCCCCAGTCCCTCCCAGTGCCCCCAGTACCTGTCGTGCCGCATGCGCACGGCCAGCACTGGCTTGGGGAAGCTGAACTCCAGCACCAGTTTGTCTTTCCCCTCACGGGCGTCGTCCCAGATCAGCACTGGGGAGGCCGGGGCATCAGGGGGGCTCCGAGGGGCTACCCCAATAACGGGGACCCCTCCAGAAGGGTGTCGGAGACAACCCTGATTCTGGGTGACCTCCAGGTTTTGGGAGATCTGTCAGGGAATTTGGGAAACCCCCCAGGTTTTGGGGCGCACCTGAGGCGTCGGGGAACTTGGGGTGGCTGCCCCCGCCCACGATGGCCAAGAGGTTGGAGCGGTGCAGCATCTCCACGAGCCCCACGCTGCCCACCTGCTCCGCGTCTGGGAGACAGCCCCAGTTCAGGGATCCCCCCACAGCTGGGAGATCCCCCCAAAGCAGAGCAACACCCCCGAATAGGAGAGACTCCCAAAAAAGCTGAAGGACTCCCCCAAAATTCAGCCCTCCCCCCGCTAGGCCTGGGAGACCCCAGAATAGCCCAAGATGTCCCAAAACTGCATCTCTGCCTTAAGGATATCCCCAAACACGGCCAAAAATGTTTCTCCTCAAAGTAGGGACCACCAAAACACGCCCCCCCCAAAAAAACTGCCACCACCCCCAGACCCAGAGACCCCCAAACACCCCCCCAGGCTTAGGTACCCCCAAAATGCCGCAGCACCCTCCAGACCTGACCCCAGAGCAGCCCAAACCTCCTCCCCCAGCTCCAACTCTGCCCCTGAAGACCCCGAGCCCCCTCCAGGGCCCCCCCGGGCAGGGGGACCCCCAGACCCTCACCCAGGTGCCCCTTTTCCATCAGCGGCTCCACGTTGAAGATCCGGACCCCCGAGTCCATCGCGACACAGAAACAGCCTGGGGGGCACGGGGGGTGTTTGGGGGAACCCCCGGGGGGGTTTGGGGATCCCTGGTGAGTCTGAGGGGACTCTGTGGGGCTCGTTGGGATTTGGGAAGGCCTCGGGTGGATTTAGGGGTACCTGGGGGACGTTGGGGGTTCCCAGAGGGGTTGTGGGGATCCCAGGAGGGTGTGAGGGGGCTCTGGGGGTGTCCCGGGGGGCACTTGAGGGGTTTGGGGGTCCCGGGGGCATTTGGGGGTCTCGGAGGGGGCGGGGTTGGGGTCCCGGGGCCAACTCGGGGGTTGAGGGTCCCAGGGGTGTTTTGGGGGTGCCGGGTGGGGTTCGAGGATGCCGGATGGGGCGTTTGAAGTCCCGAGGGGGAACTTGGAGGGGTGCTGGAGGAGGTTTCGGGGTTCGGGGGGAAATTTCGGCCCCCCCACTCACTCTGGTCCTGGTTGAAGCGCAGGCTGTTCACCCCCCGGGCCTGCGCCATGGCGGGGCGCGCCGGCGGTAGCGGAGCCGCTTCGGGGGTAGAAAGGGGTTAACGAGGGGTCCCCAACACCCCTCGGGACCCCCCAGAGACCCCAAAACACCCCGGCCACAACCGCAGGGCGCTCAAACCATCGAGACGCCTCAGACCGCCGGGACAGAGCGGACTTCCGGTCACGTGAGCCGAGCCGTCACCCTTTTAAGGCCGGCCCTGGGCAGCCGCGCGCGCTGATTGGCGGCGGGAGCGCGGGGCCGTTGCCTGGCAACGCGCCACGTTGGAAACGGGCAGCGGCGCGCGCCGTTCCCATATCAACCACCAGCGCCATTTTGGAAGAGGGCAGAACGTAAGCGCGGTGGGAACCGGCACCGCGGGGCCTTGGGGGGGATTCTGGGGGGCTCCAGGGTCCAGGGCGGGTCCCCCTTTCAACAACAACCACGGGGGTGTCAAACAACCGAGGCAGCCGCTCCTCCTTCGGACAGGTTTTATTCCCCTGAAGCCGCGGCCGCCATGCTGGAAGCTGGTGGGAGGTCTTGGGGGGTCTCAGTCGTCGTCGCTGCCCCCCAGGTAATGGCAGATGGAGTCGTAGGGCAGCGGCAGCACCTGCGGGGCCGCCTCTCGGCCCAGCTGCACCAGCGCCCGCCCGCGCTCCGGCTCCCGCTCCAGGATCCGACCCACCTGCGGAAAGCGGGGCGCTCAGGGGGGCTCGGGGGGCTCGGGGAGGGGCTGGGGCGGGGGTCGCGCTCACCTTCCCTTTGTGCTCCCCCAGCACCACCATGACGCGGTCAGAGCTGCCCCGGGGCACCACGGTCTCCAGAGAGGCCTCGCGCAGGCCTGGGGGGCACAGGGGGGTCAGGGGAGGCTTTGGGGGTCCCCGAGGTCAGGGGATCGGGGCAGTGGGGGGCAATGGGGGGGCACTTGGGGGGTCACAGGTGCCATGGCGGGTCCTGGTGATCGGGGGGCTGACGGGGGGGTCGGAGGAGACGGGTTTGGAGGGCGCAGGGGTTATGGGGGCCATGGGAGGCAGTGCTTTGGGGGTCGGGGGGTATGGGGGGGTCAGGAAGATCAGGGTGATTTGGGGGGTTCAGAAGGGTTTGGTGGTACCAGAGGAGTTTGGGGGGTCAGGGGGGGTTGGGACATGCCCAAATTCCCCTCGGGGAGGGTCTCACCCTCTACCAGACGCCCGTCATCCGTGCGGCACACGCAGGTGTCAGGAGCCAGCAGGTCCTCGATCTGCATCTGGGGGGACCGGGGACTCAGCACCCCCAAAATCCCACCCAGAGATGTCCAGGGGGAGCTGGGGGGAGGGCACGGACCCCCCTCCCAAACCCTTGGGGTGTCCTGGGTCACCCTTCATGGCCATTGGGGTCCCTGACAGTGGGAGGCGGTGTCCCAAGAGTGTTTCATGGGTGATTTTGGGGGTCCCAGGGTGAGTTCAGAGGCCCCCAGATTTTGGGCTCCCACAGGAGCAATGTGCTGTCCCATAAGGGAGTTCCTGGGGTTCCCTGGGGGATGTTGAGGTCCCATGGGAGTTTTTAGGGCTGCAGCAGGGAGATTTTAGGGCCTGTGGGGATGTTTTTGGGAGTCCCTGGGGTGGTTTCGAGGTCCCCTGGGGGTGGCTTTGGGGGACGTGCCATTTTAGGGTATTTCCCATTTTTTGGGCTGCCCCTGGGGGGATTTTGGGGGTCCCAGGGGTGGTTGAGTGGGTACAGAGGGAGGTTTTGTGGCCTGACTGCAGGGTCCCCAGAGGATTTCCGGTGTGATTGGGGGCTGTCCCACCTTGCAGTTGTAGAAGCGGCCCCCGCGGAAGGCCCGGTCCACGCAGCGCACCCGCAGGTCCCGGCGCAGCCAGTGGGGGGGCGCGGGGGGCGCCCCTCGCGGCTGCTTCCCAGCCCTGGGGGGGATGGGGTCAGTCGGGGGGGCTCGGGAACCCCCAGAGCTCCAGGGGCATCAGAGGCCCCTCCCAAAGTGCTGGGGACCCCCCCCGACTCAGTCACACCCCCCCAATGGGCCCCCCACAAGGCTTCAGGACCCCCAGAATGAGACCCCGGGGTGCCCTCCCCCCAAAGCCCCCCCAGCCCTCCTCACCTCTCATTCTCGGGGGGCTCCTTCCGCTTGGACCCTCCCCGCGGGGGCTCCCCGCCCTGTTCCTCCGACCCCTTCAGGAGGGGGCGGCCACAGGCACCTGTGGGCAACCGGGAGCTACTGGGAGGCACTGGGAGAGGATTCTGTGGGAAACTGGGAGGGACTGGGAGGTTACTGGAGGGAAACTGGGACGTAGTAGGAGGCACTGAGGCTTACTGGGGTATTCTGAGGTGTTACTGGGAGGCACTGGGGGTCACTGGGAGGCTCCCCAGTTCAGACTGGGCACAAACCAGTCTGGAGAGTACTGGGAATTACCGTGGTAAGGGGGAGGATTACTGGGATGTGCGGGTCCGAACTGGGGCACTCACTGGGCACAGCCCACGCTGAGTGACCTCAGCGTTACTGGGAAGGCTGCAGGGGACAGTGGGGAGGGGCACAAGGGTTACTGGTCTGTACTGGGACACTCACCAGTGCTGACTGGGCTCAGCCCGTGCTGGTTCACAGCCACCACCTGCCCCCCAAGCTGGAGCCGCACCAGGGCTCGCCCGGTCTCAGGGTCCAGCGCCTCCACCTGGGGGCCCAGTCAGCCCAGTTACCTCTCAGTTACCCCCAGTGCCCACTCAGCATCGCCCCAGTTCTCCCCAGTGCTTCCCAGTGCCATACTGGGAGAAGTGGGGGGTGTCAGCACCCTCAGTGCCCCCCTCAGTCCCAGCCAGCCCAATACGCCCAGTGCCACCCCGCAGAGCCGTACTGGTTTGTGCTGGTCTGCACTGGTCTCACCTTGCCCTCCACGCCGCGGTGGGGCCCGGCCTCAATGCGCACGGGGTCCCCCACGGCCGGGCCCCCCTGGGAGGGCTCCCCGGGTTTGGGGGCGCCCGGGGGGGCAGCCTCAGCCCCCAACCCCAGCCCCCGCGGGCGTGGCCGGTGCTCCAGTGGGGTCACGACCCTGGGGGGAGGAAAAGGGGGCCAGAGAACCCCAGAATTATTGGGGGGGGAAGGGTCAGGACACCCCAAAATTCACCCTGGGACAAGGATAGGCAACCATGTAAGGCCAGAGCTTCCCCTTGAAGCCTGTCTCCCCCGAGGTTGGGATGTTCAGGGGTCCCTCCAAGTTTTGGGGGGATTTCAGGGTGACCCCCAGCACTTTGGGGTTTCCCCCCCAGCTGGGGCAGGTGCACTCATTGCCTCAGGCCTGTCTCCAGCACTTGCTCCCATCTTTGGGTGCTCAGGTGTCCCCCCCAGTCACTCCCGGCTTTAGGGGGGTCAGGGGTGTCCCGCTCGGTTCTGGGGTGCCCTCACTCACCTGGGGAAGGTGCGCCCGATGCCCTGGCCCTGGCTCCAGCCCATCCCCCGCAGCATGGCCAGTCCGAACTGCCCCACGGGCACAGCCTCGTAGTCCTGGGCAGTCTGGGGACAGCATGGGGGGTCGTGGAGCTGGGGGGGGAACCTGGGGGGAGCCCTGGGGCTGGGGAGGGAACTGTGGGGGTAAGGATGAGTTGGAAGGACCCTGGGAAGGATTTGGGGATCCCCAGGGGAGTCTAGGGTCAGTTCTGGATGGGGAGGTCACTGTGAGGGGCTCAGGGGTCCCTCTGGGGGTCCTGAGAGGATGTTTGGGGGTCACCTCTACGGGTCTCTCACCGGCTGTGGCCCTGTGGCAATGTCCTTGTCAGGCAGCTGGAGGGGGATGGAGATGGGGGGTCCCGAGTCCCCATTGGGCTGCTCCTGACTCTGCCGTGCCTCTGTGGGGTCAGGGGAGTCAGGGGGGGCTCAGGGGGCGCAGCCGGGCCCCCCAGGCCCCCCAGACTAACCCTGCAGCAGCTCCTGCACCGCCTGAGCCTCTACGGAGGGGGGGCCCGGGGAGTCTCCGGCGGGGGCTGTGTTGGGGGCGGAGTCAGCGGCGGGGGCGGGGCCTGTGTCGGCACGGGGGGGCTCCGGGTTCCTCCAGCGGTGGGGGGGGATCAGGGGGATCACCAGCTCTTTCTTGGGGGGCGGGGCCGGCCGCGTGCTGGGGGCGGGACCAGAGGCTCAGCCACAAACACCGCGCCACCTTTAAACAAGGGGGAGTTCCCGGGCGGAAGCCACGCCCCCAATGCAGCCGCACGCAGCGAGCCCCGCCCCCAACGAGCCCTGAAAGGCGGGCTCCACCTTTCCGCCCCCTTCCCCGCCCACCTGAGCAGCTCCCGGTCCTCCACCGCCGTCAGGAAGTCAGTGTCGCTGTCGGTGTCGCCGCCGGCGCCGGGCTCCGCGCAGGGTCCCGCGGGCAGCGGCCGCCGTCGCTCCGCCCTGCGGCTGAAAGCGAACGACACCGGCCCCGGCCCCGCGGTGCCCTCGGCCGCCGCCGCGCCATCGCCCGCCGCCATCTTCCGCCGCGGGGCCCTGTGGGAGAGAGAGCTGCTTGAGCTGGACTACAACTCCCAGCAGCGTTTGCTCCGCCACCGCCCCGCGGACTTTTCGGCCGCTGATTGGTGGAGCCTCCACCTATCGGTGCTGTCACGGGGGCTTGCCCCGCCCCCTCTTCCCGCGCGGCGGACGCTGATTGGCGGATCCGCCCGTCGGTCAGCCCGTCCCATCGCCGTTCGCGCCCGCCGGCCTCGCGCGCGTTGCCGTGGCGACCCCGCGGCGGTACCCGAGGGGAGGGGGAGGGGCTGGGGGCGAACTGGGGTGAACTGGGAGCACTGGGGGGTTACTGGAAGGACTGGGGTGAACTGGGAGCACTGGGGGTAACCCGGGAGTAGCCACGGGGGGGAGCACTGGGAGGACACGGGGATACTGGGGGCATACTGGGAGGGCTGAGAGGGTGCTGTGAGCGTCATGGGGATGCTGGCAGCTCAGGGAAGATACTGGGAGGATACTGGGAACACTGGGGGTCATACTGGGAGTGCTAAAAGAGACCGGTTAGATAACTGGGATACTGAGATGGGCACTGGAAGCACTGGGGGTGGGCACTGGGAGTTCTGTGGGGAACTGGGATGGTGTGGACTGGACTGGGAGCACTGGGAGGGGGCTGGAAGACACTGGGAGAGCTTGGGGGGGGCACTGGGAGGGGGTATGCGGTGGACTGGGGGGCACTGGGATGATGTGGGGCAAACTGGGAGGGAACTGAGTGAGGTACAAACAGCACTGGGAGGTTACTGGGAGCACTGGTGCCCTCAGGTGCAGCCCCCCCACAGCCCGGGGGGGGCCCAAGCCCCGATGCCGCCCCCGGAGGCACCACCAGGGCCCAGCGGTGAGCAGGGGGAGGGGCGGAATTTGGGGTGTCCCCAAGCCCAGGAAGGGTCACTCGCCCCTGGGGGGGAGGGGGGTCCCTGCCTGGGGTGTGTCCCCTCCTCCAGGGGTGTCCCAAGCCCTTCAGGGTGGTCCCACCTTTCAGGAGGTCCCTGTGTCCCCTGGGGGGGTCCCTGCCCTTTGAAGGGTCCGTGTCCTTTTGGGGGGGGTCCCATCTCACCTGGGGGTTTCCCGAGTTTTGGGGGGGTCCCTGACTCGGGGTCCCCCCCCAGTGAGTGTGGTGGTGGTGGTGGGGGGCTCCTGCGTGCTGCGCTACAGCCGCCCCCCCCCGCCGCCCCCCACCCCGAGCCCCCCCCCACCCTGGGGGCAGCGGGGACCCCCCCAGATCCGGCCCCAGGACGGGGACCTGCTGCTGCTGCTGCGGAGCCTGGGTGCGTCTGGACTGGGAGCACTGGGAGAGGGACTGGGGCAGGACTGGGGGTGCTGGGAGGGACTCGGAGAGGGACTGGGGGCACTGGAAAGGAACGGGAGAGGGTTTGGGGGCACGGGGAAGGTCTGGAACGGGGATTGTGGGCACTGGGAGGGCGAGTCAAGAGGCTGGGGAGACTGGGAAAGAGGATGAAGGCATACTGGGAAGGACTGGGAGGCACAGAGGGAACTGGGCTGCACAGGGAAGGAAGGACTGGCATGGGACTGGGGAGCACTGGGAGAGGCACTGGAGGAGGCACTGGGAGGCACTGGCAGCACTGATGCCCTGTCCCCTCCTCGCAGGCCCTGGAGCCCCCCCTGAGCCCGTGGCCGCCACCAGCTTTGTGGGCCCTGAACCCCGGGACCTGCTGCCCACTGGTACTGGGAACACTGGGGGCACTGGGCGGGCAGGGGTATTCGGGCTGCTGGCCCCGGGAGCAGGGGAAGGGGGCCAGAGAGCCCTGCGTGGCTACTCAGCTATACTGGGTGTTACTGGGATATACTGGGAGGCAATGGGAGCACCGAGCCCACCCCTCTCTCCCGCCAGGTGAGGAGCTGGGGAGTCCCAGCAGTGCTGGGAGGGAACCGGGCTACAGCCTGGCCTGGCCGCAGGTATGGACTGGGAACACTGGGAGGGAATTGGGAAGGATACTGGGAGCAGTGGGAGGGAATGGGGAGGGCTGGGATGCAGCTGCACAGGGGCACTGGGGGATTTACTGGTATGCAACTGGTGTTTACTGGGGCCACGGGAACACCCGTCCCCCTCTTCTCTGTCTGCGCTGGAGCTGCCAGTATCACACCAGTGTGATACTGGTGTGTTAATGGTGAGTTATTGGTGTGATACTGGTGCATTAATGTTCTATTAATGGTGTGTAAGTTACTGGTGTGGAACCCGTGTGTGCCTGGTTCGTTGTCGCTGTGATACCGATGTGCTACTGGTGTGTAACTGGTGTTACTGGGCCCAGGACCCCATCCCATTCACAGTGGAGCTGCCGCGGGGCCCAGGGGGTTACGGGTTCAGCCTCCGGGGGGGCCCCGCCGGGGTTTTCGTGCGGGGGCTGCGTGAGGGGGGCCCGGCCCAGCGCTGCGGCTGCATCCAGGTACGGGGGATTTGCGGGGCTCTGGGGGTCCCGGGGGGGATATTGGGGGGTGAAAGGAGCTGGGAGGGACATGGGGAGAGGGGAGCAATAGGGGCTGGGGGGGCCGGTGAGGGCTTGTCAGGATTCTGTCAGGAACTGGGGGGCTCAGGGGGGTTTATGGGCTCCTGGGTGTGGCTGGGGGTTGGGGGATGTGGTTTGGGGGTAATATGGGGTCCTGGGGGGAGCAACAGGGGTCTCTGGAGGGTCTCCTAAGGAGTCTGGGGGGGTCTGTAACTTTTGGGGGTCCCTTGGGGGGGGCAGGTCAGTGACGAGCTCTTGGCCATCAATGGGGCCCCCACAGCCGGGATGAGCCACGCACAGGCGCTGGCCCGGATCCGGGGCGGGGGCAGCCGCCTGCGCCTGCTGCTGCGTCGCCCCCACGGTGAGACCCTGTTCCGCCCCCCCAAAGTCCCCATGGGGCCCCCCCCAGTCAGTGGGGACAGGGTGGGAATGCCCCTAAGGCAGACATCCCAGAGCCCTCCTGAGTCACTGGGACATCCAGGGACCCCCCACAAAACACAGCTGTACAAATCACCCCCCCGCCAGCGCAGTGGTACAGCCTGGAGCCCCCAAAACACACCGGTATATCCCAGTGCTCCCCCCAATCAGGTGGTACAGCCCAATGCCCCTCCAAATTCAGTAAGCTACCCCAGTGCCCCCCCCATCAACTGGAAAAGTGGTACCCAGAGTACCCCAAGCTTCCCCTGCCTGGCTGGGCGGGTTGGGTCCTGCCCCATCCCCAGCGAAGTGACGCCCCCCTCCCTTTCCCCCCCAGGGGCTCCCCCAAACCCGCTGGCGCGGGGGGTGCTGCGGCTGTGTGTGGGCAGCTCCCCGCGGGGGGAGCTCTGCTTCTGCCTCGTGGGGGGGCTGCACCCCTGACTCCCCCCGATTGTCCCCTGGACCCCCTGCAAATGGAAGGCGACGTCAGTGCGATGCCCCCCGCACCGCACCCCATTTTTTGGTGCTTTAGGGGACCACCCCCAGCTCGGGGGGTCATTTTGGTGCCCCCATTTTGGTGGGGACGCCCTTCAAGCTATGCAAAGCCCCCTCCCCGCGTTCTGGGGGCCGCACGGAGGTTTTGTCCCCTCCCCATTTTTGAGGGTGTTAAATAAATGTGGGGACCCCCCCGGTACCTCCCTGAGTCATTTCCCGTGAAGACGCGCCCCCCCTCCCCTTCCATCACCAGCATCCGGCGGGCAGGGCGCTGCCCACATCCGGCTGAGTCACCCCAAAACCGAGAGAGGCCAAACGGCCCGGGGGAAAAAGCATCCTTGGAGACCCTCAAACCGTCCTGGGGACCCCAAGAAACCCATAACCCACCCCAGGTTCCTCTGGATCTCTCCAGATCTTCCCAAGCTCCCCAGGGACCTTCACAGACTCTTCTAGTGCTCCCCAAACCCCGTTAGAGACTCTCAAAGCCCCTCAAATTCTACGACCCCCCAGGCCCTGCCCCCTCTAAGCCCCACCCCCTCGGGGCCCCCGTCCCACCACCTCCAGGGGCTTCCCCCGCGCCAAGCCCCGCCCACCGCCAATCACAGGGGATTCCCCGCTCCAAGGCCCGCCCACCCTCAGCTCCTCCTCCCAGAACCCCCTACTCAACCATCACGGGGGTTCCCCGCTCCCAGCCCCACCCTCGGGGACCCCCCTCGGGGGGGTTTCCCCCGCCGCCCGGCCACGTGACGGCGCCCGGGGCTCCCCCTTTGCCAATCGCTAATGGGGGTTTCCCCCGCCGCCCGGCCCCGCCCCGCGGTGCCCCCGGCAGCCAATCGGGCACTGGCGCGCGCCGCCAGGCCCCGCCCCCGCGCCGTGCCAGCTCCCCCGGGGCCCCCCCGCTGCCACCGCCCGCTCGGTGCCGCCCGGTCCCGCCATGGAGTCCAGCGGGGCCCAGAGCTGCCCCGCCACCTGCCTCGCCTTCAGCCGGACCCACAAGGGGCTGGTGCTCATCGGCGAGATCGTGAGACACGGGGGGCACCGCGGGCGGGGGCGTCGGGGACCCCCGGGAGGGGAGACACCCCGGGACATAGCTGGCTCCTGCCTGGGCCGCGGGGAGGATTGGGATGCCCCGGTCCCTGTTTGGAGAGGGCGGGATGACTCGGGACCCCGTTTCTTTCGGGAGGGCGCACGCCTAGGGGCTCATTCAGGGGGGCAGGAGGATGCCTAAACCCCTGGTTTGAGAGCGGGGCAGGATGTCTGGAATACTGGGAGCGGGGGCAGCAGGATACACGGATCCCCATTTTGGGGGGGTCTGAGGGGGCACCACGACACGTGGGTCCCCTACTTTTGTGGAGGGGCGGAGTAGCGGGATGCCAGGATCCCAATTTTGGGCGTTGATAGAATGCCTGAGTCCCTGTTTTGAAAGGGATCGGGAATACCGTGGCACCTGGGTCCCCATTTTGGGGGGGGCGGCGGGAAACCGGGTCCCCTCCGGGGGGGATGCCCGACTCTCGGGGTTCCCGCCGACACGTGCACTGAGGGACCCAGGGCTCCTGGGGGTGACACAGCGGTGTCCCCTCTGCCATGGGACACCACAGGCACGCGCTCCCCCCGCGCCTGCCGCTCCCGCTTCGGGCGCGTGGAGGGGCAACGCCCTTGGGAAACGGGGGATGGGGCAGGGAAGGTGAGAATGGGCAGGGCCAGGGGGCCCTGGTTTGAAAGGGGTGGGGAGGGAGCCCGGATGTCTGGGTCCCTTCCCGGGCGGGAAGGGGGGGTTTGGGCGGTGCCCGGGCCCGCCGTGCCAGCCGTTATTGCGCCAGCCCGGGCGCCTCGTGGTGGGAGCGGCCCCTTTAAGGGACTCCGGGCTCTGCAGCTGCTCCTTTAAGAGCCCCCAGCGTGGCGGCCCGCACCCACGCCATCGCCCCTTGAAGGGGGGGGGGGGCGCGGTGGCTGTTGTGCCCGTTACCATGGCGACCGTTGCCGGGAGACGGCCCCGCCCCGGCGCTCCCACAGCGTCGCCCTTGTCCCACCGCCCACGGAGGCGGGCGCGGGGCCAGCGGGAGCTCGTGAGGGCCTGTGGGGAGCGCTACGGGACACCGGGAGGTGACCCCACGGTGGTGTATGAAGGAGGTGTTCCAGGAGCCTCTAGGTGAGAGCCCAGAACCTGCAGGGCCCTACAGGATATCACTCCGGATCTATTTAGGAGCTGCTGTAGGTGTTTCCCTAGCAGTTACATATAGGCCCTGCACGGGGTCTATAGGCAGTGTTATAGAGGTCTCTGAATGCATCACAGAGGGTCTCCCGCTGTCCCTCTATATTCCTCTAGGAATATAGGAACCCAGGGATCTGTAGGTTCCATGTAGATCCATAGGGCACATTGTGCACATTCTCTAAGTGCTGTGACTGTATAGCGGGGTACCTGTCAGAGCATAGGGGAGGTCTCAGGGGAGGGCTCAGAGGAGCTGTGGGTGCCCCCCAGGCCATAAGGATCCCATATGTTCCTGCCGCCACAGATCCTGTGCCTGCTGACCCTGATCTGCTTCGGGGCGTCGCGCTCCGGCTACGCGGGGCTGGCTGCGGTGGAGCTGGTGTTCGCGGCACTGGTGCTGCTGGCCTGGAGCTGCCGCCTGCCCCCCCGGCTGACCCTGCTGCACTGGGGCTGGAGCGTGAGTGGGGGCCTGGGCCAAGGTTGGGGGACATTGAGGGGGATTAGAGGGGCTTTGAGGAGCACTGGGGGCTGGGGACGGGTTTGGGAGGTCCTGCAGTGGCTGAGTGGGGGTTGGGGGTCCCCAGACACTTTGGGTGTTTTGGGGGGAATCCCTGGAAGTGTGGGGGTCCCCAGAAGGTTTCGGGGTCTCTGAGGAGTCCCATCTGTGTCCCCAGGACTTCATGCGCTGCATCATCGGGGCTCTGCTCTTCCTCATCACCTCCCTCATCGTCATTGTTGGCCACCGGGACGGCGCCGGCATCGCAGGAGGGGTGAGGGGAGAATTCAGGGGGCTGGGGGGGCTCTGATCCCCCCTCGGCTGCAGAGAGGGGGGTAGGGGGTGCAGGGGAGGCTTGGGGGGATACAGGGGAACTTTGGGTTTCTCTGACCCTCTCTACCCCCAGGTGTTCGGGATCCTGGCCGGGATCCTCCTGGGATACGATGCCTACATCACCCTCCCCACACGGCAGGGCCACACTGCCGCCCCCACTGGTGCGTACTGGGAGCACTGGGAAGGGGGTTCCTCACTTATGGTGGGGAGTGGGAGCACCGGGAAGGGGTTGCTGCCCTGGTGAGGGTACTGGGGGAAACTTGGGGGTTTGGGGGTCCCTGGGGTTGTAACTAATCCCCCACTTTGTCCCCCTCCAGAATCCCCAGACGGTGCCTGAACAACCCAGCAAACCAAACGGAGACCTCCACAAACCTCCCCCACCGCAGGGGGACCCCCAGCCTTAAATTATTGAGGGGTCCCGACGCCTGGGTCCCCCCGGGGGGGGACAGGGGTAGATTTGGGGGTCCCTCAGGGGTTGCCCCTCCACCAAATACCTTCACAAGTGCCTTGAATGACCTATGCCTCAGTTTCCTCCTGGGGAGACCCCCCTCAGGTTTAAAGGTGCCTTTGCCTCTCACAGGTTCTGGGGTGCCCGCCTCAGTTTTTGAGGTGCCTCCGTTAGTTTTTGCGGTGTTCACCCTCCCCAGCCAGCGGGAGGTTTTTGGGGGCAATATATTGGGAAATAAAGGGGTTTTATTACTGCATTTATGGTTCCAGTGGTTCTTTCGAGGGATGTCTATAGATCCTGAGGGAGCCCCCATAATGGATCCCCAAGCCCTGCAGACTACAGCTCCCAGCGTGCCCTAAACCCTCTCCCGTCACGGTTCCCGCCTGGTGAGAAAAGGTGGGAAATCCTCTGCCCTCATGGAAAAAGGGTGGGAGACCCCCTCCTCGCCCACAGAAAAAGAAAGGTAGACCCTCCCCCATCTCTTTACGTTCGAGGCCGAGAAACTCCCCGTCCCCTCGCAGAAAAAGGGAGAAAACCCCTCCACCTCTCACGGCTCCGGCGTCGCGCAGCGAAAGAGATCGAGCACCGTCCCAGCTCCCCTCACGGAAAAAGGCGGGAAACCTCCACACAACTCGCGCCCCGCCCCGCGCATGCGCACCGCCGAAAGGACCCCCCCCCCCGCACCCCCCGTGCGCCCTCCCTTTACGCTCCTCGCCGCGCGCACGCGCCCTGCACCCGCCTCAGCCGCCGCTTTGCCCTCACCGCTCCCGCCGCGTCCGTTCCTCCTGCGGCTCCTCTCCGGTCCCTCCTCGGCGCGTTCCGGTACCGCGGCGGGCGGGAGGGGCCGGGCGGGGCGGGGGATTATGAGGGGGAGCAGGAGCCGGGTGGGCGGGGCTGCGCTGGCGCCAGGGGCGATAACGCCGGGATGGCGCATGCGCAGTGGCTCGGTGAGGGCTCGTGGGGAGTTTTGACTGTTAGGTTTAATATAAAACTAAGACGATCGAAATTAATATGATTTAAGGGGTTTGTAGTGGTTTGAACAGCCCGGGGGGACGCCCCATAACCCGTGTTTGTGTCGGAGCTGCAGGATCTCCCTGGGATCTCTCGTATAAACAGTGGTTTGTTTAGGGTAGGACCTACAAATGAACGCCACAAGGTACAAATAAATAATAATAGGGCACATAAATAAAGAACTGTGTGGAGACTGCGACATCGCAGGTGGGTGATGCTCCGGCCCGAGGGGCGGCTTGGGGTGCCCGGTTTGTGGGTGACCCGCTGTGTTTGCAGGGTCGCCATGGGCCGCTCCTCCAAGGACAAGCGCGACATTTACTACAGGCTGGCCAAGGAGGGCGGCTGGAGAGCCCGCAGCGCCTTCAAACTGCTGCAGCTGGAGCAGCGCTTCCAGCTCTTCCAGGGTACGGGGGGAACGGGGCCACTGGGCTCCCGGGGGTCACCGGTGTCACCAGGGTCACCAGGGTCACTGGGCTCCCAGGGGTCACCGGGGTCACCGGGGTCACTGGGCTCCCAGGGGTCACCGGGGTCACTGGGGTCCCAGGGCCTGGGATCACTGGTGTTCCTGGTGTCACTGGTGTTACTGGTGTCACTGGTGTCACCGGTGTCACTGGTGTAATTGGCGTCCCAGGGGTCCGCCGGGCCGTGGATCTTTGTGCCGCCCCCGGGAGCTGGAGCCAAGTGCTGAGTCGGCACCTCAGGTGGTACTGGGGGCACTGGGAGTCCCGAACTGGGGGCACTGGGAGCCTCAAATGGGGAGGCATGGGGGTGCTACTCTGGGGGCATCGTGGGCTGGGGACTGGGAGGACTGGGGGTCCCAGCTGGGGACACTGGGAATCCTGCTGTGGGGTGTGGCTGGGTGAACTGGGAGGACTGGGAATACCAGTTGGGGAGGGGGTGTTTCCCAGGGGTCTGGAGGGGCACTGAGGGTCCCCCCTGACACCCCAGGGGCTCCGAGGGGTCCCCAGCCCAGGTGGTGGCCGTGGATCTCCAGGCCATGGCGCCGCTCCCGGGGGTGCTGCAGATCCAGGGGGACATCACCAAGGTGGGGATCCCCTGCTCCCGCAGACCCTCCCAAAACCTGCAGCCCCCTGAGATACCCCTGGATTCCCCCCAAACCCCATATTCCTCTCCGGGGACCCCCCAGACTTCATTTTCCCTTCCCAACCTCCAGGCCCCATTTTCTACCCTGAGACCCCAAATCACCCCCCAGATACCCCTGACCCCATTTTCCCCTTCCCACCCAGAACACCCCCGATCCCCATTTCCCCCCGGGCCCTATTCCCCCCCAGGACCCCCAGACCCAAATTCTTCCACCCAAGGGCTCCCTCAGATGCCGTTTTCCCTCCCCAAGGAACCCCCAGATCCCCACATTCCCCCTCCAGTCCCCATTTCTGCCCCCCAGACCCCATTTCCCCCCTGTGCCCCCCAGGCCTCCACAGCCCAGGAGATCCAGCGACACTTTGAGGGGCACCCGGCCGACCTGGTGGTCTGTGATGGGGCCCCTGACGGTGAGTTTGGAGGGCTGGAGCCTGGGGAAACACCTGAACCTCCCGAAGCCCCCCTGACCCCCAAATTGCCCCCACAGTAACAGGGCTGCACGACCTGGACGAGTACATCCAGGCCCAGCTGCTGCTGGCAGTAAGTGCAGTTCAGCCCCCTCCAATTCCCTCCAAACCCCTGAGGGAAAAATCGCCCCCCCAGACTCCCCCAAATCCCTGTTTTGGGGGGTCTCTCCTCCCTTAGGCGCTGAACATCACCACCCATGTGTTGAAGAAAGGCGGCACCTTTGTGGCTAAAGTGAGTCCATGGAAGGAACCCCCCAAAATGAGGGGGGTCCGGAGCCCCCCCGGCCCCAGAAAGGGGGTGCTGACCCCCCTGGCTCCCCCAGATTTTCCGGGGGAAGGATGTGACCCTGCTCTACTCCCAACTGCGCCTCTTCTTCCCCGACGTCACCTGCGCCAAACCCCGCAGCAGCCGCAACTCCAGCATTGGTGAGACCCCTCCCCAATATCTGGGGACCCCCCTCAGCTTTGGGGAGACCCCCCTGAGCTTGGGGCACCCCCCAATCCCCTCCTCTTGCAGAGGCTTTCGTGGTGTGCCGTGGCTACAGCCCCCCTGAGGGCTTTGTGCCCACCATGGACAATCCCCTGCTGGACCCCGAGGCAGGTGAGGGGTCTGAGGGCTCCGGGGGGTGTCGGGGGCCACTGAGGGGTCCCTGGGGGGATTCTGGGGTCCCTGGGGGGATTCTGGGGTCCCTGCCATTTTGGAGAGGGGGAATTTGGGGAATCCCCAGCCCCTATTTAATGCCACCCCCAGGCCTGGCCCTGTCCCAGCTCTCGGGGCCCTCCCGTGTCATTGTCCCCTTTGTGGCCTGCGGGGACCTGAGCGCCTACGACCCTGACCGCACCTACCCCCTGCAGGTACTGGGACGGACTGGGAGGGACTGGGAGGGACTGGGGGGTCCTTGTGGTGTGGGGCAGTGCTGGGGGGCACTGGGAGGGCAGTGAGGTCCCTGGGGGGGACTCCCTGCTTACCTTTGGTGGGTTCAGGGGATGCACTGGGCCGTACTGGGATGCACTGGGATGCACTGGGCCCTCTCCCCACAGCTGGACCCAGATAAGCCCTACACCTACGTGCCCCCCCCCGCCCCCCCCATCGCCCCACCCTACGCCCAGGCCTGTCAGCTGCGCCGGGGGGGGGCCCGGAGAACCTCGTGGGGGGATGAGGGGGAAAAGCCGGAGCTGCAGGAGCCTGGAGTGGGGACGCCCTTGAGTGTGCAAGGACCCCCGAGCCAGGGGGAGGGACCCCCGAGCCAGGAGCTGCGCCGGCTCCGTCTCTTGGACTGAAACTTGTGCAAGAGCCCTCGTGGGTGTGCAAGGCACGGCGCCCCCGTGACGCAGCTCCCCAGGACCCCCCAGTAAAGCCCCCCTTGGTTCCACTCTCTGTGGGCTGTGGCGCCTTTATTGCAACAAAAGGAGGGAGCCCAGGGAGACTTCGGGGTTTGTGAGAGGTCCTGGAAGTCTGGGAGGGGTTTGGGGGGATCCTCTGAGGTTTTGGGGGTGTTCCAGGGGATTTGAGGGACCCCTTGGTGTTGGGCAGAGTTGAAAGGTCCCCCCTGGTTTGAGGGAATCCCCTCAGGCTTGGGGAGCCCCGGGGGAGCCCCTGAACTTTGGGGGTTCCTGGGGTTTGAGGGAGCCCAGCGAGATTCGAGGGGCTCGCCCAGGCTCGGGGCTGAGAGGCTCCCCTGAGCTCTGGAGGTTCCTGGAGCAGACAGTGCCAGTTTGGGGGGGTCCCGGAGGATCGGGGGGACCCCGATTGTGGGGGTCTCAGTCCTTGCCGCGCGAGGCCTCGGCGTTGGCGCGGAGCACGGCGCCAGGGCTGGGGTACGGCCGCTGCTGGAACAGGGGCCCGGCTGCCGTCGTGTCTGCGCCCGTCTTGGCCTCGTTGCGTTTGGGGAGCCCCGTGGACCACGTCCCCCTGCCGTGACACCGTGGGAGGGGTCACTGGGGCCCCCCAAAACCTGGGGCACTCCAAAACCCCCCCTGCTTTATCCCCTGCCGTACCGGGGTGCGTCTGAGTAAGCGCTGGGGTCCATGGGGTCCAGCTCCTCGTCCTTGCGGCTGCCTGGGGGGGCACAGGGGGTCAGTGCAGCCCAGGCTCGGGAGGTGGCAACCCCTGGAACACTCAGAGCCCCCCGAAACTGCAGGGGACCCCCCCCACATACCCTTCTTGCTCTTGGGGTACGGCGCCAGTTCCTCACGCCGGTGAAAGCGGCGCTCCCGCGGCGGCTCCTCCTTCTCGTGGCTCCTCTCGGGGGGCTCCTCAGGCTCTGTGGGGGCAGCCGGGGCTTAGGCAGCGCCACAGGGGCCCCAGATTCCCTCTCGGGCTTTGGGGGACCCCTCCCAGACCCACCTGGGTTCCCCTTGAGCCTCTTGGCGGGTTTGGTGATGACGGAGTTGGGGTCGTTGGGGGACAGCCACGACACCAGGTCGGTCTCCACGTTCCAGTAGTAAGGCAGCCCGCTGCGGGGGGCAGCAGGGGCTGGGGGGGCCCTTTGGGCCCTGGAGGGTCCCCACAGCCCCCACAGGGTCCACACAGACCCAACAGGGTCCTCACAGGGTCCCCACAGCCCCCACGGCAGTCCCCAGCCCCTGTAACCCCACAGTGGGGAGGGGTCTCACCAGGTGGGGTCGATGACTTTGTACCAGGGTGGCATCAGCCCCTCGAGCCGCGAGGCCTCGTAATCCACGTGGGCGTCGTCGTAATCCTCAGCGATGATCTCCTCCTCGGGCTCTGGGCGGGGCGGGTTAGACCCCACCCGGTGCCACACCCGGTGCCACACCCGGTGCCCAGTTCCACACCTGGTGCCACACTCGGTGCCACACCCGGTGCCCAGTTCCACACCCAGTGCCACACCCAGCCCCACCCTCACAGCCCCGCCCCGGGACCCCCCCACCCCGTTCTCACCGGGCTCCACGTGCTTGAGCAGCCCCCGCTTGGCCAGGCGGGACTGGAGAGCCACGGGCAGCGGCATCGCCCGGCCGGGACACGGGGAATCAGCACCGGGACACCGGGAACACACCGGGATCACACCGGGAGCACCGGGACCCAGCTGCGGGGGCACAGGACGGGGCTGGTCAGTGCCGGGACCCCCCGACGTTTCCCCGGGAATGCTGCACGTGTCCCGGGAGACCCCCGAGAGCTCGGATCCCTCCGGGACACCCCCGAACGTGCCAGGAACCCCCTGAATGCCCCCCGGAACTTCCCGGTAACCCCGGAGAGCCCCGGATCTCCCTCCGGTAATCCCAGAACGATCTCAACGTTCTGGAGCGTCCCCGGGAAACGCGGAGCGCCCCAAGAACCCCCGGGGATGCCCCCGGCAGTCCCAGTAACCTCCCAGTAACCCAAGTACGGTCCCGGTTGCCCCCGTTCGGTCCCGGTTACCCCGGTTCGGTCCCGGTTACCCCCGTTCGGTCCCGGTTCGGTCCCGGTTGTCCCGGATCCCCCCGGAAGCCGAGCTGCTCACGTGACCGCGCTGTCCCCCTTGGCCCCGCCCCCGTTGCCCCGGTAACCGCCCTGCCGTGCCGCCGCGCCGCTCATCACATGACCAAGGTCCAACCAATCAGCCAACGGGGCGGGACGGGAGTTCAGCCAATCAGCGCGCGGCACCGCGGAAGGCGCGCGCGTGGCCCAGACGGGCGCCGCCATGTTGGGGGGGGCCGCGGACTCCGCGGTGTTTTTGCAGCGTCGCTTCGGGAAATGGCGGCACCGGGGGCGGCGGCGCGGGACAGACAGATGGACACGGGCCCCGTGAGACAGACAGACACGGGCCCTGCAGCCCCAGCGGTCACACGGAGCCCACCCTGGGTCCCCCCACAGAGCTCCAGTGACACCGGAGGCCGAACGCTCGTTGTCTTTTATTAAAGCTTTGTCCGGGGGTCAGAGGTCACCGTGAGGCGGGGGGGGTCCCTGAGGCGGCCGCGGGGTCACAGTGCAAAGGTCACGGCCGTGGGGGGGGGCAGAGGTCAGGGGGCAGCACCAAAGGCCCCACAGGAGGGCAGAGGTCAAAGGTCACCAGCAGAGCTCAAAGGTCACCAGCAGAGGTCAAAGGTCACCAGCAGAGGCCACCAGGAGTCCCTGAGGGCGGAGAGGCCACCGAGAGAGGTCGGAAACCCCGGCAGAGGCACGAGAGGTCACGGGAAAGGTCATGGGAGAGGTCAGGGGTCACAGAGAGGTCACACAGGGGTCACCGAGGGGTCACAGGGGTCACAGAGGGGTCAGCAGCTCCTGGCAGAGGTCAGAGGTCACCGTGGGGTGGGGGAGGGGTCAGGCCAAGCGGCAGCCGCGGGGGCGGGGGCGGGGCTGGGGGGGCCGAGAGGGGCCCGGGGGGGCTCCGGGGGGGCGGAGCTGTGGGGGGAGGGGGATGGGCTCCCCCAGGAACAGCCCCTCCCACGAGGAGGAGGACGACGAAGAGGAGGATGAGGAAGGCCAGCGGGGGCGGCCCCTCCCCCGCCGCACCCCCAAACCTGGGGGGGATCCTCGGGGGGGGGAGGGGCACAGCCCGGGGGGGGAAGGGGCAGCGCGAGAGGTGACACGGGGAGGGGAGGGGACAGCGGGGGCGGGGGGAGGGGAGAGGGCGGGGGCAGGGGGGGAGGGGCGGGGGGCAGCCCCCAGTTCCGGCATCGAGTGGCGATGGGGCCCCCCCCGGCGGAACCGGGGCTGCGAGCCTGCGAGGGAGGGGCCCAGTTAACCCCGGTGACCCCCCCAGTGCCGCCCCCGAGGCTCCCAGTGCCCCCCCCGCCTGTTCCAGTCTCCCCAGTGCCCCCCCAGATTGCCCCCAGTGCTCCCAGCGCCCCCCAAGATCCTCCCCGGGAACCCCAAAACCCCCCAAGCCACTCCCAGTCCCCAAAACAGCCCCCCCAGCCCCTCCCGCTGTGCCCGGAGCCCCCCCCAGGATCTCCCCAATGCCCCTCACTGTCCCTGCAGCCCCCCTGCAGCCCCCCAGTGTCCCCCAGTGTCCCCCCAGTGTCCCCCCAGTGCCCCCCAGTGTCCCTCCAGTGCCCCCCAGTGTCCCCCCAGTGCCCCCCCTCACCTGCTGGGGGTCCCCCGCCCCAGGAGCGCCGTTGGGGGGCACTGCGGGGGGCGCGGGGGGGCCCCTGGGCGCAGCGGGGGGAGCAGAAGATTTGCCCCCCCCGGGGCAGGAAGGGGCGGCCGAGCAGGGGGAGCCCGCAGGGGGCACAGCGGAAACAGCCGGGGAGGGGGTGCCAGTGCTGCCCCCGGTGCGTGACGTGGGGAGCCTGCAGGTCTGGGGACAGCGGGGACAGTGAGGGACGCGGGGGGACAGCGGGGACAGGGGGGGCAATGAGGGACAGGGGGGTGCCACTGCTGCCCTGAGGGTGACGTGGGGCGCCCGCAGCTCTGGGGAGGGGGCAGAGGGGATGCAGGGGGGCCGTGACCCAAATGGGGGCTGGGATCTCTTCTGGGCCCCTTGGAGACCCCTGGAGGATCCCCCCCAATCCCCCAAGACCCACCGGGACCCCTTGAGAACCACCTGGACGCCTCTGAGGTCCCCTGACTCCCACCAGCATCTTCTCAACAGCCCCAGGACCCCCCCTAACCCCCCCTGAACCCTCTAAGGACCCCCTGGGACCCCCCAGCCCCCCCGGGGACCCCCGAGCCCCCTCACCGATGGGGTCCCCGCAGGTGTCGCACAGGTGGGCGCCGCGGGCGCGGCAGGGGGGGCACAGGGGCTGCCCCCCCCCGGGCAGGCTCTGGGGGTCCAGGGGTCCCTCGCACTCCAGGCAGCGCAGGTGCCGCAGGTGCCAGCGGCGCCCCCCGGCCTCGGCCCAGCGCCCCCCGAAAATCAGCTGGGGGCACAGAAAGGGACTCAGCACCCACAGACCCCCCCCAGCGCCTCCCGGGGCCCCCCCGGCCCCATCAGTGTCCCATGGACCCCAGGAGTGACCCATAACTGCCCCCCACCTCAGCCCAGCACCCCCAAAAATCAGCTGGGGGGCACGAAGGGGGGATCGGGGGGGGTACCCAGCACCCAAAGAACCCCTTGGACCCCATAACCGCCCCCCAACCACCCCCCAACTTCCCCCAGCACCCCATAACCACCCCCAGCACCCCATAACCACTCCCAGCACCCCATAACCACTCCCAGAACCCCCTAACCACCCCCAGCACCCCATAACCACCCCATAACCACTCCCAGCACCCCATAACCACCCTGTAACCACCCCCAGCACCCCATAACCACCCCCAGCACCCCACCCCTGCCCCATAACCACCCCCCGCCCCCCCAGCCCCCCGGCGGTGCCCCCCACCTCGTCGCAGCCGGGGCAGCGGTGCCGCAGCGAGTCCCCGTGGTGCCTCCCGCAGAGCAGCCGCCCCCCGGAACCCCCGGGGCAGAAGTAGACGAGGTCCACCAGCGGCTGCTGGCACTGGTGGCACTGGAAGCACTGGGGGTGCCAGCACAGCCCCAGCCCCGCCCGCGCCGCGAACACCGCCAGCGCCCCTCCCCGCACCGGGCCCCCGCACTGCGGGAGAAACGGGGCGCTCAGGAGGGCACCCCGAGCGTTTGGGGGCACAACCCCCCCATTCAGAGGCTCCCACCCCGGTTCTGCGATCCCTCATCCCGATTTTTACGCTGCCCTTCCCTGGTTTTGGGCGTTCCCCCCAAAATCTCCAGGTCCCCACTCCTCTTTTTGCATTCCCGCCCCAAACTCTTTGGGTTCCCCCATCGTTATTCCCAGCCCTCCCAAAAACCCTTTGCCTCCCCAATTTTGGGCTGCCGGTTTTCGGGGTGCCCCCACCTGCTGGCAGACGGCCCCGGCGCTGGTGAGGGGAAGGGGTCGGACGCTCCCTTGGCCCAAATTTTCCCGTTTCCGGCGTTGGGCAAAAAGTTTCAATTCCCGACGTTCGACCTCGTCCAGGTCATGGCAAAACTGTGGCTGGGAAGGGGTGGAAACACCTCAAACCATCCCAAAAATCCCCCGAATCACCCCAACAATACCTCAAATCTACCTAGAAACACCAAAACAGCTCAAAACCACACTCAAACAACCGAAAAACACCCTAAAACAAGCCAAAAACCTCAAAATAACCCTGAAATAACTCAATTGCCCCAAAGCACCCCAAATCACACCCCCAGGCTCATTGTGCCACCCAAAACCTCCCCAAAACCTCCTTAAAAAAACCCAAAAAAGGGCGAAAAGCAGCTCAGCAAGCGCCAGGGGCGCGCTCCATGAAGACCCCCCGGCCCCCCAGGCCCCCTCACCTCCAGGTCGTGCGGGGGCAGCTGCCGGAGCAGCTCCCGCAGCCGCTGCCGCTCCCCGGGGCTGCGCAGCCGCGGCACCAGCGCAGGCGGCAGCGCCGCGAAGTACTGCGACACCTGGGGGCGGGGCTTAGCAGGGCGGGGCACGCGGGGCGTGGCCTCACAGGGCAGGTGTGACAGTACTGCGACACCTGGGGGCGGGGCTTAGCAGGGCGGGGCACGAGGGGCGTGGCCTCGCAGGGCAGGTGTGACAGTGCTGCAACACCTGGGGGCGGGGCTTAGCAGGGTGGGGCATGCAGGGCGTGGCTCGATGGGTGGGGCACCGTGGGTGTGGTATGTGGGGCGGGGCTTATAAGGGTGTGGCACAAGGGGTGGGGCTTGTTGTTTAACATGGGTGTGGTTTCAGAAGGGCGTGGCTCGGTGGGCGGGGCTTAGAGGGGTGTGGCAAGACGAGCAAGGTGGGATGGGGCAGGTGGGAGGAGCATGGAGTCACCTGCAGGGAAGGGGTGGGGCTAAAGTGGGTGTGGGTGGAAGGGCGGGGCTTGCAGCATCCATGGGGTGGGTGGGGCCTGTGTGGGATTGGGGTACCCGAGTTTGGGGGGGCCCTTTGGGGATCAGGGCTCTATGGGGGGGCCCAAAGGTACCCCCAGGAGGGGTTTTGGGGGGTCCCGAGGGTCTCCCAGCTCTGTGGGACAGGTTCAGCTGGGGGTTTGGGGGGCCCTCGGGGGGTCGGGGCTCTATGGGGGGGTCCCAGGGGAGGCTGGGGCCTGCTCAGGGCAGTGGGGGCTCACCTGGTCAGGGCTGAGGCCGGGGGGGGCCCAGGCGAACTCCTCGGCCGAGCACCCCGAATCCTCGGAGCCGGGCGCGGGGTGAGAGTCGGGGAGCAGCCGGGACAGGACCCTCTGCAGGGCCGGGGGGACCCCCCCTCCGACGTGCTCCCCCCGCGGGCACTTGCAGTGCTGGCAGATCTTCCTGGGGGGACAGGGCGCTCTGGAGACGGGGGACACCCCCAAATCCCCCTCGCAGCCCCAAAATGCCCGTCCTGGCCTCACCTCCATGGGTGCTCCTGGAAGCCGGGACAGAGCTCTCGGCACGCCCGGCACGGCCGGCCCCGCTCCGGATCCTCCGCCTGGGGGAGAGGGGCGGGGGTCGCACCCCGAAAACAGGCTCGGGGGGCTGGGAGGGCTGCCCCCCACACCTGCCCCACAGCCCCCCCATGCCCCCTCCCGCACCCTCAGCCTCCTCCCAAAACCCCGGAGCCCCCGAGCCCCCCAAAGCGCCCCCAAAGCGCCCCGGACCCCCAAGTTCCCCCCGCCCCTCACGTCTCGCTCCGACCGCCGCCGCCGGGACCCCCGGGTGAACATGGCGGCCTTGGCCACGCCCCCGGCCACGCCCCCTGCGCAGAGGGCACGCCCCCAGGCCGGGCGGCCGCGCTCTGACCACGCCCACAATGGGAGCGCCCCGCGTTTCCCGGCAACCGCCAAGCCACGCCCCCAGTGATGCTGGACACGCCCACACCAAAGCCACGCCCCTCGCTCACAGCTGGGGCTGCTCGGGGGGGTTCAGGGGTTCGGGAGAGTTCGGGGGTGTTCGGGGGTTTTGGGGGTTCGGGGGGTTCGGGGGTTTTGGGGGTTCGGGGGTTTTGGGGGTTCGGGAGAGCTCGGGAGAGTTCGGGGGTTTTGGGGGTTCGGAGGGTTCGGGGATTTTGGGGGTTCGGGAGTTTGGGAGGTTCGGGGGTTTGGGGGGTTCGGGAGAGTTCGGGGGTTTTTGGGGTTCAGGGGGCTTTGGGGGGTTCGGGGGGTTCGAGTGTATTTGGGGGTGTTTGGGGCGCTCTGAGGAGTTGGAGAATTTTGGGGACATTCAGGGGATTTTGGGGGTTTGGGGGAGATTTGGGGTGGTGGGCGGGGCCGTGGGCGGAGCCTCAGCCCCGCAAGCCCCGCCCCCGGGATTATCGGGTTTGGGGGGGCCCCGGTTTTTGGGGGAGCTCAGTGCTTGTTGTTCGTCCTCAGTGCGGGACAACAGGTGAGGGGGGCGGGGGGCGCGAGGGGTTTTGGGGGGCTCGGAGGGGCTGGGACCCCCCGGGGGGACTGGGGCTGGGTTCTGGGGGGATTTTGGGGGACTGGAGACCCCCAAGTGTGGGGAAGAGCATCTGAGGGTTTCGCGGGTGCCGGGATCGCATTTCGGGAGAATTTTGGGGGCTGGGGGGGCTCCCGGACCCTCCCCTTGAGAAGCCTTAGGAATTTGGGGGCTCCATCCCCCCCAAAACTCCCGCTGGAACCCCCAGAACTGTTGGGGGTGGGTGGCTCAGCACCCCTAAACCCCCCTCAAAGATCCCAAAAACGGCTGGATTAGACTAAAGGGAAATTGGGGGGCTCCCAACACCCCAAACCCCCTCAGAACCCCCCAAAACGCCCCGGACCCCCCGAACATCGAGGGGCGGTGGGAGGGGGAGGGACTGGGGGGGGTCCTGCACCCCCGATTCCCCCCGAACCCCCCAAAGCCCCCCCAGAACTCCCCAAACAGCCCCGAACTGCCCCGGGTCCCGTCCCGGGAGGTTTGGGGGGGCCGGGGGGGGGGGGAGGGGTGGGGACACCCCAATTCTCTCTGCAGGGTCACGTGACCCGGCCGGGTCCAGGTGTCGCGAGCCGATAAAGGGGGGGAGGGGCCACACCCACCCCCCAAAACCCCCCAAAATGGGGCGGAGGCCTCTGGGTGGGGCTGATCTGGGGGGGAGGGGCAGGTTCGGGGGGTGCTGGTGCCGGGACCCCCCAAAATCCCCCCGATCCCACTGAAGAGACCCCAAAACCTCCTCAAAAATTGGTTCAGGGTGCGGGGGGCGCTGGGTGAGGGGTGGGGGGACAATTTGGGGGGCTCGGGGAGGGGTGGGGGAGTTCTCCCTTTCTTGCCCCCTCCCCCCCAGCAGTTTTTGGGGTCCGGGGGGGTTTGGGGGTCCCAAGATCCCGACCCCCCGGGTTTCCCTTCCCGAGCAGTTTCGGGGGAGATTTTCTGGATTTTGGGGGCGTTAAAGCGATGACAGCGACCGGGGGAATTTGGGGGGAATTTGGGGGGGTCCCGGGGGTGTTTTGGGGGTTCAGAGCCCTCTCCGAGCCCTTTTTTGCCCCCTCTCCACGGTGGGGAGGGGATTTGAGGGAGTTCCGGGGGGGCTTGGGGGCTGTTTGGGGGATGAAAAGGAGGAGGTGGATTTTGGGGGGGTTTTGGGGCTCCGGAGCCCCCCCGAGCCCCCGGCTGTGCCCCCCAGCACCATGTCAGCCCTGCTGCGCTGCCCCGTCCTGGCCCGGCACCCGGGGCTGCTGCGGGCCCTGGCCACGGCCCCCGCCCGCCCCCACCCAGGTACCCCAAAAACCGGGGGGGGAACCCCCGACAGCCCCCCCCGCTCTTCGGGGGCGCCTCGGGGCGTTCGGGAGTTTTGGGGGGGTTTTAGGGGAGTTTGGGGTGGGGTTGGGGCTGCGAGGGGCGCTTTGGGGGGGAGGGGAGGGGGCTTTGGGGTCTTTGAGAAGTTTTAGGGAGGTTTTGGGGGGGGGGTCGAGGAGTTCCGGAGCGGTTTTCGGGAAGTTTGGGGGGGCTGAGGAGTTTTGGGGGGTTGTGAGAATTTTGGGGGCTTGGGGAGGGATGGGGGAGCTTTTGGGGCTTGGGGGGGATTTTGGGGGGGATTTGGGGGGAGTTTTGGGTGGGTGAGGGGGAGTTTGGGGGTGGTTTGGGGGATTTTGAGGAGTTTTGCGGGGTTGAGGGAATCTTGGGGAGTTTCGGGTTTTTTTTGAGATCTGGGGGCGCTGAACCGCCCTGTCCCCCCCAGGTGACCCCCCCGAGGGGTCCCACTGCCCCTTCATCGCTCTGGAGGGGGAGGAGCCCCCCTTTGTCCAGCGCGCGGCCCCCGAGCTGCAGGAGGACGTGACACCCCCCGAGCCGGGTGAGGAATTTGGGGACCCCCCTCGCCCCCCCCCGGCGCTGGGGACACCCCAATGACCTCTGACCCCCCCCCCAGAGCCCCTGGATTGGCTGCTGGATTTGGGGGACGCCCTCGAGGACCCCCCCGAGCGGCGGCTGGAGGAGAATCTGCCCGGTGAGGGGTTTTGGGGGGGCTCCGGGGGGATTCGGGGGGCTCCAGGTCAGTTTAGGGGGGGTTGGGGGTGCAGCGAGAGGGAGCTTTGGGTGTTTTGGGGTGTCCCCCTGACCCCTTGCCCCCCCCAGAGGACGCCTTCCCGTACGAGGCGGTTTTTGGGGGGCGCCTGGCGGGGCTGCGCCGCTCCCACACCTACCGAGAGTTCACGGCCGTGGGGCGCCGGGCCCAGCACCCCCCGACCGCCTTTGTGGGGTCCCCCCCGCGCCTGATCCAGCTCTGGTGCTCCAACGATTACCTGGGCATGAGCCGCCACCCCGAGGTGCTGCGGGCGGCCAGGTGGGGACCCCCAGACCCCCTGAAATCCCCTTCAAATCCCCTGAAATCCCCTTCAATTTCCTCCAAATCCCCTGAAATCCCCTTCAAATCCCCTGAAATCCCCTTCAATTTCCCCTAAATCCCCTGAAATCCCCTTCAATTTCCTCCAAATCCCCTGAAATCCCCTTCAAATCCCCTGAAATCCCCTTCAATTTCCTCCAAATCCCCTGAAATCCCCTGAAATCCCCTTCAATTTCCCCTAAATCCCCTGAAATCCCCTTCAATTTTCCCTAAATCCCCTTCAATTATCCCCAAATTGCCTTAAATTTCCTTAAATCCCCGTAAATCCCCTTAAATCTCCCCCAAAAAAATCCCCCAAATCCCCCTCAATGCCCTTAAATCCTCTCTGGCTCTCCTGCATCCTCCCCTAAATTCCCCAAATTCTTTCTAAACCTTCCCCAACCCCTCTAAATCCCCCCAAACCCCTTCCCCAAATCCCCGCCAAACCTTCTCCAAATCCCTTCAAATCCCCGAAATCTCCGTTAATCCCCCAAAATCCTCTCCGAAGCCCCGAAATCCTCCCCAAATCCGCCTCAAATCCTTGCCAACCTCCCCAAATCCCCTTCAATCCAACCAAATCCCCTCCAAGCCCCGCAAAATCCCTCCCAGAGCCCCCCAAATCCTCCCTAAATCCCCTCCAAATTCCCTTCAAGCCCCCGGATTTCCCCCGAAATCTTTGCAAACCCCCCCGAAATCCTTCCCAAACCCCCTCAAATTCCCACCAAACTCCTCCCTAAATCTCACCCAACTCTTCCCAAATTCATTCCCAAATTCATTCCCAACCCCCTCAAATCCCCCCAAATCCCCTTCGAGCTCCCGAAGTCCTTCCCAAACCCCGCCAAATCCTCCCGAAATCCCCTCCAGACCCCCTTCGGCCCCCGGGTTTCCCCCCGGAGCTTTTCTCGCCCCAGCGCCCGCTCCGGTTCCCAGGGCGGCGCTGGCGGCGCACGGGCTCGGCGCGGGCGGCACCCGGAACATCGCGGGCACGGCCCCGCTGCACGGGGCGCTGGAGCGGGCGCTGGCCCGGCTGCACCGACAGCCCCGCGCCTGCCTCTTCTCCTCCTGCTTCGCCGCCAACGACACCGCGCTCGCCACGCTGGCCCGGCTGCTGCCAGGTACCCCCGAGCCCGCGGGGCCCCCAGAAACCCGAGCGGGGCCCCCAGAAACCCGAGCGGGGCCCGTCAATCTCCTGGGAACCAGGAAAAATCCCACCCCAAATCCTCCAGAGCACCCCAAATCCACGGGGAGCAAAAAAAAACCCCGAGTGGGGTCCGTGAATCCCGCGGGAAACAGAAAAAAACCACCCCAAATGTGCCAGAGCACCCCAAATCCACGGGGAGCAAAAAAAACCCCGAGTGGGGTCCGTGAATCCCGCGGGAAACAGAAAAAAAACACCCCAAATCCTCCAGAGCACCCCAAATCCACGGGGAGCAAAAAATCCCCGAGTGGGGTCCGTGAATCCCGTGGAAGCCCCAAAGAAACCTCCCCCAACCCCTCCAAATCCTCCCCAAATCTCTGCCAAGCCCCTTCCAAATCCCTTTAAATTCCCCCCAATCCTCCCAAATGCCCCAAAAGCTTCCCCAGATCTCCCCCCGCCCCTCTCAAATTCCTGCCAAACCCCCACGGTGGGGAGCCGAAAGTCTTGAAATTCTACAAAACTCAGTGTGAGAACACGAAAAATCCTCTTGGTAACCCCAAAAATCCACAGGGCAGCCCAAAATAATCACGGGGATCCCCCTCGCCAAAGCCCCAAAAATCTCTGCCAAAAATCTCAGACCCCAAAAAAGCCTCGTGACACCTCAAAAAAAAATTATGGGGGAACACTGAAAGTCCTGGACCCAAAAAACCTCGTGGGAGTCCCCCAATCATCTTGGGAACACAAAAAACCTCCCCTCGGGAACCCCAAAAATCTGCTCCTCTCGAGAGCCCCCCCAAAAGCCCCAACACTGGACCCCAAAACCCACAGGACCCCAAAAACCCTGAGCGTGTCTGGGGGATCTGGGGGGGGATTTGGGGAGTGCTGAGGGCTCCGGGGGGGTTGGGGATGGGTTTTTGTGGTGCTGATGGGTGGGGGGAGGTTTTGAGGGGGTTTTTTTTTGGGGCGCTGAGAGGTTTTGGGGTGCCCCAGGCTGCCACATCTTCTCGGACGCGGGGAACCACGCCTCGATGGTGCAGGGGATCCTGCGCAGCGGGGCCCCCAAACACATCTTCCGCCACAACGACCCCCAGCACCTGGACGAGCTTTTGGGGCGCAGCCCCCCCGGCATCCCCAAAATCGTCGCCTTCGAGTCCGTCCACTCCATGGATGGTCAGTGCGGGGCACCCCAAAACCCCCCAGGACACCCCAAAAGCCCCGGAGTTCCCCCCGGTTCGCCCCCAAATCCCTCCCAGTTCCTACCAAGATCCCCCCCAAATCCTCCCCGATTCCGCCCAAATCCCCTCAAATCTCCCCAGTCCCCCTCGGTTCCTCCTTAAATCCTCCCTAAATCTCCTCGTGCCCCCCGAAATCCTCCCCAGCTCCCCCCAAGTCCTTTAAAATCCTCCCGAACACCCAACCCTCTCCAAAGGCCCCAAATTCCCCCCGAAATCCCCTCCTAAATCCCCTCGTCCACCCTAATCCCACTAAACCCCCTTGTACCTCCCAAACCCTCTCGAGATCCCCCATTATGGCCCCGATTCCCCCCAGTTCTCCCCTAAATTCCTCCAAATCCTCCCAATCCCTCCCAAATCCTCCCCAAATCCCCTCACTCCTCCTTAATACCCCCTAAATCCCCCCAAATCTGCCCAATTTCCTCTCAAATGCCCAAACATCTCCCTCAACCCCATTGAACCCCCCCAAAATCCCCTAAACCTCTCCGAACCCCTTTCAATGCCCCCAAACCCCCCCCAAATTCCCCCAAATTCCCCCAGAGTCGAGCGCGCCCCCGGTGCTGCCGTTACACCCGCTCACCCCAAATCCCCCGAAAATCCCCCGAAAATCCCCCCGGAATTCCCCAAATCCCCCCAAACGCCCCCGAACCCCCTCCCCAGGCTCCATCGCCCCCCTGGCCGAGCTCTGTGATGTCGCCCACGCCCACGGCGCTCTGACCTTCGTGGACGAGGTTCACGCCGTGGGGCTCTACGGGCCCCGGGGCGGCGGCATCGCCGAGCGCGACGGCGTCACCGGCAAGGTGGACGTGGTGTCGGGGACCCTCGGTAAGGGGACACCCCGAAACCGGGGGGGACACCCCGAGACTGGGGGGGGACACCCCTAAACGAGGGGGAAGGGACCCCGAAAATGAGGGGCCAGGGAGAGCAGGGGTGGGCGCTGGGGCAGGGGGGAGTGTGGGGGGGCTCTGTGGGTGTTTGGGGGGGCTCTGTGGGTGTTTGGGGGAGCTCTGTGGAGGTTCGGGGGGCTCTGGGGGGGTTCGGGGGGCTCTGGGGGGGCTCTGGGGGGGCTCTGGGGGTGTTCGGGGGGCTCTGGGGGGGTTCGAGGGGCTCTGGGGGGCTCTGGGGGGGCTCTGGGGGGGTTCGAGGGCTCTGTGGGGCTCAGGGGGTTTCGGGGGTCCCCGCTGACCGCGGGGTGTCCCCTCCGTGCCGCAGGGAAGGCGCTGGGTGCCGTGGGGGGCTACATCGCGGGGGGCGCGGCTCTGGTGGACGCCGTTCGCTCCTTCGGGCCCGGCTTCATTTTCACCACGGCGCTGCCGCCCCCCGTGGTCGGGGGGGCCCTGGCGGCCCTGCGCGTTTTGGGGGGTCCCGAGGGGGCCGCCCTGCGCCGCACGCACCAGCGCCACGCCAAACACCTGCGGGTGCTGCTGCGGGACCGCGGCGTCCCCGCCCTGCCCGCGCCCAGCCACATCGTGCCCGTGCCCGTGAGTGGGGCTGGGGGCTTCGGGGGGCTGGGGGGGATTCGGGAGGGGCTGGGGGCTGCGGGGGGGGCTGGGGGCTGCGCCCAGCCACATCGTGCCCGTGCCCGTGAGTGGGGCTGGGGGCTTCGGGGGGCTGGGGGGGATTCGGGAGGGGCTGGGGGCTGCGGGGGGCTGGGGGCTTCGGGGGGCTGGGGGGGATTCGGGAGGGTTTGAGGAGGTTTGGGAAGGGTTTGGGGGGGATTCGGGAGGGTCTGGGGGGATTCGGGAGGGTCTGGGGGGATTCGGGAGGGTTTGGGGGGGATTCGGGAGGGTCTGGGGGGATTCGGGAGGGTTTGGGGGGGATTCGGGAGGGTTTGGGGGGATTCGGGAGGGTCTGGGGGGATTCGGGAGGATCTGAGGGGATTCGGGAGGGTTTGGGGGGATTCGGGAGGGTTTGGGGGGATTCGGGAGGGTTTGGGGGGGATTCGGGAGGGTTTGGGGGGATTCGGGAGGATCTCGGGGGGATTCGGGAGGGTCTGGGGGGATTCGGGAGGGTTTGAGGAGGTTTCAGGAGGATTTGGGGGGTCCGGGGTGGATTTGAGGTTTGCGGAAGGTTTGAGGTTGGGGGCGGATTTTGGGGCTCAGGTCGGGGTGCCAGGGGCGATGATTTTGGGTGATTTTGGGCGATTTTGGGGTGATTTGGGGTGATTTTGGGTGATTTATGGGTGATTTTGGTTGATTTTGGGTGATTTTGGGGTGATTTTGGGGTGATTTTGGGTGATTTTGGTTGATTTGTGGGTGATTTTGGGGTGATTTTGGGTGATTTTGGGGTGATTTGTGGGTGATTTTGGGTGATTTTTGGGTGATTTGGGATGATTTTGGGTGATTTTTGGGCCGTTTCGGGGCGCAGGTCGGGGACGCTCTGGCCGCCACGAGGCTGAGCCGGGCGCTGCTGGAGCGGGGGCTCTACGTGCAGGCCATCAACCCCCCCACCGTGCCCCGGGGGGGGGAACTGCTGCGCATCGCGCCCACCCCCCACCACAGCCCCCCCATGATGGAACACCTGGCAGGTGAGGGGGACACGCGGGGACACGCGGGGACACGGGGGGACACGGGGGGGACACGGGGGGGGACACGGGGGGACACGGGGGGGGACACGGGGGGGGACACGGGGGGGACACGCGGGGACACGCGGGGACACGGGGGGGGACACGGGGGGGACACGGGGGGACACGGGGGGGGACACGGGGGGGAAATGGGGGGGACACGGGGGGACACGGGGGTGACACGGGGGGGGACACGCGGGGACACGGGGGGGACACGGGGGGGTGGGAGTGGAGGCACTTGGGGGACACGGGGGGTGTTTGGGGTTTTGGAGGGGCGGGGGGGCGACAGGGACATGGGGGGGGTCACAAGGATTGGGGGAACGTGGCGACATCGGGGCGGGTCACAGGGTGGGGGTCCCTGGGTGACACCGGGCTGGTGCTGCCGCCTCCGGGGGTCTCCGGTCACTCGGGGGGTGACGCTGAGCCCGTGCCCCCCCAGACCAGCTGTCCGAGTGTTGGGGGGCGCTGGGGCTGCCCCGGGACTCCCCCCTGGGCCCCTCCTGCGCCTCCTGCCAGCGGCCGCTGCACTTCTCGCTGATGAGCGCCTGGGAGCGGCAGCACTTCCAGCCGGGGGGGCTCCCGGCCACCGCCTGAGCCCCCCGAGCGCCCCCCGCCTTTCGCGTGTCCCCCCCTCTCTTTTGGGGCTGTCCCCTCGCTGCCCCCGCTCCGCTCGCGGATTTTCCGTTTTCCCGGTAAAAATGGCAATAAAGCGCTGTGGTGGCTCCGCCTCTTCGTGCTGGGGGTCCCCGATTTCCCCCCGGTACCCCCTGGGGTCCCTCCCAGTGCTCCCAGTCCCGGACTGGGGCTCTGTGACCTCTCCAGCGGGGGGGGGCTCCCCAAATTCCCCTCCCCCCCCCGCAATTCCTCCTTCCCAATTTCCGCCCCCTCCCCCCAACCCCCTCGGGTTCCCCCCCCCTTCCTGGATCCCTCCCAGTGCTCCCAGTTCCAGCCCATCAACCATTATGGGATGGAGCACGGGGGGTCCCTGGGGGGGTCCCCCCTCCCCCCCCCGGCTCCCTCGGGGCGTGGGGGAGGGGCGGCCCCCGCTCTTTCCTGCCCTTATCAAGATTTTGGGGAATGAGGATGAAATTTTTGGCCCCCCCCAGCACCCAGAGCTGGGGGACCCCCCCGGCCATGATGACGTCACTCCCGGGGGGGTCCGTCCCCCCTCCCAGTCTGCCCAGTCCTGCGGGGCCTTTCCCAGCGCCACCAGTGTCCCGTGAACTGGTGCCGAGGGCACCGAGGTGTCCGGGGAGTGCCCCCCGCCCCCGCGCCCCCCGCCGGCTGAGGGACCCCAAAACTCACATGGAGGTACCGGGGGGGGAGGGGGGTCCCAGTCCCGGCACAACCCCCTCCCCCCCCGAACCCCCTCCCCCCCACGCCCCCCTCACTCCCCCGTGCCGCCCTTTAACCCTTTCCCAGACCCCCCCAAGTTTAACACCCCCCACCCCACCCCGGGCACCCCCTGTGACACCCCCAGACCCACATTTACCCCCCGTGTGATACCCCCGACCCCATTTACCCCCTCGGCCACCCCTAAACCGCCCGTTCACCTTCCTATGACCCCCACTGACCCCCCCAGACCCCCCCAGACCCCACTGCGACCCCCCCAGACCCCACTGACCCCTCTGACCCACCCCAGACCCCACTGACCCCTCTGCGACCCCGGACCCCCCGGCCCCGCAGCCTCCGCAGCCCTCAGCCCCCAATCAGCCCCCAGCTCCCATTAACCCCCCAAGCCCCCCCATTAACCCTCCAAGCCCCCCCATTAACCCCCAAGCCCCCCCAGTAACCCCCGCTGTCCCGCAGCCCCCCGAGCCCCCGCAGCCCCCCCCGGGCACGCCGGTGCCGCCGCGGGACGCGGCTCTGGCGGTGGCGGAGGTGGCGGTGCTGGCTCTGCTGCTGGCGCTGGCGCTGGCCGGGAATGTCCTGGTGCTGCTGGCGCTGCGCGCCCCTCGCGGGGTCCCGCGGGGTCCGGGGCAGCCCCCGGCCCGCCCCGCGCGGCCGCTCCGGCGTTACCTGCGGCACCTGAGCCTGGCGGACCTGGCGGCCGCGGCCGGGCAGGTGCGAGCCTCGCTCTTCCCCACCTGGCGGGGGTGGTGCGGGGCTGGAGGGACCCCTTCCCTCCCGGGGGGCACATCCCGACACCCCCGGGCTCCCGGGGCTCCCCCGCTCGCTGCCGAGCTGCCCCGCGCCGGCCCGCAGATGAAATCGGTGCATTCCGTTCCTTCTCGAGGCTCCGTTCTCTCGTTTTGACCCCTCCCGGTAACCGGGGGCTCGGTAACTCGGTTTCTTCTCCCGGTCCCGGTTCTTGTCACTGTCATCACTCAGACAGGACGGTCCCCAAACGTGAGAAACAACGGAGCTGTTTCACACGGTTATCTGAGCCAGTAGCACGAATAAAAGCATTTCGACATTTCTATTTAATTTATTTAATCTCCATTTTAGTGTCATGCTGAGGGCTAAGACACGATATTTATTTATGTCCCATTTACAGGAGCTCTAGGCTGCCCCAAAATCCGACAGGTTCCGCTCAAAGCGCTTAAAAAGAATTGAAAATTGGGTTAACGACAGCTCGCAAAGGCTCGGAAATGCCGAAGGCACCAAAGCCCTCTCGTCCTTTGTCCCCAGGTGCTGCCGCAGCTGCTCTGGGACCTCACGGATCGGTTCCGCGGTCCCGACCCGCTCTGCCGCCTCACCAAGTACCTGCAGGGAGTCGCGATGTTCGCCTCGGCCTACGTGGCGGTGGCCATGGCCTGGGACCGCCACCGAGCCATCTGTCACCCCCTGGGGACACCGGGGACACGGGGGGCGCGGCGGGGCGGGGGGCGCTGGAGGTGGGGGCGGGGACACCGCGACACTGGGGACACTGGGGACACTGGGAGCACTGGGAACGCTGGGAACGGGGTGCGGGGACACGGGGACAGCCAGGGAGGGACACAGACACAAAGTGGGGGACACGGGGACGCACGGGATGGGACACGGGGACGCTCTGGGTGCTGGGGGTGGGGGCGGGGGGACACTCGGAGCGGCGCAGGGGGACACACCGGGTGCTGGGGGTGGGGACACAGGGACGCGGATGACACCAGGGATGGAGCACAGGGACCCCAGGGGTGCTGGGGATGGGGACACAGGGACAGCAGCCGGGATGGGGCACAGGGACGCAGGGACACCTGGGATGGCACATGGGAACCTGCCGGGGGACAGGGACACGGGGACAGCGGGGACAGCAGGGACAGCATCGCTGCCACGTCCCCTCTGTGCCCCCCAGACCCCTGCGGCCCCCCAGTGTCCCCAACCCTCCACGTCACCCCAGTGTCCCCAAGCCCCAACGGCACCCCCGTGTCCCCCCATGTTCCCCTGATGTCCCCACCCCCCTCGTCACCCCAGATGCCCACAAGGTCCTTGTCACCGGCCACCACGGGGGCGTCTGGGGCCACCACGGGGGACTCTGGGGCCGCCACACAGGGGTCTGGGACCACCATGAAGAGGAGCGGGGCCACCACGGGGGTGTCTCAGCTCACCCCGGCTGGGTCCGGGGCGAGCGCGGGGGGCTCCGGGGCGAGCGCGGGGGGCTCCGGGGCCAGCGCTGGGTGGCTCCAGGTGGCCGCGGGCCGGGCTCGCTCGGGGCTGGCCCGGGCCCGCTCGGCGCTGGCCGAGGCTCGCAGGCGCTGGGACGCGCTGGCCACGGCCTGGGCGCTGGCGCTGCTCTTCGGGCTGCCCCAGGTCGGCATCTTCGGGCAGCGCGAGGTGGCCCCGGGCGAGAGCGACTGCTGGGCGACCTTCGCGCAGCCCTGGGGCGCCCGCGCCTACGTGACCTGGGTGGCCGTGGCCGTGCTGGTGGCACCCGCGGCGCTGCTGGCGCTGCTGCAGGCGGCCGTGACCCGAGAGCTGCGGCAGCGGCGCCGGGGGCTCCGCCGGGCCCGCGCCAAGAGCCACCGCATGGCCCTGGTGGTCCTGGGCGTGTTCGTGCTCTGCTGGGCTCCCTTCTTCTGCGCCCAGCTCTGGGCCGTGTGGGACCCCCGCGCCCCCCGGGAAGGTGAGGGGGGGACGCGGGGGGTGGGGACAGGGACGAGGTGATGGGGACGCGGGGACAGGGGCGGTCACCGTCGGGGACAGCCGGGCGGGCTCTGGCTGGGGGTGGCTGTCACCGAATGTCCCCCTCCCGGAGCCTGGGGGGGTCACGGGGTGTCCCTGGGGGTGCCCGCAGCTGTCACCAGATGTCCCCGTGTCCCCCAGGGCCGGCCTTCACCATCCTGATGCTCCTGGCCAGCCTGACCAGCTGCACCAACCCCTGGATCTCGGCCGCCTTCAGCACCAGCCTGGCCCGGGCCATGGCCCGCGTGCTGTGTCCCTGCCGCCACCCCCGGAGTGACACCGGGTGACACCGGGGCCATGGCCCGCGTGCTGTGTCCCTGCCGCCACCCCCGCGGTGACACCGGGGGACACCGGGGCCATGGCCGCCACCCCCGCGGTGACACCGGGGGACACCAGGGGACACGGGGCCATGGCCGCCACCCCCGGGGTGACACGAGGACGTCGCTGAGGATGGGGCTCACGCCCGTGACCTGCGGGACGCGAGGACGCCCGAGCGGGACCCACCCGGGGACTTGGGGGGGGGTCTCGTGTCGCCCAAGGGACTCCGGGGGTCACACAAAGGACTCGGGGTCACACGAGGTTTGGGGCTCTGGGGGCGGGGGGACACCCGTGAAGGCACACGAGGAGGGGACAAAAGGGACAAAAGGGGAGGAGCAGCCTCCCCTGCTGCGTGGGAAGCCGATCAGCAATAAACCAGATTTGTACCCCAAATCCCGGGACATTCTGGGGGAACGCTGGGACGCGATGGAGCCCCGAGTGTCCCTTGTCACACAGAGCGGCCACACGGAGCCCGGGAGATAAACACAGGTGGCCCCAAAACAAATCCAGGGGGTTTCGGACATCGGGAGAATTCCCGGGAGTGACGGGGAGGGTCTGCCCGGGGTGGGGGGTCCCTGTCGGGGCTCTCGGGTTTGGTGGGCGAGGGGCGCTTGGGTCCCTGGGGGGGCTCCACGGTCCCAAAGCCTTTCCCAGCCGGGATCGGAACGGGACGGATCCGCTCCAGACGCGGCTCTGACCCTGCGGGGCCGGACCCGGCGGCGGCTCCCGGGAGCGGGGAACGGAGCGGGACCGGGAGCGGGAGCGGGGAAAGGAGCGGGGAACGGCCGGAGCGGGACCGGGAGCGGGGAAAGGAGCGGGGAACGGCCGGAGCGGGACCGGGAGCGGGGCACGGCCGGAGCGGGGGCTCCCTCCTGTTCTCCCGCTGCGTCCGGCTCCGCTGCCGCGGCTGCGGGAGGATTCCCGTTCCCGGCGCTGCCGCTGCCCCCACCCCGCGCAGCCCCCGGAGCGAACCGGGCAGGTCTGGGGGGGGCTGCGCGAGTTCTTGGGGTGCCCCGGTGCCCCCCCGGCCCAAATCCGGCCCCGCTCTGGCGCCTCCCGCCAGTCCCGGCCCCCCGGGCGCTGCTTCGGCAACGGCGCTTGTGGGGCAGAGCCCCGGACTGGGGGTCACAGCCCACAAGCTCCGGATTTGGGGTCACAGCCCCGGATTTGGGGGGGTCGCAGCCCCGGATTTGGGGGGGTCGCAGCCCCCAAACTCCCGCAGGCTCCGGAACCGTCCTGGCCTTTATTTGGTGACACCTTGTGGGGCGAGGGGGGGACACAGGGACCCGTCCCCTCCCCCCTCGGCCCTGGGGGGCTCTCTGTGGGTCTGGGGGGGTCCGGGGGGGGGTTGGGGTCACCCCGGGGGGCGCCGGGGGACGCAGCCCCCCAACTCCAGCGCCTCCGGCCACCCCTCGTACTTGTTGGAGCCGCGGCTGTTCCGGACGTGCTGGGGGAGGGGGAGATGTGGGGGGGTTCTGGGGCACTTTTGGGGCACTCGGGGGGGTTCTGGGACCCCCCGGTCCCCAAACCGCCCCCGGTTACCCCCCAGCAGTCCCATAACCCCCCCAGCCGCATAAACCCCCCACCCAAATTGAGCCCCAGGCCCTCCCAAGCCACCCCCAGCTGCCCCACAGCCCCCCCAACCACCCCTGACCCCCCAAACTGCCCCACAACCCCCCCAAACTGCCCCACAACCCCCCAAACTGCCCCCTAAGCCCCCGAACTGCCCCACAGCCCCCCAAACTGCCCCACAACCCCCCCAAACTGCCCCATAGCCCCCCCAGACTGCCACATAACCCCCCCAGACTGCCACATAACCCCCCCAAACTGCCCCCTAACCCCCCCAAACCCCTCAAACCCACCCCATAACTCCCCAAACCTCCCCCAAATCACCCCCAACCCCCCCACGCCGGCCCCACCTGCTCGAAGGGGCTCCTGTCCTGCACCCCCTTGGCCCCCACGAAGACCCAACTGTCCCGAAACCCCAAATCTTTGGCCACGGCGCTGCCCAGCTCCCCAAAGAGCCTCCGGCTCTCCTCCGTCAGCCTGGGGGGGTCGGGGGTGTCAGGGGGACCCCAAAATCTCCTCCACAGACCCCAAAACCCCCCAGGGACCCCTCAATTCCCCCCCAGGAGTCCCCAAATCCCCTCCAAAACCCCCCCCGACCTCCTCAGGATCCCCAAAATCCTCCCCAGGACCCCCCAGCCCTTCCCAGGGGAGCCCCAAACACCCCCAGGAACCCCCCCAGATCCCCTCAAATTCCCTGCAGGGTCCCCTGAACCCACCCCGATTTTCTCCAAGGCTCTCCAAAGTCTCTCGGGGACCCCCCCCAAAGCCCCCCAAAGCCCCCCGGGCTCACTTGGTGGCCGGGTCATCGTAGGAGGCCACCAGCACCAAGGTCCCCTCGTGCAGCGGCCGCAGGAACCGGAGCAGATCCTCCACGTCTGGGGAAACCCCGAAAGTGGGGAAATCACCCCGAAAATGGGGAAATCACCCCGAAAATGGGGGGAATCACCCCGAAAATGGGGAAATCACCCCGAAAATGGGGAAATCACCCCGAAAATGGGGAAATCACCCCGAAAGTGGGGAAATCACCCCGAAAATGGGGGAAATCACCCCGAAAATGGGGGAGGGGTCCCGGGGAGGGTGGGGGAGGGGTCACTCACCCCCTGCCCACATGTCGAAGGCCTGGGCTGCGATCAGCTCCCCGCTGACCCCTGGGGGGAGGGGCAGCGAGTCAGGGGGGGAGGGGCGGGGGGACCCCCGGGAGGGGCAAAATGGGGGGGGGGGGGAACTCCCAAACCTGCCCCTCCCCCCACCTGCATTGGCCCCTCCCCCACCTGCATTCCCCCTTCCCCATTTTACCCCTCCCCCACCCTCCCCCCGGCCCCTCCCCCACCGTTCACCAGGGCGATGTTCAGGCCCCTCCCCACGTTGTTCTTGACGCTGCTCATTAACCTGGGGGGGGGGAGGGGGAGGGGCAGGGTGGGGGCGGGGCCGGGCAGGGCCGGCCCCTCCCCCCGCGCCCCCCGCCCCTCCCCCACTCACTCTTTTCCCTCCAGGCAGATCCGCGGCCCCACCACGTTGGCGGCGCCGCTGAGGACGCGGAAGGCGAAATGCCGGGGGGGGCAGGGCCGGGGCAGCCCGCACTTGAACCGGGGGGGGCGGGGCGCTGGGGGGGAGGGGCGAGGTCAGCGGGACCCCCCCCCAAACCCCCCCCCCAGCCCGGCGCGCCCCATCCCCCTCCGCCACCCCAACCCTCCCCCCGCGTGGGTTCTGCCCCTCCCCCACCCCGCTGGAAGGGGGGAGTCCCCTCCCCCCTCCCCCCCACAAAATCCCAAAATGCCCCTCCCCCACCCCAGCATTTTCTTGGCCCCTTTCCCATTCACCCCATTCCGCCCCTCCCCCACCCAGGTCGCCCCCTCCCCATTCAACGCCACCCCTCCCCCACCCCCTCCACTTCCATTCTGCCCCTCCCCCACCCCAATCTGACCCCCTGACCCCATCCAGCCCCTCCCCCACCCCCCCAATTCCTCCAGAGCCCCTCCCCCACCCCCCCCGCACCCCTGGGGGGAGGGGCTCTGGAGGGGAGGGGTCAGCAGGACCCCCCCGACCGCCCCTCCCCCCTCACCTGCCGTGGGGGGGTTCTCGTCCCCTGCGTGGGGGAGGGGCAGGGGGTTAACGACCCCTCCTCCAAAACCTCCACCCCTCCCCCACCACGGCGGTCTCCCCTCCCCCCCCTTTGGGTTTTGGGGTCTCCCCGCCCCTCCCCCACTCACAGCTCCCCCTCCTCTGCCCCTCCCCCAAGGGGGTCTCCCCTTCTCCTGCCCCTCCCCCCCCAGGGATGTCCCGCCCCTCCCCCCTTTGTTTCGGGGCTCTCCCCCTTTGCCCCTCCCCCCCTCCGAGGTTGTTTGGGGGTCCCCCCTCGCCCCTCCCCCCCCCGCTGCCCCTCCCCCACTCACGGCGCAGCAGCCGCAGCAGGGGGGGAGGGGCGCGGGGGGATCCCAGCAGTGACGTCACCGCCAGCCAGGCCAGGGCGGCCGCGACCCCCAGGGCCAGGAGTCGGAGCGGGCCTGGGGTCAGAGCGGGAAAGTGACCCGAAAACACCCCAAAATCACCCCAAAACTGCCCCGAAAATACCCCCAAAACCGCCCCAAAATCACCCCGAAACTGACCCGAAAACAGCCCGAAAACACCCCAAAATCACCCCAAAACCGCCCCAAAATCACCCCAAAACTGACCCGAAACATCTCCCCAAAACTCCCTCCGAAGCCCCCCCCAAACCAGCGGCAAAATCCCGCCCGGAACATCCAAACCCTTCCCCAAAACAGCCGGAATTTCCCCCAAAACCGGCCCGAACCCCCCCAGACCCCCCCAGACCCCCGAGGCGCGCCCCAGGAACGCTCCGGAGCCCCCCAAAACCCCTCAACCCCCCCAAAACCACCCGAAAATTCCCGAAATGTTCTCCCCGAACCCCTGAAATCCCAACCCCGAACCCCCCCAAACCCCCCCAAACCCCCCCCAATTGTTCCCCCGCCCCCCCCTCGGCCAGGCTGGGGGAGGGGTCACCCCCGCCCCTCCCCCCGCCCCTCCCCCCCCCCGTACCCGCCACTCTCATCCCGCTCCGGGGGCTCCGAGGGGCCTGGAACGGAATTGGGGGGGGGTCAGAGCCCCCCAAACCTCCGGGACACCCCCGGGACCCTCCCGGGACCCCAAACCCCTTCGCGGCACCTCTCCCCCCAAATTTTCGGGGTTCCCAAAAGTCCCGGGACCCCCCCGGTCCACCGGGAGCTCCCCCTGAAGAACCGGGGACCCCCCGGGCTCCCAAACCCCCCCGGGCTCCCAAACACTCCCGGTCTCGCCCCAAAACCCCCCCAAGTCCCCCCAAACCCCGCCGGGTCCCCCCAAAATCCCGGGTTCCCCCCGCCCTTCCCCCCTCACAGGCGCCGTTGCCCCGACGCTACCCCGCGCTGACCGCGCCGCTTCCGGGTTCCCTCCTCGACCAATCGGCGCTCGGTGCGCGCGGCCCCGACCAATCAGCGCGCGGTGTGCTCGGATGTCCTGCCCACCCCCCGCTGCTAAGCGAATCAGCGCGCGGAGGGCAGCGACCAATCAGGAACGAGGGCGGGGCACTGTGAGCCAATGGGAAGTGGAAGCGGGTGGTCTGTGACGTCACACCCGGATGTGTTTCCGGGACTGCAATTCCCGGCTGCCCCTGAGGCGGAAAAACAACGCCCCCCAGCGGCTGCCAGCGCTCCCAGTGCCCCCCAGTAACCTCCAGTGCCCTTCAGTGCTCCCAGTAACCCTCAATGACCCCCCCAGTAATCCCCAGTGCCCCCCCCAGTGCTCCCAGTGCCCCCCCAGTGCTCCCAGTAACCCCTCAATGACCCCCCCAGTGCTCCCAGTGCCCCCCCAGTGCTCCCAGTAACCCTCAATGACCCCCCCAGTGCCCCCCAGTAACTCCCAGTGCTCCCAGTCAGACCCGACTCCTCCTGCGTCTCGCACTTTTCTTTACTCGACCCCCGCGGGGATTTTGGGGTGAATCTGGGGCCGTTTGGGGCGGATTCCGGGGGTCCCCGCGGGGTTTTGGGGACCCCGTTAGGGGGTGGGGGAGGGGCCGCACTCGGGGGGGAGGGGCCCGGCGTGGGGGAGGGGCTCGGGGGGGGCTCCCCCTCCCCCCCCCTCCTGCAGCAGCCGCGCCCCCAAACGCTCGAGGTCGTCCAGGCTGAGCCCCCGCAGCGCCCGCTCGTAATCCTGGGGGGGCAGGGGGGGTCGGGACCCCAAAATACCCCGGGATCCCCAAATCCCCCCCAGCAACCCCCCAAAAATCCAAAATTCTGCCCAGGTCCCCCAAAACCCCCCAAAATCCTTCCCCCTCCCAATCTCCCTCAGACCACCAAAATCCCCCCCAAATCCTCCAGACCCCCCAAAATCCCCCAAAATCCTCCAGACCAACCCAAAATCTCCCCCAGACCCCCCAAAATCCCCCCAAATCCCCCAGACCAACCCAAAATCTCCCCCAGACCCTTCCCCAACCCCTCCCGAAAAATCCAAACCCCCAAAATCCCCCCCAGGAGCCCCCTAAAAACGCCCAGATCCTTTCCCAACCCCCCCAAATCCCCCCAAACCCCCCCAGCCCTACCTTGAGCAGCTGCTGCAGGACCCTCGGGCCCTCCTGGCTCCCGAAATGTCGCCCCAAAATCTGCGCCAGGCCCGGCCCGAAGGCGGGGGGCAGCGGGGGGGGCTCCCCCAAATCCTCGGGGGGGGTGGCGGCCCCTCCCCCGCCCCCCCCCCGCGCCCCGCCCCCCCCCGCGGGGGGTTTCAGCACCAGGTTGAGCCGCGCCGAGGGCCCGATGGAATAATCGCACAGGCGGCGCTCGTCTGGGGGGGACACCCCAAAATCGGGGGGTGGGGGTCAAGGGGGGAGCCCCGGAAACGCCCCCGAAATTTGGGGGAATTCCCGCGAAATTTGGGTCCCGAAATTTGACCCCAAAATCGAGACCCCCCCGAGCCCCCAAATCCTCCCCAAATTCCACCCAATCTCCCCCAAATCCTCCCCAAATTCCCCCCAAATCTCCCCCAAATCCCCTCAAAATCCTCCCAAATCCTCCCAAATCTCCCCCAAATCCCCCCGAGCCCCCAAATCTCCCCCAAATCCCCCCCAAATTCCACCCAATCTCCCCCAATTCCCCCCCAAATCCCCCCCAATTCTCCCCCAAATCTCCCCCAAAACCACTACAATACCCCCAAATTCCCCCCAAATTCCCCCCAAATCCCCCTCAAAGCCCCCCCAAATATCCCAATCTCCCCCAAATCTCTCCCAAATCCCCTCCAAACCCCCCCAAATCCCCCCTCACCTGCCAGAGCCTTCCCGCGGAACAGGAGCCGCTGCTGCTCCACGGGCACCTGGAGCCGCTCGGCCACGAGAGCCTTGAGAGCCCCCACGCGCTCCTCGGGGGACACCTGGGGGGTCCCGCGGGCCATGAGACCCCCCCCAAACCCCAAAACTCCTCAAATCCCCCCCAAATTCTCCCCTAGCACCTCCCCCCGCCCTGCCCGGCTCCTTTGAAACGCCCCCGCCCCGTTTGGCTCTTTCAAATCCCCGAAATTGCCCCCGGAATCACTTTAGCCCCCTCCCCAAATCCCCCAAATCCTCCCAACGCCCCCCAAAACCCCTTAAATCCCCCTAAATCCCCCAGCCCCTCCCCCCTCACCTGCAGGCTGCACTCGCGGCCCTGCAGCGCCTTCACCGTCAGCAGCATCGCGGTCCCGGCACCCCCCGAGCCCCCTAGGACCTTTCGGGACCCCCAAAAATCCCCCGGGACCCCCCAAAATCCCCCCGAGTCCCCCGGAAGCAGCGGGAGCCGACGGGACCCCCTAGAGCAGCGAGTTGGGAGGACCCTGGGCCAGAGCGGCTCCCGCGGGACCACCGAGACGCGGCCGGAGCGGCTCCCGCCGCCGGAACTGGGCGGGGCTTCGGCGGGCAAGATGGCGGCGCCCACGGAGAGCCTCCAATTGTATCCTGGCCCGGGGGATTGGGGGAATTCGGGGCGGATTTTTGGGAATTCTGGGGGGGGGTTTGGGAATTCGGGGCCGCTTCTGGGGGGCTCGGGGCCGGTTCTGGGGAGTTCCGCTCCCTGCCGCTCCCCGGGTGCCGGGGGTGGTTCTGGGGGGGATTTTTTGGGATTCGGGTTCGGGTTTTCGGGAATTGGGTTCGGATTTTCGGGAATTCTGCTCCTTGACCCCCTTCCCCGATCCCTGCGCGTGCCCCTCCCCTCCCCGGGGGTCGCGCGCGTGGCGCTCGCGGCTCTGGAGCCCGACCTGGCCCCGCCCCTCCCCCCCCCGGGCCGCGCCCGCCCCTCCCCCACGGCGCGAGCGCAGCGGAGCGGGAAAACGATACTGGTGTGAGTGGGGGAGGGGAACTGGGATGGACTGGTGTGAGTGGGGGAGGGGAACTGGGATGGACTGGTGTGAGTGGGGGAGGGGAACTGGGATGGACTGGTGTGAGTGGGGGAGGGGAACTGGGATGGACAGGTGTGAGTGGGGGAGGGGAACTGGGGGAACTGGGGTGGGGATTGGGGGGGCACTGGGAGTACTGGGAGAACTGGGGGGCACTGGGAGGGAATTGGGGGAAACCGGGGGGCACTGGGATGAACTGGGAGGGGATTTGAGGACACTGGGGGGCACTGGGAGGGAACTGGGGGGCACTGGGAGCACGGGGGGGGCACTGGGGGGGTCCCGGGGGTCTGGGTGGGGGAGGGGCGCGCGCTGAGCCGCCCCTCCCCCCCCCGCAGGCAGTGGGAGGCCCCCGGCGCTCGCGCGCTCCGGGGGGGGGTCTCGAACTTTCTGGAGCTGCTGGGGCTGGTGCTGGAAACCATCGAGAGCTTCGGGGGGGGGCGCGGCTGCCCCTCCCCCCCCGCCACGCCCCCCCACCAATAAAGCCCCTCCCCCACACGGGAGCTGAACTCGGGTTCGGGTTTTATTGGGGGGGGAGGTGGGGGAGGGGCGGGGGGAGGGGCGGGAACAGCCCCTCCCCCACCGAGGGGGGGTCCGGGGTCCTTCGGCTTCAGCGGATCTGGGGGGGGGGGAGGGGAGAACGAGTGAGAAAAGAGACCCCTCCCCCACCTGCGGCCCCTCCCCCACTCCCACCCTCACCCCTCCCCCCTCTCACGGTGTATTTGTCCCCATGAACATTCCCAGTTGTTCCTGGCTGTTCCCGCTTATTCCCGGTTGTTCCCAGTTGTTCCCGGTTATTCCTGGTTGTTCCCGGTTGTTCCCGGTTGTTCCCCTCCCCCTCTCACGGTGTACTTGTCCCCCGGTTATTCCCGGTTGTTCCCCCGGTTATTCCCAGTTGTTCCCAGCTGTTCCCATGGATATTCCCGTGTCCCCTCCCCCTCTCACGGTGTATTTGTCCCCCGGTTGTTCCCGGCTGTTCCCGGTTGTTCCCAGTTATTCCCGGCTGTTCCCCTCCCCCTCTCACGGTGTACTTGTCCCCCGGTTATTCCCGGTTGTTCCCCCCGGTTGTTCCCCCAGTTGTTCCCGGCTGTTCCCGGTTGTTCCCGGTTATTCCCGGCTGTTCCCCTCCCCCTCTCACGGTGTACTTGTCCCAGCGTTTCTCGGGGTCGAACGGCTCCCAGCGGCTCGCGGGGAAGATGTGTTTGTTCTTCTCGTACCACGAGCGCAGCACCACCTTCCCCGCGTGCGACTGTGACGTCACCGACGGGGTGGTGGTGACGTCATCGACGGGGCAGTGACGTCATCAACGGGGCAGCGATGTCATCAATGGGGCGATGATGTCATCAATGGGGTGTTGACGTCATCGATGGGGCGGTGACATCATTGACGGGACAGTGACGTCATCAGTCGGTCAGGGGTGATGTCATCAACAGGGCAGTGATGCCATTGATTGTCAGGGATGACGTCATCAATCAAGGAGTGATGTCATAGGGGAATGACGTCAGCAACAGGGCAGTGACATCAGCACCCAGCGTGGGATGATGTCATTGCCCAGGAGTGATGTCACCAGCAGTGATGACGTCACCAGGAGGAAGTGACGTCATGAATGGGAGACAGGAATTGTGGAAGGGCGATGATGTCACAAATCAGAGGTGATGTCATCAGTGAGGGAGTGAGGTCAGCAATGAGAATGACATCATCAATAAAGGTGTGACATCATCATGGCTGTGATGTCATTGATGAGTCTGTGACATCACCAATGGGGTGATGGGGGGGAACTGGTCTGTCCTGGTCTATACCAGTCTGTTCTGGTCTATACTGGTCTATACTGGTCTGTTCTGGTCTATACTGGTCTATACTGGTTTATACTGGTCTATACTGGTCTGTCCCGGTCTATACTGGTTTATACTGGTCCGTACCTCGTCCTTCTCCACGGTGGCGTCGCTCAGCAGCCGAACGTCGTCGTGGACGTCGAAGTTGAAGAGCGGCCCTGGGGGGTGGGGGAGGAGAGAGGTGATGTCACAGCCCAGATGATGATGTCATACCCCCAACAATGATGTCACATTCCCAACGATGACATCACTGCCCCAATGATGATGTCACAGCCCCAACGATGATGTCACAGCCCCAGTGATAACGTCACATCCCCAACGATGATGTCACATTTCCTAATGATGACATCATAACCCAAACAATGATGTCATAACCCCGGTGATGACGTCACAGCCCCAGTGATGACATCACTCACCGCTCTTCCCGCGGGCCTTGGTGACGATGAAGTCGTAGAAGCTGTGGTGCTGTGGGGGAGGGGCGCGGGGTCAGTGGGGGAGGGGCTGGAAGGGTGGGGGAGGGGCCACAGAGGGGGGGGGGATGGGCCCGGGGTGGGGGATGGGCCCAGGGTGGGGGAGGGGCTCACGTGGGGGATGATCAGATCCTCCTTGATGTACATCAGCTGCTCCACCCCCGCCGAGCTGCGGGAAAACGGCTCAGGGACCCCGGAACTGCCCCCAAAACATCCCCAGGGACCCCCACCCCCACCCAGGCCACCCCCAGACCCCTCCCCTGAACCCCAAAACTCCCCTGGGACCCCCAGCACCCCCCACCCACACCCAGGCCGCCCCCAGACCCCTCCCCTGAACCCCAAAACTCCTCTGGGACCCCCCAGACCCCCAAACACCCCCCTGGGGACCCCCCCAGACCCCCCCCCGGGCCCCCCCTCACCGGAGCTCGCTGAAATCCTTGCGGAGAATTTCCAGAGCTTTCTGCAGGAACTGCTGCATCGTGTTCCCCTTCTTCATCTGGGGGGAGAGGGGCAGGGGGACCCCAAAACTTCACCTGGGGACCCCAAAACTCACCTGGGGACCCCAAAACCTCCCCTGGAGACCCCAAAAATACCCCTGGAAACCCAAATTCCCCCTGGGAGCCCAAATCCCCACCCAGACCCCAAAAATCTCATCTGGGACCCCCGGACCCCACCTGGGACCCCCCAAATTCCCCCTGGGACCCCCAAACCCCCCAGGCTCACCTTGACCGTGCGCCGGTGCCCGGAACCGTCCCAGTAACTGAAGGTGATCTCGATCTCCTCATCTGGGAACAGCGGGGTCAGCGCCCCAAAAATCACCCCAAAATCACCCCAGAACCCCAAAAATCACCCCAAAATTACCCCAGAACCCCAAAAATCACCCCAAAATTACCCACAAACCCCAAAAATCGAGCCAGGGACCCCCAAAATGACCCCAAGGACAGAAAAACCGACCCAGGGACCCTAAAGATGATGCAGGGATCCCCCAGAAACCCCAAAATGACCCCAAAGAGCCCCAAAAGTGGCCCAGGAACCCCAAAATCCAACCCAACACGGCAAGACCCACCCCAGGCCCTCCCAAACGTCCCCCAAAACCCCCCAGAACCCCCCAAACCTCCCCAAATTCCTCCTCACTTTTGATCTTCTCCTGCTTGGCCTCCCACTCCTGCCTGAGCTCCTCCCGCAGCCGGTTCTCCTCCTCCTGGGGGGCAGGGCTGAGACCCCAAAACGCCCCAAAACCACCCCAAAACCACCCCAAAACACCCAAACTGCCCCAAACCACCCAAAACCCACCCCAAAACCACCCCAAACCACCCAAACTACCCAAAACCACCCCAAACCACCCCCAAAATAACCCAAAACACGCCCGAAATGACCCAAAACTGACCCCAAAGGGCCCCAAAAAAACCCCAAAGCCCCCAAGTCCCCCCCAACACCTCCTGGGACCCCCCTGGGCCCCCCAAATCCTCTCCCAGACCCCCCTGGGCCCCCCTGACCTCCCTGTCCCGGTCTGGCAGGAAGCTCGTGTCCACGTCCGGGTTTTTGCCCAATTTTCTCTTTTTCGGGGGCTCCTCGGGGGCTGGGGGGGCACGGGGGGGGGTCAGAAGGGGGGGGGGGATCCCCCCCAGGGACCCCCAAACCCCCCCAGGACCCCCCAGCCCCACCTTCAGCCTCCTCCCCCTCCTCCTCCTCCTCGTCGCCGAGGCTGAAGCTCAGGGAGCTGATCTTCCTCTGCGCCTCCTGCTTGCGCTGCCGCTCGCGCTGGCGCTCCAGCTTCCTGCAACGGACTGGGATGGACTGGGAGCGACTGGGAGGGACTGGGAACAGCCTAGATCCAAACTGGGATGGACTGGGAACGGCCCTGGACCGCTCCAGCTTCCTGCAACGGACTGGGATGGACTGGGAGCGACTGGGAGGGACTGGGAGGGACTGGGAGGGACTGGGAACAGCCTAAATCCAAACTGGGAGGGACTGGGAATGGCCCTAAGTGAGCTCTGGGAAGGGATTTGGAAGTCCCAGGGTGGATCTGGGGGGTTTTTGGGTTCTTTTGGGGTGTTTTGGGATATTTTGGGTTATTTTGGGATATTTTAGGGTGTTTTGGGGTTATTTTGAGGTATTTTGGGGTGTTTCGGGGTTATTTTGGGGTGTTTCGGGGTCATTTTGAGGTATTTTGGGGTGTTTCGGGGTTATTTTGGGGTGTTTCAGGGTTATTTTGGGGTGTTTCAGGGTTATTTTGGGGTGTTTCGGGGTCATTTTGAGGTATTTTGGGGTGTTTCGGGGTTATTTTGGGGTGTTTCGGGGCGTTTCGCTCACAGCTGCAGCTCCCGGCTCTGCTCTCTCTTGGCCAGCTGCTTCTCGCGCTCCTTGACCAGCGCCTCCTGCTTGGCCTTCATGTCATTGAGGGTCACCAGGCCTGGGGACAGCGGGGACAGCGCTGGGGACAGCCCGGGACAGCCCCGGGGGCTCAGGGGGGGTTTTGGGGTGAATCTGGGGGTATTTGGGGGCGCCCCTCACCCACGGTGCTGGATTTCAGCTCGGCCTCCACAGCGTCGTAGTGAGCCGAGAATTTCTTGTCGATGTTGGACTTCATGATGTTCTCCTGGGGAGGGGGTCAGAGGCAGCCGGGACCCCTCCCCAAACCCCCCAAATCCCCCCGGGACCCCTCCCCGAACCCCCCAAACCCCTCCGGGACCCCTCCCCAAACCCCCCAAATCCCCCCGGGACCCCTCCCCGAACCCCCCAAACCCCTCCGGGACCCTTCCCCAAACCCCCCAAATCCCCCCGGGACCCCTCCCCGAACCCCCCAAACCCCTCCGGGACCCCTCCCCAAACCCCCCAAAACCCCGGGACCCCTCCCCAAACCCCCCTAAACCCCGGGACCCCTCCCCAAACCCCGGGACCCCTCCCCAAACCCCGGGACCCCTCCCGAAACCCCCTCGAGACCCCTCCCCAAACCCTCCCGAACCTCCTGGATGCGCTGCCGCAGCTGCTCCATGTGTTCCCGCTGCCGCTCGCGTTTCTTCATCAGCTGCAGCGCCCGCCCGGCCTCGCTGGCCGCGCCCTTGTACTGCGCCATGGCCGCGCCGGGGTTCGGGGTTTTGGGGCTTTTTGGGGTTTCTGGGGTCCGGCGGTCCCGGCAGCAGCGGCGGCCGGAGAGAACCCGGAAGTGCGCGCGGAGCCGGAAACGCGTCACTGCTCGGCGCGGATTGGTCCAGTCCTAATTAGTTCCTCCCCGTACTCGCTTTCGATTGGCTCCCAACAGCTTTAGCCCCGCCCCACTCTGCCCACGCCCCCAGCGCTCTGATTAGTGATTCTCTGAGCCCCGCCCCCACACCACGCGCTGATTGGTTCAGCCCCTCCCCTTGTTCCCGCCCCCTCCGTGCCGCCCGCTGATTGGCCCATCCCGAGCCCCGGCCCCGCCTCCATTCCCGGCGCTTTTGGGATTTTCGGGAATTTCGGGAATTTTGGGGTTCCCGGTTTTTTATTGACAGACACGGACAATAAATAAAGGGGGGAGGGGTCCCCCAAAGCCGCCCCTCCCCCTCCGGGGCGGCCTGGGGGCACCGGGAGCGCGCGGGGGGGGCGGGGCCCCAAAGTCCGGGGGGGAGGGGCTGCGGTGCTTTTGGGGGGTCCTGGGGGGGTCCCACAACTTTTGGGGAGGGGGGAAAGAAGGGGCTGCGGTGGGGGAGGGGCTGCGGTGGGGGAGGGGCCGCCGTGGGGGAGGGGCTCCTGTGGGATTTTTGGGGGGAATCTCCCGGATTTTCGGGGGTTTCTCCCCGGTTTCGGGGTCCCCCCTCACTCGCTGAGGGGCACGGGCAGGGGGGGCCCGCGGGGGTCGTCGAAGCGATCCATGGGGCGCAGCCCCAGCAGGATCCCCCCCCCCAGGAGGAGCCCCCCGAGCAGGAGCCCCCCCGAGATCAGCCCCATCCACGCCCCCGGCCCGAAGAACCCGGCGCAGTCGGAGGCGCCCCCAAAAACGCCCCCGGAGACGTTGAACCCCTGAACCTGCGGGGGGAACGGGGGGGATGCGCTGGGGGGACCCCGAAACCGGGCAGGGGGAGGGGTCACCCCAAACATTCCTGGGGTCCCTTTCCCCATTCCCAACCCCCCTATTCCTGCTGCTCCCCCCTCCCCCCGATTTTGGGGTCCCCTCCCCCCATTTTTGCCCCAAACCCATTTTTGGGATTCCCCCCCCCCCCCCATTCCCCATTCATCATTTTTGGGGTCCCCTCCCCCATTTAATCCCCCCCCTCTCTGGGTCCCCAGTCCCGTTTCTGGGGTCCCCAGTCCCGTTTTTGGGGTCCCCAGTCCCGTTTTTGGGGTCCCCAGTCCCGTTTTTGGGGTCCCAATCCCATTTTTGGGGTCCCCAGTCCCGTTTTTGGGGTCCCCAGTCCCGTTTTTGGGGTCCCGGAGTTTTTGGGGTACCTGCAGGTCGAGGATCCGGAGCCCCCAGTGCTGGCTGTGCTCCAGGGGGGGGAGGGGCAGCAGGAGGGGTCCGGGGGTCCCCAAATCCCCGCAGCGCCAGCCCAGGGGGGAGGGGGCGGCCGCCCCCCGCACCCGGAACCGCGCGGGGGGGGCCCCCCCCAGGGTCACCCCGATCTCCTCCAGCCACGCCCAGGAGCGCCCCGAGACCGGGAACCAGGAACGGCGCAGGAGGAACCTGGGGGGGCTGCAAATGAGACCCCCGCCCCAAAAAACCCCCAAAGGACCCCCGAAAATGAGACCCCCGCCCCAAAAACCCCCAAAGGACCCCCGAAAATGAGACCCCCGCCCCAAAAACCCCCAAAGGACCCCCGAAAATGAGACCCCCGCCCCAAAAAACCCCCAAAGGACCCCAAACCTGAAATCTCCACCCCAAAACCCCCCCAAGTAACCCAAAAATTGAAATCCCATCCAAAAAACCCCAAATAATCGCCCAAATTGAAATTCCCAGCCCAAAACAACCCCAGAAAGTGAAATCTGCACCCCAAAACAACCCCAAACCTGAAACCCCCCCCCAAAACACCCCCCCAAATCAGCCAAGGGGTGTCAGGGACCCCCAAATCCGCCCCCCTCACCCCAAAACAGCCCCAAAGCCCCCAAAGCCCCAATCCCCGCTCACGTGATGTTCAGGGTCTCCCCAAAAACCTCCTTGTACTGCAGCACAAACCTGGGGGGGCACGGGGGGGTCAGGGGCGCTCCAAAACTCCTGGGACCCCCCAGAATTCCCCTCAACCCCCCCCAAAAACCCCTCTGGGATCCCCAAATCCCTCTGGGATCCTTCAAACTCCTCTGGGATCCCCAAATCCCCCCAAAAATCCCTCCCAAAACCCCTCTGGGATCCCCAAACCCCTCTGGGATCCTCAAACCCCCCCCAAATCCCCCCAAACCCCCCCAGACCCCCCGGCCCTCACCGAGCCTCCCGGGGGCTCCACGAGGACCCCCCCAGCTCGACGGCGGCCGCGGCCCCGAAGGTTTTTGGGGTGAGGTCGCGCTGCTGCCCCCGCAGCGACACCGACACGTTCCGGGCCCACAGCAGCATCTGGGGGTCCCCCTGGGGGGGCCAGCGCAGGGGGGGGGGCGGCTCCGGGCCCTCCCCCCCCGCCAGCCCCAGCAGCCCCCGCCGGGGACCCCCAAAACCCCCCGGGATCCCCCCGGGGCCGGGGGGCTCCTGTGGAAGAGGGGAGGGGTCAGGGGGGGACCCCCAAAATTGGGGAGGGGGGGAAAGGGGGAGGGGAAGCCAAAATTTTGGGGGGGGAGACCCCCCCTGGATTGGGGAGGGGAAAGGGAGGGGTTGGGGGGGGGACCCTGCTGGGGTCACCCAGGGGTCACTTGGGGGTCACTCAGGGTCACCCAGGGGTCACTCAGAAGTCACCCAGGGGTCACTCAGGGGTCACTCAGGGGTCACCCAGGGGTCACTCACGTGGGCCCTGCGGGCAGTGAACAGCGCCGTGTACGGGACCTGCTCCTCCTGCAGCACCTGCAGCACCTCCCCCAGCACCGCGTCTGGGGGCACAGAGTGACCCCAAAATCCCCCAAACTCGCCCCAAAACTGCCCCGAACCCACCCCAAAAACTGCCCTGAACCTGCCCCAAAAACTGCCCCAAACACCACCCCCAGCACCGTCTCTGGGGGCAGTGACCCCAAATCCCCCAACCCCAGCCCAAAGCGGCCCCAAGCCCCCCCAGAGCTCCCAGTGCTCCCAGTTCCTCACCGTTACTGGCCAGAGCCTCCTTGGCTCCCATCAGGCCGGACCTGGGGGGAGGGGACAGTCAGGGCGGGACAGGGGGGCCCTGTGGGGCAGAGGGGTCCCTGTGGGGTCTCTGGGGTCTCTCACCGGCTGTGGGGCAGCCCCACGAGCAGCAGGGTGGGCTCCCCGGGGTCGCTCTCGGGGTCGGAGCGGTTCAGCCTCAGCCCCCCCAGGGCCCCCCCGGGCAGGCGCAGGGGGGGAGGGGCGCCCAGGGCTCTCTGCAGGGTCAGGGGCAGCGCGGCCGCAGCGGCTCCGGCCACCGAGGGCAGGGTCAGCGCTGACCCCGCCGAGCCCAGGGCACCCTGAAACGGAGACTCGTGAAATACCCCAAAAACACCCCAAAATCCCCCCCAAATCATCCCAAACCCACCCAAAATCCCCCCCAAATCACCCCAAACCCACCCAAAATCCCCCCAAGAACCCCAAAACCACCCCAAGAACCCCAAAATTGCCCCCAAATCCCCCCCAATCCAAACCACCTCCCCAAGCCCTCCCTGGACACCCCCAGGCCCCCAAAAATCCTCCCCAGGCCCCTTCCCCCCCCCAGCCCCCCCAAATCCCCTGGCCCACCTGCAGCCGGGGGAAGGCTCCGTTGGGTTCATTCCCAAAAACGCCCCCAAAAGCGGTGAAATCCTCCAGGCTGAGCTGAGGGAGGGGCGGGGGGTCAGTGGGGGAGGGGAACGGGGCCCTTTGGGGCTTCTGGGGGGATTTTGGGGGTCCTTGGGAGGGGTCTTGGGGGTCCCACCTGGTCCTGCAGGAAAGGCAGCACTGGGGGGCGGATTTGGGGGATTTGGGGGGGGATTCAGGGGGGATCTGGGGGGGATTCAGGGTGGATTCGGGGGGTTTTGGGGTCCCACCTGGTCCTGCAGGAACAGCAGCACCGTGCGGGGCCCGCGCTGCAGCCCCGGCTCCAGGAGCTGCTGCAGCTCCGGCTCCGACAGAACCCGGCCCGCGGGGGCGGCCAGCGGGGGCCACAGAGCCCTGCGGGGAACGGAGCCCAGATCACCCGGGGAGCCCCAAAATCACCCGGGGAGCCCCGAAATCACCCGAGGAGACCCAAAATCCCCACAGAGAGCCCCCAAAATCCCCTCCAGAGGGGCCCCAAAACCACCCAGGGACCCCAAATCCCCTCCAAAGGCGCCTTTGAGGCCTCTCCGCGCCCCCCAAATCTCCGCGAACAGGCCCCAAGCTCCCCCCAGGCCCGGCCCCCGGGCCGCCCCCGGAGCCGCCGGGCCCCGCTCGCACCGCTCCGTGCTCCAGACGAGCAGCGGGACCTGCGCGGCCCCCGCGGGCCCCGGGCCCGGCACCGACCCCGCCAGGGCCGCGAGCAGCGCCCACAGCGCCGCCGCCATCTTGGAGCCGCCGCGGCCACGCCCCCTCCCCGCGCGGGTCACGTGGCCGGCGCGCGCTCACGTGCCCGCCGTTACGTCACGCGCCTGCCGTCAGGTCCCGCCCCCTCGCCCTGACCCCGCCCCCCTAAATCCCCCCAGGGACCCCCCCAATCCCCCCAGGGACCCCCCCAAATCCCACCATAAGATTCACAAATCCCCCAATGAGCAAGAAGCGATAAATTCTTTTTTTATTCCATGTTTTTTCCCTGATTTTCCCATTTCTTCATTTTCTATTTTTCCCATTTCCCTGTTTTTCACCTATTTTCCCTTCTATTTCTCCCCTATTTCCCCTTATTTTTCCTCTATTTTCTCTCAGTTTCCCCCCATTTCCCATCCTCCCATTTCTCCCCATTTTTTCCCCATTTTGCCCTCTTCTTTTTTCCCAGTTTTGACCCCCATTTCCGTTTGGGGTTTTTTATCCCCAGTTCCCAAAAATCCCTCCCTGAAATCTCAAACAATTCCCCATTTTCCAGGAATTCCCCCCCGTGGTCAAGAACTGCAACTCCTGGCTCCTTTTCCCCCAAAAAATTCCATTTTGGGGTCGCTTTATTGAGGATCTTTGGTGAAATCAAAGTGCAAAAAAAACCAGCAAAGAGCTGAGGCCAGACTGGGAGTGCACTGGGAGCACTGGGAGTGCACTGGGAGTGCACTGGGAGCACTGGGAGTGCACTGGGAGTGCAGTGGGGCCATACTGGGATTGCTGGGACCACACTGGGAGCTGCAGTGGGGCTGTACTGGGAGCACTGGGGCCGCACTGGGCGCTCAGGGCTCCCCGTCCCCGTTCCCAGTTCCGTACTGGGAGCACTGGGCTGTGCTGGGCACTCAGGGCTCCCCGTCCCCGTTCCCAGTTCCATACTGGGAGCACTGGGCTGTGCTGGGGCCGTCGCCCTCGCCGTCCCCGCCCCGCACGAGCAGCACTGGCCCCAGGCCCTCGGTCAGAACCTCCAGGAACTCCAGGTCTGGGGGAGTCAAGGCCTGACCAGTGCTCCCAGTGACCACCAGTAACCTCCCAGTGACCACCAGCACCCTCCCAGTGACCTCCAGTAACCTCCCAGTGACCTCCAGTACCCTCCCAGTGACCACCAGCACCCTCCCAGTGACCTCCAGTACCCTCCCAGTGACCACCAGTAACCTCCCAGTTTCCCCATTTCACCCTTTTCCCACCCTTTTCCCCCATTTCCCATCCCCACGTTATTTCCATTTTTCCCCATTCCCATTTCCCCCAGTTTTTGTTTTTCCCCCATTTCCCATCCCCCCATTCCCGATTTTCCCGTTTTTTCCCCATTTTTGGATACAGTTCTCCAGGGGCTGTTTCCCCCCGTTATTCCCGGTTTTCCCCATTCCCGATTTTCCCGATTTTCCCGTTTTTTCCCCATTTTTGGATACAGTTCTCCAGGGGCCGGGCAGGCCGGGGGGGGGGAGGGGGGGGCAGGTCCAGCAGCACCAGCCCAGCCCCCCCCGAGTGGGCGCTGATGGCGGCGTTGAGGCGCTCGGCCGCGTGCATGCGCCGGACGTTCCCCCTGCCGGACACACCAGTACGGACCAGTATGGACCAGTACAGAGCAGTACGGACCAGTACGGACCAGTACAGACTGGTATGGACCAGTATAAACCAGTCCCCCCCCAGTCCATCCCAGTCCCTCCCAGTCCCCCCCAGGCCCCCCCAGTCCCCCCCATTCCCCCCAGTCCCTCCCAGTCCATCCCAGTCCCCCCCCAGTCCCCCCCCAGTCCCCCCCAGTCCCCCCCAGTCCCTCCCAGTTCCCTCCCAGTTCCCTCCCAGTGCTCCCAGTGCCACTCACGGACTGGGGCCCCTCCGGGGGTCTCCTCCCCCCTCCTCTTCCTCAGCGCTGGGCGGGTGCGAGGGGGCGGGGCCTCCCTGTGACATCACCAGAGAGGAAATGATGTCACAACGATGACAGTGATGTCACGTATGGACAATGGCGATGATGTCACAGGAAGACAGCATGACGTCACGGGGATGGCGTCACGGGGATGATGTGTGACATCACAGGGTGCTTAGTGACCTCATGAGGAAGAAGGTGATGTCACAGGGTGCGTAGTGACGTCATGAGGAAGAAGGAGACGTCACCTGGGCGCGGCGCAGCTGCCGCAGCATCTGAGAGCGCTGCTCCATCATCAGCGTCCGCTCGTAGGTGTAGGCGGAGACATCCCCGTCGTGCTGCGGCCAGCGAGAACCAGTATAAACCAGTATAAACCAGTATGAACCAGTATAAACCAGTATGGACTGGGCTATTTGGGGTCTTTTTGGGGTATCCCAGGTGTGTTTGGGGTATCCCAGGTGTATTTTGGGGTATCCCAGGTGTATTTTGGGGTGTCCCAGGTGTTTTGGGGTATCCCAGGTGTATTTTGGGGTATCCCAGGTGTATTTTGGGGTATCCCAGGTGTATTTTGGGGTGTCCCAGGTGTTTTTGGGGTATCCCAGGTGTTTTTGGGGTGTTTTTGGCTCTCACCAGCTCCACCACGTGCACCTGTGCCGGCAGCGCCCGGCGCCGCGCCACGGCCTCGAGCAGGCGCCGCAGCCGCTCGCTGTTGTCCTCCAGCAGCGCCACCGTGAACAGGCGCAGGGGACACCCGCGCCACGCCTGGGGGGACACGGGGCTGAGACCCCTCCTCAAAACCCCCAAACCCACAGAGCCCCTCCCCAAAACCCCCAAACCCCAAAATCCACCGTGAACAGGTGCAGGGGACACAGCTGGGGGGACACGGGGCTGAGACCCCTCCCCAAAACCCCCAAACCCACAGAGCCCCTCCCCAAAACCCCCAAACCCCAAAATCCACCGTGAACAGGCGCAGGTGACACACCTGGGGGGACACGGGGCTGAGACCCCTCCCCAAAACCCACCCGCACCACACCTGGGGGGGACACGGGGGACATCGGGGTCACGGGGAGGTCACGGGGGGTCACGGGGGGTCACAGGGCTCAGACCCCTCCCCCACCCAAGCCCCCCCAGCCCCTCCCCCCCCGTACCGGGTGCTGTCGCAGCAGCAGCGGCAGCAGCGTCAGGAGCCGCCCGGTGCCCACCACCCACCAAACGTCCAGAGACCCCCCCGGGGCCCCCCCGGGCTCGGCCGCGCCCTTGGACACCAGCAGGGCCCGGCCCCCGGCCCCCGCCGCCCGCAGCAGCTCTGGGGGGACAGCGGCGCGTGGGAACGGGGTCCTGGGGACATCGGGGACACCCCCGGTGCCCCCAGCCCCTCCCGCTTCCATGGCCCCCCCGCGTCACCCCCAATGTCCCCTGTGTGCCCCTCTATCCCCCAAGGTCCCCCCAATGTCCCCTGTGTGCCCAATATCTTTAATGTCCCCCAGTGTCCCCATGTCCCCACCCATGTTCCCACATCCCCCAATGCCCCCAATGTCACCCCAATGTCCCCCAGCATCCCCAGTCCCCCAATCCCCCAATATCCCCCCATTGTCCCCAATCCCCCAATATCCCCCCAATGTCCCCATGTCCCCCCATAGTCCCCAATCCCCCAATGTCCCCAATGTCCCCACATTGTCCCCAATCCTCCCAATGTCCCCAATGTCCCCCCATTGTTCCCAATCCCCCAATGTCCCCCCATTGTCCCCAATCCCCCAGATGTCCCCAGTGTCCCCGTACCCACGAAGTCCCTGGCGGCCCGGGCGGGGTCTGGCTGCTGTCTCCAGCGCCGGGGCCAGCCCAGCAGGACGGTGTTGGGGCGCAGAGCCCCCAGCCCCACCCCCTGCACCAGAGCCCCCAGCCCCGCGCGCGGCTCGGGGGTCACCAGCACCTGCACGAAGCCGCGCGCCCCGGCCTGCGCCAGCGCCGCCCGCAGAGCCTGGGGACACGGACAGGGACATGGGGACACAGGGACAGGGACAGCCATGGAGACAGGGACATGGGGACACGGACGGGGACATGGGGACAGGGACAGGGACAGCCATGGGGACAGGGACATGGGGACACGGACAGGGACATGGGGACAGGGACAGCAATGGGGACAGGGACATGGGGACAGGGACATGGGGACACAGGGACAGCGATGGGGACAGGGACACAGGGACATCCCGAAAGGACACAGGGACACCCCAAAGGGACCCACCAGCCCCGCCCGGGTCGTGACGCCCCTCCCACAGCCCCTGTGAACCCCCCATACCCCCATAGCCCCTCCCTAACACCCCAAATACCCCCCCATGACCCCCCCAGCCCACCCCATGACCCCCTCATGACCCCCCCATCCCCTCCCAGCCCACCCCATGACCCCCCCAGCCCCCCTCACCCTCTCGGCCCCCCGGGCCCGGGCCAGGTCCCCGGGCAGGGCCCCCCCCAGCGCCGCCCCCAGCACGGTCAGGCCGCGCCCCCCCCCCTGCAGCTGCGCCGCCAGCGCCACCAGCTCGGGCCGGGGGGGGGGCGCGGGGGGGTCCCCGGGCTTGGACAGAACCAACAGCTGCGGCCTGGGGGGGACAGAAACGGGGTCAGGGGGACACGGGGGGGACACGGGGGGGGCTCAGGGGGGCCCGGGGGTCCCGGGGGGGGCTCACCTGAGGCTGGGGGGAGGGGGCCGTCCATCCTCCAGCCGCAGCAGCGCGAACCGGGCGGCGCTGAGGGAGAGCCCCCGCAGCCCCTCCCCCCACTCGGTCTGGGCGCTGCGGGGGGGGGCGGGACCCCCAGGTGAGGGTCAGACCCCCCAGGTGAGGGTCAGACCCCCAGGTGTGTCCCTGTCCCCCCCAGGTGTGTCCCTGTCCCCATGTGTGTCCCCAGGTGTCCCCTCGATGTCCCCAGGTGTGTCCCCACCCCCCAGGTGTGTCCCTGTCCCCCAGGTGTGTCTCTGCCCCTCCCCCAGGTGTGTCCCTGTCCCCAGGTGTGTCCCCAGGTGTGTCCCTGTCCCCCCCAGGTGTGTCCCTGTCCCCAGGTGTGTCCCTGTCCCCTCACCTGCGGAACTCCAGGTATTTGTAGGCGGTGGCGCCGATGCCGAGGGCCAGGAGGGCGCAGTGCCAGCAGGTGACCAACATGAGGGACAGGCAGAGCACGGCCCCGGCCAGGGACACCGCCCTGGGGACAGGGACAGGGGCACGGCAGGTCACTCAGGGGTCACTCAGGGGTCACTCAGTGGTTACTCAGGGTCCCCCAGGGTCACTCAGGGTCACTCAGGGGTCACTCAGGGGTCACTCGGGGGTCACTCAGGGTCACTCAGGGGTTACTCAGGGTCCCCCAGGGTCACCCAGGGTCACTCAGGGTCACTCAGGGGTCACTCAGAGGTCACTCAGCACTGACCAGTGGTAGAGCGGGCAGCGCGGGCTCCAGCCGGGGGTGGGCAGCAGCCCCTGCAGGGCGCAGGCGAGGTTCAGCCCCAGGTACGAGGTCAGGCACAACCTGCGGGGGCACTGACGTCACCGCGCCGCCGTGACGTCACGGGGCGGGCGGTGACGTCACGGGGCGGGGACACGCACACGGACAGCACCGGCGCCAGCAGGTCCAGCGAGCCCAGCAGCACCCCCAGCGTCGCTGTCACCAACGTCGCCAACAGCGGCCACAGCCGGCCCCGGGCCAGCGCCTGCGGGGACACCGAGGGGACGTGAGGGGACACGGGGACAGCCTGGGGACAGCCCCAGGGGACACGGGAACAGCCTGGGGACATGGGGACATGGAGAGGACATGGGGACAGCACCAGGGGACATGGGGACAGCCCAATGACAGCCCCAGGGGACATGGGGACAGCCCAGGACAGCCCTGGGGACACGGGCCCCGTGGGGACACTCACGTGTGGCAGTGGCAGTGCCTGTGTCCGCGCCAGCCCCCGCAGCAGGCGGGACCCCCCGAGCAGCGCCTGCAGCCCCGCCCCCACCGCCGACAGCAGCGCCCCCAGCACCGGCACCCAGGGCCAGGGCCAGGCCACCGCGGCCAGCACGGGGACACCGCCCAGGGCGGCACCGAACCTGCGGGGACACGGGGACAAGTGTGGGGAAACTGCCCAGGGACACGGGGACAGTGTGGGGAAACTGCCCAGGGACACGGGGACAGTGTGGGGACAGCGCCTGGGGACATGGGGACACTGGGGACACCGCCTGGGGACACTCTGGGGACATTGCCCAGGGTGACACTGCGTGAGGGAACAACGCACGGGGACAGCAGGGTCCCAGTCCGGCCACCAGGACCCACCCTGGGACATTGCAAACCCCACAAGGGACTCTTTTGGGGACGCCAGGACCCCCCGGTGACATTGGGGACATCAGGGACCCCAGACTCACTTGTCCCGCAGCAGCTGCCCCTCCACGCCGGCCCCCAGCAGCAGCGCCGCGCTCAGGTCTGGCCGTCAAGGAAAACCCAAAACCCCCCAAACCCCCCGAAATCTGCTGCCCCCCCCCCAATTCCTCCCGGGGTCCCCAAGACCCCAGAGCCACCCCCCATTTTGGGGTCCCCTTTGGGGGCGGATACAGCCCAGGGCCGTGGCCGTGGCGGCCCCGAGGCTCCCGGCCGGCACCGAGCGAGCGACGTCCCCGAGCTCGGAGCAGCGGCTGCACCCCCAGAGCACCCCTGGGACAGACCCCAGACCCCAAATCCCCTTCTGGGATCCCCAAAATCCCCCTTCGGGAACCCCCAAATGCCCCTCAGCCCTCAAATCCCCCCACCAGTTTGGGTCCCTCCCATTTATGGGGTGTCCCCACACCCAGAACTCCTCCCCAGTTCAATTCCCCCCCAGCCTTGGCGTCCCCCCACACTTTGGGGTCCCTCCCCATACTTTGGGGTCCCTCCCCGTGATTTCGGGTCCCCCCACCCTCCGTTTGTGCCCCCCGTTCTCACCGGAGGCCGAAGGGAGGCTCAGCCCCAGCAGGGCCCCGAAGGAGGCATCGGCCCCGCCCTCCTCCTGCTCTGGCCCCGCCCCCTGGCCCACCTCAGGGGGGCGGGGCCACAGGTTCCCTGGGGGGACAGCGGGTGAGGCCACACCCCCGGCCCCTCCCCCTCCCCATGACCTCAGGGTGGCCCCACCCCCGGTCACCTCCTGTGACCTCCCAGTGACCTCAGGATGACCCCACCCTGTCCCCCTCCCCATGACCCCCTGTGACCCGCCCATGACCTCTGGGTGACCCCACCCCCATCCCCCACCCTATGACCCAGGGATGACCCCACACCCTCTGACCTTCCCATGACCCCTCTGTGACCCCTCCATGACCCCTCTGTGACCCTCCCGTGACCCCTCTGTGGCCCCGCCCCCTGCAGGACTCACGTGCCAGCAGCCTGGCGCTGGGCCCGGGCAGGGCGGGCAGCGCCCCCTGGTGGCCGGGAGGACCGCGGGAGGCGTTGGGGGGTGCGGGGGGGGCGCAGGGTCTCAGGGGGTCCCCGGGGTGGGGGGGGAGGCACAGCCTGGGGGGGAGGGACAGCAAAGGTCAGCCGAGGTGCTCATTAGCATCTCATTTGCATGGGGGGTGGGGCATGTCACTCACGTGCGGGCGGGGTCGCCGGGCAGGGCACGGCGCAGGGACCCGGCCTGCAGCGCCAGCAGCGCCAGCAGCAGCCCCGCGGGGCCCAGGGGGGCGGCGGCCGCGCGCACGCGGGGCGGGGCCAGAGACCCCGCCCCCAGCAGCGCCAGCAGCCCCGCCCCGTAGCCACGCCCGTTGTTCAGCCGGCCCCAGCGGCCACGCCCCGGAAGCACCGCCCAGCTGGGGCTCAGGTACACCTGGAGGAGGGAGGGGCCAGAGCGGTGACAGCCTCAGCCCATCCCCCACCACCCCAGCAGACCCCGCCCCTTTCAGCATTCCCCGCCCAGTCCAGGTGGGCTCCCCCCCAAGCTTATGTCCCACCCCTCTGATCAGACCACGCCCACTTCCAGACTCTGGGCCACACCCTCTCCCCTAAGCCCCACCCTCTTATGGGGCCACGCCTCTACAGCCTACCCAGGCATCCCCAGCCACACCCTCTCCCCAGGCCCCGCCCCTTCTGAGCCCCCCACCCCATGTCCCTCCCCAGGTCTCGCTCTCCCGGGCCCCACCCAGCCCCACCCTGACCCCGCCCTGACCCCGCCCCACTCACCAGCAGCACCTCGGCCCCGCCCAGCGCAGCGGCGGCGGCAGCGAAGGCGGAGCTCAGGAAGCCGCAGACCCCCACGGCCCCCCCGGCCTCGGGGCCCAGCGCCCCCGACAGCAGCGCCAGGGCCCCGCCCCCTGCCCACCGTGATGTCAGAGGGCGGAGTCAGGGCTGGCCACACCCACAGATTGGGTGGGGTCCCCCCTCCCATCCCCCCCAGCTCACCGGGGTCCAGCCCGTTGGTGGCGACGGCGCTCAGGGACACCGCGGTCAGCAGCATCTGCGGGGACCCCTGACCTCTGACCTTTGACCCCTGACCTGACCCCTGACCCCCCAACAGAGTACCCAGAACATGACCCCTGACCCCAAAGTGTATCCCCAGGTGTGACCCCAGCCATGTCCCCAGGTGTGTCCCCAGGTGTGTCCCTGTGTCCCCAGGTGTATCCCCATGTCCCCAGCCGTGTCCCCAGCCGTGTCCCCATGTCCCCAGCCGTGTCCCCAGGGTCACTCACGCAGGCCCCCAGCAGGACGCCGATGGCCGCTGTCCCCAGGACGCCGCCGTGCCCCACGACCCAGGGCAGGCGCAGCAGCAGCACCAGCCCCAGCAGCGACTGCAGCGACGGCGCCGCCACCCCCAGCAGCGTCCCCAGGGCACGGCGCTGCGGGGACAGCGGGGACAGCGGGGTCACCAGGTGTGCCCAGGTGTCCCCAGGTGTGTCCCCAGGTGTGCCCAGGTGTGTCCCCAGGTGTGCCCAGGTGTCCCCAGGTGACCCCAGGTGTGCCCAGGTGCGCTCACCGGGGCGGAGCCGCTGTCGCTGTCGGGGCTCAGGGCGCTGTACGGGGCGATCCTGCGCAGCAGCGCCGGCACCCGCGGCCGCGTTGCCAGCTCCTCCTGCCGGACAGGGCGGGGCCGGGCGGGGTCAGGGGCGGGGCCAGGCGGGGTCAGGGGGTGGGGCCGGGTGGGGTCAGGGGGCGGGGCTGGGGAGGGTGTGGCTCAGGGGTGTGGCTCAGGGGGCGTGGTCATGCCATAAATGACAGCAGGTGCTTGGGGAGGGGTGGGCGGGGCCAGCAAGGGGTGTGGCTTCATGTGGAACAGCGCAGGGGCGTTAATGTGGTGGTGCTAATTAGGGGTGGGGTGGGCGTGGCCTCCCCACAGCGCCAGGGCACTAATGAGGTGCAGCTAATTGAGGGGTGGGGCTTTAGGGTGTGTGGCCTCAAAATAGAGAATCGGGCTAATGAGGGGGTGGGACCAATTAGGGGTGGGGGCTGTGGGGGGCGTGGCCTCACCTCAAACAGCGCCAGCGGCCGCTCCCCCCCCAGCCCGGGCGGGGTGGGAGGGGCGGGGCGAGCCCTGGCCCCGCCTCCCGGGCCCCGCTGGGTGGGCGTGGTCTCAGTGGGGGAGGGGCTGGAGTCGGAGAGGGGGGGCCGGGAGCTGGAGGGGGAGGGGGGCTCGGGGCTGCTGTCTGAGGGCTCCGCCCCCCGTGCCGGCCACGCCCCCGGCACCGCCATGACGTCACCAGGACGGCGAGGATGTCACCGGTGCATCGATGACGTCATCAATGATGTCACCATTGCTGCACCTGCGGGTTCAGAGGGAAAAGAGAAATTTTCCAAGGAAAACCCACATTTCTGAGGGAGTGGAAAACGAGTTTTGGGGGAAAACGAACCATTTTGAAGGGAAAACCCAAGTTTTTCCTGGGAAAATCCACATTGTTTGAGCGGGAAATGAGGGGTTTGGAGGGAAAATCAAAGTTTTTGGAGGACAAGAACCTTTCCAGAAGGAAATCAGCAGTTTTGGAGGGAAAACCCACATTTTGACGGGAAAAATCCGCAATTTAAGAAGAAAATTGTCGGTTTTGGAGAGATAAAAAACCACTCTGGACAAAGGCCAGTATTTAGAGTCAATACCCACATTTTAGAGGAAAAGCTACAATTTCTGAGGGAAAGCCATGGGTGGAAATTTGCAGGGGGAAGATCCACTCCTTTTGAGAGGAAAATTGACGCTTTTAGAGGAAAAATCAAGGAGAAAAACCCCTAATTTGGGGAAAACCGGTATTTTTGCAGGGAAAAAATTTTGGCTGCAATGCAAAGCAGAGATTTTTGGCCATGCCAAAAAGGGTTCGGGGAGGAAAGCGAAATTTTGGAGAGAATCTGATGAGTCTTACAGAAATAGCGACCATTTCTGCAGGAAAAAGGGACATTTTAGGGGAGATGTGGGAATTTTGGGTGGAAATCAAACCATTTTGGGGGGAAAACGGTCATTTTTCCCTCAGAAAAGGGATTTTTGTGAGGGGAAAATCTAGTTTGGAGAAGGAAATATTCATTCCTTACAGGAATAAAGAGAGGTTTGGAGTGGAATCAGGAGTTTTCAGGGGAAAGGAGCAATTTGGAGACAAAATCGGCATTTTTGGGGAAACAGTTTGGGACAAAGTTGTGTTGCTTTGAAAAAAACATAAAAATACACAAAAACTTAAAAAACATGTATTTCCTTATAGGGAAAAACTTAAAAAACAGATCTTTGAGAAGATGCAAAAACTTAGAGAGGGAAAAATTCCAATTATGAATTGGCCAAAAAATGAGGGAACTCGGGGGTGGAAAAAGTCTCGTTTTGGAGGAGGACTGACTGGTTTGGGGTGGAAATCTTTATTTTGGGGGCCAAATCCATCATTGTGTGTTTTTTTGAGGGGAAATGAAGGCACTGGTGGGGCAGAAATTACAAATTCTGGAAGGAGACGATGAATGCTGGGGAAAATCCTCATCCGGATGGGAATAATGTGGAATTTGGGGAGGGAAGGGGCAATTTGGGGGGGAAATGGCCTCACTAAAATCCTCATTTGGAGCCCGCCATCCCCTTTTTGGTGGCCAAAATCCCCATTTTTGGGGTCACATCCCCTTTTTCGAGACAAAACTTCTCATTCGGGAACCAACCCCCGACCTTTTGATGCAAAACAGCCCCTTTTGGGGACCAAATTCCCCCTTTCAGAGGCCAAACCCCACCTTTTTGGGGTCCAAACTCCGCTTTTTAGGGCCAAATCCCCTCTTTTTGGGCCAAACACTCCCTTTTCCAGGGCCAACCCCTCACGTTTTGGAGCGACCCCACCCTTTGTGAGGGCCCAAATTCACTTTTCCAGGTGCCAACCCCACCCTTTTTGGGATCAAACTCCCCTTTTTTGGGGTCAAATCCCCCCCTCCTTTCCCGGATCCATCTCCCCTCCTCCCTCGGCCCCTCCATCCCGCCCCATTTTGGGTTAAAATCCCCCAATTTTGGAGCTCCCCTTTCCCCCCCCGATCCCACCAGTACCTGAGGGGGGGCGTGGGGGAGGGGCCGGCGCGCGCTGCCCTGGCCACGCCCCCTCGCTCGCGCTGCCGCAGGAGGCGGGGCGACGCAGGGGCGCGTCCATTGAGGGGGCGTGGTCGTGGGAGGGGCGGGGCCTCGCGAGCGCGTGGGTGGGGTCAGGGGCGTGGTCCGATGGTAACGGGGCGTGGTTTGGAGAAGGGGCGTGATTTTGAGACTCTCCCCCCCCTTCCCCCGCCCCGCGGTGCCACCCAAATGCTTTGGGGGAACCACCCAGATGCCCCCCGGATTTAAAGGAAAAAGCAAAAACATTAGAAGGGAAAAGTTAGTTTATGATCTTGGAATCATAGAATCGTTCTGACTGGAAATTAACTCCTGCAATAAATCTTGGCCCAAGGCTTTTTGTCCCTTTTTTGTCCCGATTTTTACCGGAAATCCCCCAGTTTGCGGCGCCCTCAGCCCCATGGCGTCCCCCTGTTCCCATGGCGACGGGGCGGCCCATTCCGCCTCTGCTCCCCCCGCCCTCCCTCCAGATTTGGTACGATCCAAGCAAATGAGCCCGCTCGCGCCACCAATCCCGCGTTTAAACCGCCGACCAATGGGAAGCGAGAAGGCGGGGTTAAAGTGAAGATTAACAGGAACCAGAGCCTATCGCAAAGCTTAGAGCTACAGAACCGCCATTGGAGCCGTCCGACCACTCAGCGGCGAGGAGGCGGGGTTAATGTGAAGATTGACAGTAGCCCGAGCCAATCGCGAGGCGCAGCGCCCCGTCCCTCAGCGGCCGCCGCAGCCGCCGCTTTCCCGCCCTCCGGCCGCGGCCCCGGCCCGAGACCCCCGGGACCCCCTGAGACCCCCGGGACCCCCTGAGACCCCCGGGATCCTCCCGGGACCCTCCGGCCCCACCATGGGCTTCCTGAAGCTCATCGAGATCGAGAACTTCAAGTCGTACAAGGGCCGGCAGATCATCGGGCCCTTCCGCCGCTTCACCGCCATCATCGGCCCCAATGGCTCCGGTGGGTTCCGGGGGGGCTCTCGGGAGGGGTCAGGGCCGCTCCCGTCACGGTCTGGGGAGTGACCCCGAATTCTTCACATTGCCCCGCTCCCCCTTCCTCGTCCCGCCCTGCCCGGGGGATTCCGCGTTCCCTGGGGTCCCTCCTAAGCCTTGGGGTCCCCCCCTATTCTCTACAGCCCCCCACACAAACTGGGGTCCCCCTCTCAGATCTTCCCTCCCATTCCCTGGACTCCCCTTCACCTTCCTTCTCTTTCCTTGGGGTCCCCCTTCAGTTTCCTGAGTTCCCCCCATTCCCTGGATTCCCCCCTCTTTCCCCGGGGTCCCCGCTCGGTTCCCAGCGCTCTCCCCAAGCCCCTAATTCCCGGGGCTGTCCCAAAGCCCCTGACCCCGCCGTGTCCCGGCTGCCAGGCAAGTCCAACCTGATGGACGCCATCAGCTTCGTGCTGGGGGAGAAGACGAGCAACCTGCGAGTGAAAACGCTGCGGGACCTGATCCACGGCGCTCCGGTGGGGAAACCCGCGGCCAGCCGGGCCTTTGTCAGCATGGTGTACTCGGAGGAGGGCGCCGAGGACCGAACCTTCGCCCGCGTCATCGTCGGTGAGTGGGGTCTGGGGGGATTTCCGCGGCTACGGGGCTGCTCTGGGGGAACGGGGCTGTTGTGTGGGGTTTGTGGGTTTGGAGGGGCACGTTCGGGAGGGTTTTAGGGGTTGGGTGGGTGCTTTTGATGCCCCCAAATCCCCCCCAAATCTGCAGGCACGGCTCTGAGGAGGGGGCTGCGAGCGCGGCTTTACCTGCGTCGGTGTGGGTGCAGACGGGGAGCGTTTTGGGGGTGACAGAGTTGTGGGGGGCACGGTTTAGGGTTGGGAGGGCACATTTTGGGGGTGTTTAGGGTTTGGGGGAGCCCCCTGACCCCCCAAAACTCCCATCACAGGCAGCTCCTCAGAGTACAAGATCAACAACCGGGTGGTGCAGCTGAGCGAGTACAGCGAGGAGCTGGAGAAGTTGGGCATCCTCATCAAGGCCAGGAACTTCCTCGTCTTCCAGGTGAGGAGGGGGCCTGGGAGGGGCTTCAGGGGGGGTTTGGGGAGGTTTGGAGGGGCCTTGCTGAAGCTCAGGGGGATTTGGGGGCAGTGTGTGGTTTTTGGGGGGTTTTGTGCTCCCAGACATTCCCTCACAGGAGCTCCTGGTGCTGTTTGGGATCGGCTGCTTCAGGAACTGCCCTTCTCCCTTAGGATCCCCCAGCCCCTGGCAGGAGTTGGGGATCACCTGTGGGGACTGTGGGGCCTCTCTGACTCCTTCCATGAAATCCATCGGCACGAAGAGCCCAAAGGAGCACAGGGCGCTGTTTGAGGAGATCACCAGGAATTTAGGGGTCCCTCTCAGGGGTTTAGGGATCCCTCTCAGGGCTTTGGGGATTTCTCACTGGGGTTCAGGGATCCCTGTCAGGGCTTTAGGAAGATTCCTGCCCCTGTTTCCGCAGGGAGCCGTGGAGTCCATCGCCATGAAGAACCCGAAGGAGCGCACGGCGCTGTTCGAGGAGATCAGCCGCTCCGGGGAGTTGGCCCCCGAGTACGACAAGCGCAAGAAGGAGATGGTGAAGGCCGAGGAGGACACGCAGTTCAACTACCACCGCAAGAAAAACATCGCTGCCGAGCGCAAGGAGGCCAAGCAGGAGAAGGAGGAGGTGGGGAGCGCTCAGAATCCCGGGAAAAGCAGGTTTTGGAGACTCTCAGAGTCCTGGGGAAAGGGGATTTGGGGAATGCTGGGAATCCCAAGAAAATCAGGTTTTGGCAACGCTCGGGATCCCGGGAAACGCGGGTTTGGTGTCACACCAGTGTTGGGTGGGAATGGAGGGAACAGGGCAGGGAAAAGCAATTCCAGGTGGTCCCTGGGGAGCCTGGGGAGGAGGGAAGGGAATGAGGGAGATTTTCCTGTGGAAAAGGGTTGGGAAGGAAGCAGAGCCGGGGGTCAGGGGGCTCCTGGGCAGAGCCGGGGGTCAGGGGGCTCCCGGGCAGAGCCGTGGCCGAGCCCCGGGCCCAGCAGCTCCCGTGGCTCCCGTGGCTCCCGTCCCACGTCCCCATCCGTCCCCGTCCCCGCAGGCCGATCGGTACCAGCGCCTCAAGGACGAGGTGGTGCGGGCCCAGGTGCAGCTGCAGCTCTTCAAACTCTTCCACAATGAGGCCGAGATCGAGAAGCTCAACAAGGAGCTGGGGCTGAAGAACCGCGAGATCGACAAGGACAAGAAGAGGATGGACAGGGTGGAGGACGAGCTCAAGGACCGCAAGAAGGAGCTGGGCAAGATGATGAGGGAGCAGCAGCAGATCGAGAAGGAGATCAAGTGAGCCCGGGGATCCTGGGATTTGGAGAGTGCTGGGCAGGAAAATCTGTCTGGTTCCAGCCAATCCCCCTGTCCTGGGCAGGGAACCTTCCCAGACCAGACGGTTCCAAACATCCCCGGGTGGTTCCAGGCATTACCCGGCCACCGCTGGGCAGTTGTGGCTCTCCCAGCCTGTTTTCATGGGGGAAAGGCTCCAAAATGGGAATGGGGGGATTCACCAAACCCCAAAACCGGGCACCGGCACCACCCCACAAAGTCCTTGGGAGGCCTCACGGGGGGCTCTGGGCAGGGAGAAGGACTCGGAGCTGAACCAGAAGCGGCCGCAGTACATCAAGGCCAAGGAGAACACGTCACACAAGATCAAGAAGCTGGAGGCGGCGCGGAAGTCGCTGCAGAACGCCCAGAAGCAGTACAAGAAACGCAAGGCAGACATGGACGAGCTGGAGAAGGAAATGCTCTCCGTGGAGAAATCCCGACAGGAGTTCGAGGAGCGCATGGAGGAGGAGAGCCAGAGCCAGGGGAGGGACCTGACCCTGGAGGAGAACCAGGTCTGGCTGGGCCGGGTGGGGCTTGGGAGGGCTGGAGGGGATCCAGAGCCTCGGCAGAGACCTGACCTCGCAAGAGGAGCAGCTGTGGGGCGATCCCGTGGGGTTTGGGGATCCCGGATCCCAGCCCTGCTGACCAGCCGTGCTGACCCCAGGTGAAGAAGTACCACCGGCTGAAGGAGGAGGCCAGCAAACGCGCGGCCACGCTGGCCCAGGAGCTGGAGAAGTTCAACCGCGACCAGAAGGCCGACCAGGACCGGCTGGACCTGGAGGAGAGGAAGAAAGTGGAGACCGAGGTGAGCTGGGGGTGCTCAGATTGTCCCCAAAGTCCCCCCTGACCCCGGCTGACCCCTCTGACCCCTCTGACCCCTCTGTCCCCTCTGTCCCCAGGCCAAGATCAAGCAGAAGCTGCGGGAGATCGAGGAGAACCAGAAGCGCATCGAGAAGCTGGAGGAGTACATCGCCACCAGCAAGTGGGTGCCGTGTGCCAGGAGGGGCTGGGGCCGAGCCCCCCAGACCCCCCCAGCCCCCCCAAACCCCCGTTCCCCCCCCAGGCAGTCCCTGGAGGAGCAGAAGCGGCTGGAGGGCGAGCTGACCGAGGAGGTGGAGCTGGCCAAGCGCCGCATCGACGAGATCAACAAGGAGCTGAACCAGGTGATGGAGCAGCTCGGGGACGCGCGCATCGACCGCCAGGAGAGCAGCCGGCAGCAGCGCAAGGCCGAGATCATGGACAGCATCAAACGCCTCTACCCCGGCTCCGTGGTGAGGGGAGCCCCAAAAACTGCCCCAAAACTGCCCCAAAAACCCAAGTGGGTGCCCCAAAAACTGCCCCAAAACTGCCCCAGAAACCCGAATGGGTGCCCCAAAAACTGCCCCAGAAACTGCCCCAAAAACTGCCCCTGTGGGGAATGTGGACCCTGAAGTCCAGACCCCAAGACCCCTCCATGGCTCCTGACCCCAGCTCTGGGGCTCCTTCTCCCCATTTTTGGGGTCCCCAGTCCCATTTCCTGACCCACGTCTCCTGTCCCTGACCCCTTGTCCCCTGTCCCTGACCCCATGTCCCCTGTCCCTGACCCACGTCCCCTGTCCCTGACCCCGTGTCCCCTGTCCCTGACCCCGTGTCCCCTGTCCCTGACCCCGTGTCCCCTGTCCCCGCAGTACGGCCGCCTCATTGACCTGTGCCAGCCCACGCAGAAGAAATACCAGATCGCAGTGACCAAGGTGCTGGGCAAGAACATGGACGCCATCATCGTGGACTCGGAGAAGACGGGCCGGGACTGCATCCAGTACATCAAGGAGCAGCGCGGCGAGCCCGAGACCTTCCTGCCCCTGGACTACCTGGAGGTGCGGCCCCGCAGGGTCTGGGGTCCTCAGATGGGCTCTGGGGTCAGCAGGGAGCCTGAAATGGGGTTTGGGGTCAGCAGGGAGCCTGAAATGGGCTCTGGGGTCAGCAAAAACCCTGAAATGGGCTCTGGGGTCAGCACCATTTCGGGGTTTTTAACCCTCAGCGTTTGGGGTTCAGGTGAAGCCCACGGAGGAGAGGCTGCAGGGGGAATTTGGGTGCCCATTTTGGGGTTTCTAACCCCCGTTTTTGGGGTTTCTAACCCCCGTTTTTGGGGTTCAGGTGAAGCCCACGGACGAGAAGCTGCGGGAGCTGCGGGGGGCCAAGCTGGTGATCGATGTGATCCGCTACGAGCCGCCCCACATCAAGAAGGCGCTGCAGTTCGCCTGCGGGAACGCGCTGGTCTGCGACAACGTGGAGGACGCCCGCAGGATCGCCTTCGGCGGCCACCAGAGGCACAAGGTACCCCCAAAACCGCCTGAAACCACCCCAAAAATACCCCAGGAACGGACTGAAAATACCCCAAAACCTTCCCAAAAACTGCCCCAAAACCAGCCTGGAAATACCCCAGAAACACCCCAAAACTGCCCCAAAATACCCCAGAAACACCCCAAAACTGCCCCAAAATACCCCAGAAACACCCCAAAACTGCCCCAAACCCCAATCCATGCATGTCCCCGATGTCTCCAATGTCCCCTGGATGTCCCCAATGTCCCTGGCTGTCCCCACAGACGGTGGCCCTGGACGGGACGCTGTTCCAGAAGTCCGGGGTGATCTCGGGCGGCGCCAGCGACCTCAAGGCCAAGGCTCGGCGCTGGGACGAGAAAGCCGTGGACAAGCTCAAGGAGAAGAAGGAGCGGCTGACGGAGGAGCTCAAGGTGGGAGCCCAAAGCTGGCCCCAAAACCGACCCTAAAACCCAAAACCGACCCTAAAACCCAAAGCTGGCCCCAAAACTGACCCTAAAACCCAAAGCTGGCCCCAAAACTGATTCTGGAACCCAAAACTGACCCCAAAACTGACCCTAAAACTGATTCTCGAACCCAAAACTGAACCTAAAACCCAAAACTGACCCTAAAGCTGACCCCAAAACTGCCCCTAAAACCCAAAGCTGACCCCAAAACTGACCCCAAAGCCCCAGGCAGACCCAAAAACCTCTCCCTGGGGGTTTCCCCTTCCCCATTCCCCTTCCCTGTTTTTCCCTCAGTTCTGGCTTTTTCCCCGAGTCCCCGTTTTTCCCCAATTCCCGTTTTTCCCGGTTTTCCTCAATTCCCATTTTCCCCAATTCCCATTTTTCCCCAATTCCCATTTTTCCCGATTTCCCCAATTCCCGATTTCCCCAACTGCCGTTTTTTCTCCTGCCCCGTGCAGGAGCAGATGAAGGCCAAGCGCAAGGAGGCCGAGCTGCGGCAGGTGCAGTCCCAGGCCCATGGGCTCCAAATGCGCCTCAAATATTCCCAAAGCGACCTGGAGCAGACCAAGACGCGGCACCTGGCCCTCAACCTGCAGGTGAGGCAAAATCCGGGCATTTGGGGGAAAACTTCCTGGGTTTGGGAAAAATCCCGGCATTTTGGGACAAACGTCCCCGCTGTGGGGAGGAATTTCCCCGTCAAACGTTCCCAAAGGGAGCTGGAGCAACCCGAGCCCCGGCGCTCAGCCTGAGCGTGGGATTGGGGAAAAAAGATCTGGATTTGGGGAGAAATTCCCTGATTTTGGGGGAAATCCTGGATTTGGGGAGAAATTCCCGATTTGGGGAAAAAAATCCCGGGCTTGAGGAGAATTCCACGGTTTTAGGGAAAAATCCTGTGGTTTTGGACAAAAATTGAGGGTTCAGAGAGGGGATCTGGGGGCTCAGGGATGAGATTTTGGGGTTCAGGGAAGGATTTTTGGGTTCAGAAGTGAATTTTTGGGGTTCACCGAAGGATTTTGATCCCGTTTTTCCCGTTTTCCCAGGAAAAATCCAAACTGGAGAGCGAATTGGCCAATTTTGGGCCGCGGATCAACGACATCAAACGCATCATCCAGGGCCGGGAGCGGGAGATGAAGGACCTGAAGGAGAAAATGAACCAGGTTTGGGGGGAATTTGGGGGATTTTGGGAAAAACCCCTGGGCTTTGGAGGAAAATCCTCAGTTTGGGGGGGGGAAATCCCTGGTTTTCAGGAGAACTTCCTCCAGTTTTGGAGAGAAATTCCCCCAGTTTTTGGGAGAATTCCCTGATTTGGGGGGAAGTGAAGATGAGCTGGGTTTGGGAGGATTTTGAGGGGGATTTGGGGGATTTTTGGGGTCCCCCAGATTTGGGGGGGCCCTGACTTTGCCCCCCCCAGGTGGAGGACGAGGTTTTTGAGGAGTTCTGCCGGGAAATCGGGGTCAGGAACATTCGGGAGTTCGAGGAGGAGAAGGTGAAGCGGCAGAACGAGATCGCCAAGAAAAGGTCAGGACACCCCAAAACCGGGGGGGAATCCCTGAAACCCCCCGGGGGACCCCAAAACACCTTCAGGGCCCCCCCAAACCCTTCATGGACTCCCCAAAAAACCTCTCAGGACCTCCCCAAACCCCTCAGGGACCCCAAAACCCATCTCAGAGCTCCCCAAAACCCCTCAAGGAGCCCCCAAACCCCTCACAGACCTCGGGGAACCTCCCAAAATCCCCTCGGGGTCCCCCAAAACCCTCGGGGGGATCCCCCCAGCACCCCTGGGAGCCCCTCGGGGACCCCCCTGAGCTTTGGGGTGCCCCAGGCTGGAGTTTGAGAACCAGAAGACGCGGCTGGGGATCCAGCTGGACTTCGAGCGCAACCAGCTCCGCGAGGACCAGGAGAAGGTGCTGATGTGGGAGCAGGGCGTGCGCAAGGACGAGGCCGAGATCGAGAAGCTCAAGAAGGTTTGGGGCTTTGGGGGTTTTGGGGGTTTTTTGGGGAGGTTTTGGGGTTTTTTTCTGAGTTTTTGGGTGTTTTTTAGGGCTGTTTTCTGGGGTGATTTAGGGTGGTTTTGGGGCTGTTTTCTGGGGTGATTTGGGGTTTTTTTGTGGCTGTTTCCTGGGGTGATTTAGGGAGTTTTTGGTCTGTTTTTTGGGGTGGTTTAGGGTGTTTTTGGGGCTGTTCTGGGTTGATTTTGGTGGGTTTTGCCCCCCAGGAGGAGCAGCGGCACATGAAGATCATCGACGAGACGATGGCGCAGCTGCAGGACCTCAAGAACCAACACCTGGCCAAGAAGTCGGAGGTGAACGACAAAAACCACGAGATGGACGAGATCCGCAAGAAGCTGGGCGGGGCCAACAAGTGAGGGCGGGGCCAGAGGGGGCGGGGCCAACAAGTGAGGGTGTGGCCAGAGGGGGCGGAGCCAAAGCGGGGTGGGGTCAAAGGGGCGGGGCTGAGTTAATGAGGGAGGGAGGGGCTCAAGGGGTGGGGCCAGGAGGGAGGGGAAGGACCCTGTGGGTGTGTCCTTGGTGGGCGTGTCCCCCTGGCTGTGTCCCCATGTCCCTGTGACCGTGTCACCGTGTCCCCTGGCTGTGTCCCCGTGTCCCCATGACCGTGTCCCCGTGACCGTGTCCCCGTGTCCCCACGCCGTGTCCCTCAGGGAGATGACACACCTGCAGAAGGAGGTGACGGCCATCGAGACGAAGCTGGAGCAGAAGCGCAGTGACCGCCACAACCTCCTGCAGGCCTGCAAGATGCAGGACATCCGCCTGCCGCTGGCGCGCGGCTCCATGGACGACATCAGCCAGGAGGAGGTGGGGACACCCCTGTCCCCACCCCCCGTGTCCCCCCCGTGTCCCCCCAGGGTCCCCTGAGCCCTGCCGGTCCCTCTCGTGTCCCCTCAGGGCGGTGGCACCGGGGAGGAGCCCGGGGGGAGCTCCCAGCGCAGCTCCAGCCTCTACGCCCGCGAGGCCCTGATCGAGATCGACTACAGCGACCTGCCCGAGGAGCTGAAGGTGAGCCACACCTGGCCACGCCCTGACCCGCTCTGGCCACGCCCTGAACACGCCCTGGCCATGCCCTGGCCACGCCCTGACCCCAGCCTGACATTGGGACCCACCCACTCTGCCCCACCCCTGTTCCGGCCCCTCCCACTCACTGGGGTCCCCCATTTCCTGTCCCTGGGCTGTCCCACCCACGAGCCGTGTCCCCCCGTGTCCCCTGTGTCCCCCCCGTGTCCCCAGGACGCGCAGGCGGAGGAGGAGATCCGGCAGGAGATGTCGGCGCTGCAGCAGCGGCTGACGGAGCAGCAGAGCGTCCTGCAGCGCATCGCCGCGCCCAACATGAAAGCCATGGAGAAACTGGAGAGTGTCCGGGACAAATTCCAGGAGACCTCGGACGGTGGGACAGGGGGGGACACGGGGGGAACATGGGGGGGACACGGGGGGGTCACAGGGGTCACAGGGGTCACAGGGGTCACAGGAACGCGTCCCCAACGAGTTCCACGAGCCCAAAGGGGCAGGGGGGACACCCAGGCTTGGGGACAGCCAGCTGTCCAGGACAGACCGCTGCTCCCCTGGCTGTCCCTGCTGTCCCCTGGCTGTCCCCTGGCTGTCCCCTCACGTCCCTGATGTCCCCTGGCTGTCCCCTGGCTGTCCCCTCACGTCCCTGATGTCCCCTGGCTGTCCCCTGATGTCCCCAGAGTTCGAGGCCGCGCGCAAACGCGCCAAGAAGGCCAAGCAGGCGTTTGAGCAGATGAAGAAGGAGAGGTTCGACCGCTTCAACTCCTGCTTCGAGGCCGTGGCCACCAACATCGACGAGATCTACAAAGCTCTGTCCCGCAACAGCAGCGCGCAGGTGAGGGGGGGGACCTGGGGGGGCACCCGGGGGGCCTGTGCCACCTCTGACAGCCCCCGTGTCCCCCCGTGTCCCCTCCCTGTCCCCCCCGTGTCCCCCAGGCGTTCCTGGGCCCCGAGAACCCCGAGGAGCCGTACCTGGACGGGATCAATTACAACTGCGTGGCCCCCGGGAAGCGTTTCCGCCCCATGGACAACCTGTCCGGGGGGGAGAAAACCGTGGCTGCCCTGGCCCTGCTCTTCGCCATCCACAGGTGGGACCCCAAAACCCCCTGGGAGACCCCAAAACCCCTGGGGAGACCCCAAAAACCCCTGGGGGACCCCAAAACCCCCGGGGGGACCCCAAAACCCCCGGGGGAGACCCCAAAAACCCCTAAGGAAACACCAAACCCCCCAGGGATCCCCCCAAACCCTCCCCGGCCGCTCTCGCCCTGCTCAGCACCACCCACGGCTGGGACCCCAAAACTCCCCCCAGCCCCCGGGGTGGCTCCTCTGGGGGTCCCTGGCAGGGCTGGGGGTGCCCTGGGAGGGACTGGGACCCTCGGGGTGCCCCAGTTTTGGGGTCTCAGCCCAGTTTGGCCCCCCCCAGTTACAAACCGGCCCCGTTCTTCGTGCTGGACGAGATCGACGCCGCGCTGGACAACACCAACATCGGCAAGGTGGGGATTTGGGGGGCCCCTCCCCGCCTCGGGGGACCCCTCCCCACCTCGGGGGACCCCTCCCCACCTCGGGGCTCTCCCCATACGATTTTGGGGTCTGGGGGTGTCACCCCAGCCCCATTTCCATCATTTTCCTGCCCCGGGATGGGATTTGTTCCCCCTCACCCCCCCATTTCTGGGGGTCCCCACCCCATTTCGGGGGTGCCAGCTCTGTTTTTTGGGGTGCCAAGCCGGGTTTTGGGGTCCCCAGGTGGCCAATTACATCAAGGAGCAGTCGGCCGCCAACTTCCAGGCCATCGTCATCTCCCTCAAGGAGGAATTCTACACCAAGGCCCAGAGCCTGATCGGAGTCTACCCAGAGGTACCAAAACTGCCCCAAAACGGCCCGAAACACCCCAAAACACCCCAGAAACACCCCAAAATCACCCCAAAACACCCCAGAAACACCCCAAAATACCCAAAACCACCCCAAAATGCCCCAAACCACCCCAAAATACAAAAAAACCCTCAAATACCCCAAAACACCAAAAAAAAATACTTCAAATGCTCCCCAAATACCCAAAAAAAGTCCCCAAAAAAATCTAATTTCCCCAAAATACTCTCAAATACCCTGAAATCATAAAAAAAAATTACCGCAAATGCCTCAAGTACCCCCAAAAAACCCCAAAACACCCTGAAATATCCCTCAAATCCCTCAAATCCCTCAAAACAGCCCCAAAATTCCTTCAATATCCCAAAAACCCAAAAATATCCCCCAAAACCACCACCAAAAACACCTCAAATACCCCAAAAACCCCAGGGGGTGCAAATACCCCAAAATCGAGGGGCTCAAAGTGGGGGGGGGCTCAAAACCCCAAAATGGGGGGTTCTGCTGGGGAGTTTTGGGGGGGATTTTGGGGGAATTTGGGATTTTTTGGGGGGTTTTTGGGGGGATTTTGGGGGTGCAGAGCCGGGGGGGTCCGGCTGTGACCCCTCCCCAATCCGGGGGTTTTTGGGGGGTTTTTTGGGGGGATTTTGGGGGTGCAGAGCTGGGGGGGTCCGGCTGTGACCCCTCCCCAATCCGTGCCCCCCCCAGCAAGGCGATTGCGTCATCAGCAAAGTTCTGACCTTTGACCTCACCAAGTACCCGGACACCAACCCCAACCCCAACGAGCAGTGACCCCCGCGACCCCCCCCCAAAAAACCCTCGGGACCCCCCCGGGGCCCCCCGAAACCGCCGGGACACCCCCAAACCCCGGAGCCCCCCAGAATCATCGTGACCCCCCCCAAATCCCCCTGGGACCCCCCCGGGGTCCCCCACCCCAAATTTTGAGGTCCCCTCTGGGGTCCTTGGATTCCCCCCCCCCCCAAATTCCGGGGTCCCCGTGGGGGTGCGTCCCCCCCCCCCCCCATTTCCCTCCCCCCGCGGTTTTTATGGAATTTCCCTGGATTTTGGAAAATAAAAATAAAGGATTGTGATCGCCCCTCCCCCACCTTGTGTGGTGTGTCCGGGGGGGGGAGGGGCGGCTGTGGGACCCCCGGGGGGGGAGGGGCGGCTGTGGGACCCCCGGGGGGGGGGTCACGGGGGGGCTCCGGGGTTTTGGGGAGGTCTCAGAAGGTCCGGGGGGCTCTGGGGGTGTCCGGGGGGCTCTGGGGGGGTCCAGGGGGCTCGGGGGGGCTCTGGGGGGGTCCAGGGGGGTCTGGGGGGGTCCAGGGGGCTCGGGGGGGCTCTGGGGGTGTCCGGGGGGCTCGGGGGGGGTCTGGGGGGGCGGGGGTCCCTCCCCGTGCGGCGGCCGAACCCCAATCAGAGCCCGAGTTATTTGTGACCCGTTGCCATGGCAACCGAGCGGGGCTGAGCCGGCGGCAGCGCCGGGGGGGGCGGGGGGGGGACAGGGGGTGGCACCGGGGGGGGGGGGGGACAGCAAAGGTGGGGGGGGCACGGGGGGGGGGGACACAGCGGGGGTCGCGGGGGGGGGGGGAACAGAGCCGGGGGGGGGACACGGGCCGGGGGGAGGGGGGGGGGTCTGGGGGCTCTCCTGGGGGACCCCGAGGAGTTTGGGGGGGAGGGGCCAGGCCCAGCCCCCCCTCGGGTTGTTAATTAAGGTTTATGAGGGGGGCGGGGCGGGACTCGGGGGGTCCCTTTCGGGGGAGGGGGGGGGGGAGGAGGTGTCCCCCCCCCCGGGGGGGGGCGGTTCGTGGCCGAGGGGGGAGGGGTCGGGTGGGAGGGGGGTGGGGTCTGGGGAGGGGAGGGGCTGCCTCGGCCCCGCCCCCCGCCCCGCCCCCACCCGCTTCGCCTCCTCCCTCCGAGCTCCGCGCCCGGATCGGGCCCCCCCGAGCCGCCCCCCCCACCCCCCCCGCCCCCGCCACCCCCCGGCCGGGGCACCCCCCCCTCCCCTCCATCACACTCGGGGCCCCCCCCATCCCCACACCATCCCCCACCCCATCCAGGGCCCCCCCGCACCCCCCCCTCACCCTCGGGGCTGCCGGAGCCCCCCCCCCCCCATTTTAGGACCCCCCCCCATTTTACACCCCCCCCTCATTTTACATCCCCACAATTTCCCCCCCCCGCTCCCATTTTTGATCTCCGGCCCCTCATCCCCCCCCCCCCCGCATGCGGGACCCCCCTCCCTGACCCCCCCTCCCCCCTCGCCCCCCATCGCTGCCCCCCCCCAACTCCCCCTCCCCCCGGGGCATGGAGGGCGCGGGGGGCGGCGGGGCCCCCCCGGGGGGTTCCGACCCCCCCGACCGCGCTGTCGAGTACCTGCTGGAGCTGAACCGGATTATCGCGACTCAGCGACATCTCCTGGCCTCGCAGCGCCGCCGCATCGCGCAGCTCGAGGGGCAACTGCAGCGCCTGGCCCGGGAGAACCGGCACCTGCGGCAGCGCGGGGGGGGCGCGGGGCCCCCCCGGCACCCGGTGAGCGGCGGGGGGCGGCGGGATATCGGGGTGTCGGGGTGTCGGGATATCGGGGTGTCGGGATACGGGGGTGTCGGGATATGGGGATATGTGGGATGTGTGGGATGTCGGGGGGGATGTCGGGGATGTCGGGGGGGATGTCGGGGATTGTCGGGGGGGATGTTGGGGGGGATGTCGGGGATGTCGGGGATGTCGGGGGGATGTCGGGGGGGATGTCGGGGATTGTCGGGGGGGATGTCGGGGGGGATGTCGGGGATGTCGGGGATGTCGGGGATGTCGGGGATGCGGGGTGTGCGGGGGTCCCGGGGGATGGGGGGGATTTGGGGCAGGGGGCGCGGGGATGGGGGCGGGGGGTGATGGGGTGGGGAGCGCCGTTCGGGGGGTGCAGAAGCTGGGGGTCACGGGGGGGTCACGGCGTGGGGAGGGGGATGCGGGGGTCACAGAGGGGTCACCGGGACTGGGTTATGGGTGGGGTCACGGGGGGGTCGTGGGGAGGGTGAATTGAGGGGGGTCGTGCGGGTGGAGACCCCCTTATTTGGGGAGGGGGTTCTGGGGGGGCCGCGGGCAGCCTGGGATTGGCGCTGCGGGGGTGGGGAGGGCGTTTTGGGGGGGCTCATGGGGTGGGGACGGCGCTTTTGGGGGTGCAGAGGCGCCGCGGGGGGAGCCCCGGGTTTGGAGGCTCTGGGGGGGTTCGGGGGGGGGGTTGTGTTGGGGGGACTCCGATTTTGGGGGGTTCATGGAGTGCGGAGGGGCCTTGAGGGGTGGGGAGCCCGAGTTCGGGGTGTGGGGGCTGCACAGGGGGATTTGGGGGGGGGTCCTGAGCAGGGACCCCGAGTTTGGAGTCACGGGGAGCTGTGGCCCAGGGACCCCCGAACTGGGGGGGTCTGGAGACAAAGACGAGGGGCACCGGGAGCCCCACTGGGGGCTCTTGGGGCAGGGGTCCCGGGGGGGCTCTTGGCGCTGGGCCGGGCTCGGGGGGGTCCCGGGGCTATAGGGGACACGTTGGGGGGGTCTCGGGGCCATTTGGGCAGGGTCAGGGGACCTCGGGACCCCAAACCCTGTGGGATTGGGTCGGGGGGTCCCGGGACCGTCCAGACCAAGGCAGGGGTCTCAGGGATGTCCAGACCGAGCCGGGGGTCCCAGGACCAGCCGGGCCGGGCCAGGGGGTCCCTTCGGGGCCCAGCCCCGGCCCGCGGTGCCACCCCCGTGTCCCGCCCCCCCCCAGGGCCACGCGGACCCCGAGGGTCAGTACCAGAACCACCTGGAGGCCGAGGGGCTCTACGGGGACCCCGAGCTGCCGTACCCGCCCCGCGCCGAGCGGGACCTGCCCTACCCGGCCCACGGCGACCCCGACGGGGCGTACCCGGCGCATCTGGACCGCGACGGGACCTACCCCGAACATCTGGAGCACGACGGGACCTACGCGGAGCACCTGGAGCGGGAGCGGCCCTACCCCGCGCACCTGGAGCGGGACGCGCAGTTCGAGGCTCTGCCCGAGCGGGACGGGCCCTACTCCGGCCGCGCTGAGCACGAGCGGCCCTACCCGAGCCGCAAGGAGCGGGACCGGCCCTACCTGAGCCGAGCCGAGCGGGACGGGCCCTACGCGGCCCGGCTGGAGCAGGAGGGGCAGTTCCACGGCTGCCTGGAGCGGGACCTCCAGTACCAGCCGCACCTGGAGCGCGATGGGCAGTACCCGGGCAGGATGGAGCAGGACGGGCAATATCCCGGCCGAATGGAGCAGGACGGGCAATATCCCGGCCGAATGGAGCAGGACGGGCAATATCCCGGCCGAATGGACCGCGAGGGGCCGTACCCGGCCCGGCTGGACCGCGACCCGCAGTACCCGGAGCGGGACCCGCAGTACCCGGAGCGGGACGCGCAGTACCCGGCCCGGCTGGAGCAGGAGGGGCCGTACCCGGCCCGGCTGGAGCGGGAGGGGCCGTTCCGGGCCCGGGACGGGCACTACGGGCCCTGCTGGGAGCGGGACTGGGCGCGGGGGCCGCTGAGCCGCGGCCCCTCCCGCAGCTCCAGCCCCGGGGGGGGGCACAGCACCAGCGCCAGCACCAGCCCGGCCACGACCCTGCAGCGCAAGTACGGCCCCAAAAACCGGGATCGGGGATGGGGAACGGCCCCAAAAACCGGGATCGGGGCGGGGCGGGCCCCAAAAACCGGGATCGGGGCGGGGGCGGCCCCAAAAACCGGGATCGGGGATGGGGAACGGCCCCAAAAACCGGGATCGGGGCGGGGGGGGTCCCAAAAACCGGGATCGGGGCGGGGGGGCCCCAAAAAGCGGGGATCGGGGATGGGGAACGGCCCCAAAAAGCGGGGATCGGGAGCAGCGGTCCAGGAACACACCCCCAAAATCGGGGATCTGGGAGTTGGGCCATCCCTCCTCAAAATCCAGAATTTGAGGATCTGGGACGCTCCTCCGGAATCCGGAATTGGGGATCCAGTACTCGGGAACAGCCCCCCAAAATGCGGGGTTTGGCTGCCGGGGACATCCCCAAAATGCGGGGTTTGGGAAGGCAGGATACGGGAGTCCCACCGAAACCCGGGATTTGGGGATCTGGAACAAATTCGCGGCTCAAAATCCGGGATTTGGGATCGGGGACTCCTCCCTTCCACCCTCCAAAATCGGGGATTTGGGATTTCCCGAAATCTGGGATTTGCGCGATTCGGGACTTCCCAAAATGGGGATTTTTGGATGCGGCCCCTCCCAAATCCGCCCCCCCCGGGCGGGGGAGCAGGTGCGGGACCCGGGGGGGGGCGCGACGTCAGAGCCCCCCCGGCCCCCCCGGCCCCGTCTGTCGGTCCGGGGGCACCCGGGGACAGCGGCGGCAGCGGGGGGGGCGCGGGGGCCCGCTGGGGGGGGCTGGGGGGGGGCGGGAGGTTTTTTGGGAGGGGGGATTTGGGGGGGAGGGGTCCCCGGGGGGGTCTCTGCCCCTCACTGACCCCCCCTCCCCCCCTCCCCCCCCAGGTCGGATCGCGACAGCTCCAGGACAGTGAGGTCAGTGCTGCCCCCCTCCCCCCGCCCTCTGAGCGCGCCCCTCCCCCCCCGCCCCTCCCCCCCCGCCCCTCCCCCCCTGCCCCTCCCCCCGGACGCCTGGGTCCCCTCCCCAGGGTGGGGGAGGGTGTGGGGGGGTGACAGGTGAGTCGCGACAGGCCCCGCATGTCGCGACGGGTCCGACACGTTGCGGCGGAGCCGGTCCGTCGGGACAGGGCCGATGTGTCATAGCAGGGCTGATATATCGCGACAGGGCTGATATATCAGGGCGGCCCCCGGCGTGTCGCGATAGGGCTGGCATGTCACAGCGGCGCTGACTCGTTGCGGCAGGGTGTGTGACGTGTCGTGACGGGCCCCCGGCGTGTCGCGACAGGCCCGAGATGTCATCACGATCCCGTCATGTCGCGACAGGCGGGGCCGCGCGGTTGCCGGGGTGGCGTTGCCGGGCGACGGCGCGGGCGGTGACAGCGGTGACAGCGCCGGGGGAGGCGACAAGGGGGGGGCGTTGCCGTGGTAACGGGACCCGCCCCCGGCGCCGGGTCCGAACCCCCCAAAATAACCCAAAATCGCCCCAAAATTCCCCCTGGAGGGGAGGGGCCGGGGGGGGAGCGCGACACGGCCAGGACAGGTGGCAGTGACAGAGGGGGGGACACCGCGGGTGACACCGTCGTGCAGGGGGGTGCCGGGGCACGGGTGACACCGGGAGTGACACCGGGAGTGTGACACCGTGTGACACCGGGAGTGACCCTGTGTGTGACACCGGGAGTGACACCGGGAGTGACACCGGGAGTGACCCTGTGTGTGACACCGTGTGACACCGGGAGTGACACCGGGAGTGACCCTGTGTGTGACACCGTGTGACACCGGGAGTGTGACACCGTGTGCACCCCCGTGCAAGAGCATGTGACAGCAGGTGACACCAGGCCAGGGGGTGACAGCCACCTGTCACACCTGTGCAGGAGCATGTGACAGCGCATGTGACACTGAGGGTGACACTGAGGGTGACACTGAGGGTGACACTGAGGGTGACACTGGAAGTGCCACCGTGCCAGGGTGTCCCCCCTTGTGTGACCCCGTGTGACACCGCGCCGGGGCTGTGCCGGGGCGTGTGACAACATGTGACACGTGTGACATGTGTGACATGTGTGACAACATGTGACATGTGTGACACGTGTGACACTGTGCCAGGGTGTGACACCCTCGTGTGACCCCTGTGCAAGGGCCATGTGACACCGTGTGACAGCACATGTGACACCGTGTGACACCGTGTGTGACACCGCGTGTGACACCGCGTGTGACACCGCGTGTGACACTGTGTGTGACACCGCGTGTGACACCGCGTGTGACACCGCGTGTGACACCATGTGACAGCACATGTGACACTGTGTGTGACACGGTGCCAGGTGGTGACACCCCCGTGCCAGGGCCGTGTGTGCTCATGTGGGGCCGTGCGTGGATGTGCCAGGCCCTGTCCCCTCCCTGTCCCTGTCCCTGTCCCTGTCCCTGTCCCTGTCCCCTCCCTGTCCCTGTCCCCTCCCTGTCCCTGTCCCTGTCCCCTCCCTGTCCCCCCAGGGACCCCAGGGGCCGGAATTCCGCCCGGAGCTTTCCGGGCTGGGGGGGCAGGAAAGGGGGGGAGGGGCTGCGAGGAGTCCGGCAGGGCTGCGACCCCCGGAGCCCCCGGGACCCCCCCGGACCCCCCTGAGCACCCCCGGGACCCCCCCGGGACCCCCGGGACCCCCCCCAGGCTGGAGCCCCTGCCGTGAGTGGGACGCTGGGATTTGGGGGGGCCCCGCCCGGGGGGGTTTTGGGGGGGTTCAGGCCTGGACCCGCCGCCCCTCCCCCCACCCCGGGGATCCACTGGATCCCGCCCCCTCCCCTCCCCCCCCGGCTCGTGTCCCCCCCACTCGTGTCCCCCTCCCCCCCCCCGTGTCCGTCTGTCCGTCCCCCCCTCCGGCTCTTGACTCGTTTCTCTCCTCTCTCTCCTCCCTGTCCGTGTCCGTCTGTCCGTCCGTGTCCGTCTGTCCGTCCGTATCCCCCGTGTCCTTCTGTCCGTCCGTGTGTCCCCCGTGTCTGTCCGTCCGTCCGTGTCCCCCGTGTCCGTCTGTCCGTCCGTGCCCGTGTGTCCGTTCGTGTCCGTCTGTCCGTCCGTGTCCATCTGTCCATCCGTCTGTCCGTCCGTGTCCCCCCCGTGTCCGTCTGTCCGTCCGTGTCCGTCTGTCCGGCTGCCATCCACCCACCCCCCCCGTCCATCTGTCCCCCCCCGCTGTCCGTCCCTGCCCATCCCCCCACAGTGACCCGTAGCCATCTGGCCCCTCCCATCTGTCACACCCTGGCCACTGTCCCCCAGTGTCCGTCTGTCCCCAGTGTCCGTCTGTCCCCTGTCACTCATCCTCTGTCCGTCTGTCCCCCAGTGTCCGTCTGTCCCCTGTCACTCATCCCCTGTCCGTCTGTCCCCAGTGTCCGTCTGTCCCCTGTCACTCATCCCCTGTCCGTCTGTCCCCAGTGTCCGTCTGTCCCCAGTGTCCGTCTGTCCCCTGTCACTCATCCCCTGTCCGTCTGTCCCCCAGTGTCCGTCTGTCCCCAGTGTCCGTCTGTCCCCTGTCACCCATCCCCTGTCCATCTGTCCCCAGTGTCCGTCTGTCCCCTGTCACTCATCCCCTGTCCGTCTGTCCCCAGTGTCCGTCTGTCCCCAGTGTCTGTCTGTCCCCAGTGTCTGTCTGTCCCCAGTGTCCATCTGTCCCCAGTGTCCCCTGCCTGTCTCCACTGACCCCGTGTCCGTCTGTCCGCCCGTGTGTCCCCCCTGTCCCCCTGTCTGTCCCCCTGTCCCCCCCTCCAGGTGCCACCCTCAGGTGCTTTGGCTGCTCCAAACTCCCCCCGCCCGCAGGTAAGAGCCGCCCCCTCCCCCACCCCCTATAGGGGCCACAAAAACCCTATAGGGGCCACATAAACCCTATAGGGGCCACATAAACCCTATAGGGGCCACATAAACCCTATAGGGGCCACAAAAACCCTATAGGGGCCACACAAATCCTATAGGGGCCACACAAATCCTATAGGGGCCACATAAACCCTATAGGGGCCACATAAACCCTATAGGGGCCACATAAACCCTATAGGGGCCACATAAACCCTATAGGGGCCACAAAAACCCTATAGGGGCCACACAAATCCTATAGGGGCCACACAAATCCTATAGGGGCCACATAAACCCTATAGGGGCCACATAAACCCTATAGGGGCCACATAAACCCTATAGGGGCCACATAAACCCTATAGGGGCCACATAAACCCTATAGGGGCCACATAAACCCTATAGGGGCCATAGGGCCCCCAGGGCTGTGTAGGGGCCATATGGACCCCTGGGACCCAGAGGGGCTGCACAGACTTGATGGGCCTGGAGGGGCCCTATGGGTCCCCATAGGGGCCCTATGGCCGCCAGGGCCCGCAGAGCGCCTATAGGGCCCCAATGGGCGCTATGGGGCCCATACAGGTCCCTATAGGGCCCCAATGGGCGCCCCCTGCTCCTCCCCCGGGCGCTGTTTGGGGGCGGTTGCCATGGCAACGCCTCCATCATGGCGCCTCCTCGCTCTATTTTGGGGAGGGGGCGGTGCGGGGGGCGGGGCTCGGGGGGGACCCAGCGCCCGGGCCCCTCCCCCCGGGGAACCCCCCCCGTCCCCTCCCCCCGCCCCCATCCCCCGCCGCGTCTCCATGGCAACCGCCGCCCCCCGCCCGCCGCGTCGCCATGGCAACCGCCACCGGTGGGGGGGGGCTCCGCGCATGCGCCGCGGGACGGGGACACCCCCCCCCAACCCCCCGGGGGGACCCCCGGCCTGGGGGGGCCCCGGGGGCGCCTCCCCCCATCAGGGACCCCCCATTGAGGCGGGGGGGGGTCCCCAAACCTTAGGGGGCTCCCCCCCCCCCCGGGACCCAGTCTGGGCTCCCCCCCCGCAGCTTTTTTTGGTGGTGGGGGGGACACGACCCCCCCATTCCGTGTCAGAGGGACCCCGGCGTCCGCCCCCCCCCCCCAGGACCCTCCCCCCCCCCCCATCCCGGGGGGTCTCGGCTCCGGGCACGCGCAGAGCGGGGGGGGCGGGGGGGGGTCGCTCCTCGGCTCCTCCCCCCCCCCCTCACCCCCCCCGCGCCGCCCGGCCGGGCCCTGGTTCCGCTGCGGAGGCGCCGGGGACCCCCCGCCCCCACCCGGGACCCCCCCCCGGCCCTGCCCCCTCCCGGGGGTGTCCCCCTGTGTCCCCCCCCCCTTTTTGGGGGTGCCCCCCCTCCCCAAAATGTGGTGCCTGCAGTGCACGGCCGACCGGCGGCGGGGGCCGCTCCGGCAGCGGCTGCTGCACGGGTGAGTCGGGGACCCCCCCGGGACCCCCCCGGGACCCCCCCGGCACTGCCCGAGACCCCCCCGGGCCCCCCCAAGCCTTCCCCTCCCCCCCCCCGCGCGGCGCCCCCCCCTCCCCCTCCCCCTCCCCTCCCCCTCCTCTTCCTCTCCGCCCCCCCCCCACCTGCCGGGACCCCCCCGGGTTTTTGGGACCCCCCCTCTCCTCTCCCCCCCCCCCCCGACGCTGGGTCCCCGCGGGGCTGGGGGGAGGGGACGCGTCTGTCCGTCTGTCCCTCTGTCCGTGTGTCACTGACAGTGTCCGTGTGTCCATGTGTCTGTCTGTCCCTGTGTCCGTCTGTCCCTCGTGGCCGTGTGTGCACGTATGTCCCTGTCACGTGTCCCCCTGTCCGTGTGTCCGTGTGTCCGTGTGTCCATATGGTCTATGGCCACCTGTCCCTGTGTCCCCAAGCTGTGTCCGTCTGTCCCCGTGTCCGTGTGTCCCACGTCTGTCTGTCCCCATGTCCCATGTCCATGTGTCTGTCCCCATGTCCGTGTGTCCCACGTCTGTCTGTCCCCGTGTCTGTCCCCGTGTTTGTCCCCATGTCCCGTGTCCATGTGTTTGTCCCCATGTCCGTGTGTCCGTCTGTCTGTCCCCGTGTCTGTCCCCGTGTTTGTCCCCATGTCCCGTGTCCATGTGTCTGTCCCCGTGTCCCTTTGCTCTTGGTGTCTCCGGACTGTCTGAGGGGTCTCGGGGGGGTTTGGGGGGTCCCAGGGAGGTCTGGCGGGTCCTGGGGGGGTTGGGGGTGTCCCGGGGGGGTCTCCGGGGGGTCCCGACCCGGGGGTGACGCGGTGTCCCCACAGCGTGGACGGCGAAGCCCCGGGCAGCGAGGGGGGGGGCCCGGTGCCCGACAGCCCCGGGAGACCCCCCCCGTACCGGGGCCTCCCCCAGCCGGCGCCCCAGGGCCCGGGGGGGGCCGGGGGGGGGCCCGGGGGGGGCTCCCCGGGCGTGGCCTGGCCCCGGCTGCCCCCCCAGCCGGCCAGCGTGGCCCTGCGCAAGCAGGAGGAGGAGGAGGAGAGCAAGAGGCCGAAGGCTCTGAGCGACAGCTACGAGCTCTCCACCGACCTGCAGGACAAGAAGGTACCTGGGGACAGCTGGGGACACCTGGGGACAGCTGGGGACAGCTGGGACAGACGGTCACAGCCCCGTGTGACAGTCCCCAGACCCACGGCACGGTCCTGTCCCCATTTCAGCGTCCCCTCTGCTGCCAGCCCTCCTTCCCTGGGCGTCCCCTCCCTGTCCCCGCCCTGTCCCCACCCTGTCCCCTCCCTGTCCCCGCTCTGTCCCCACCCTGTCCCCTCCCTGTCCCCTCCTTGTCCCCACCCTGTCCCCTCCCTGTCCCCACCCTGTCCCCATGGCCACATCCACCTTTTCATGTCCCCATCCACCTCCTTTTCCCATCCCTATCCCTGTGTCCCCATCCATGTCCCCATTCCCAGGCCCCCATGACCCCATCCATGTCCCCATGTCCCCAACCGTGTCCCCAACCCTGTCCCCAAGCCTGTCCCCAACCCTGTGTTCTCATCCACATCTCCATGTCCCCATCCTCATGTCCTCCTGTCCCCATGTCCCCACCATGCTCTCATCCTCATCCCTGTCCTGGTGTCCGCACGGGTGTCCCCAGGCGTGTCCCGGTGTCCGCACGGGTGTCCCCAGGTGTGTCCCGGTGTCCCCACGGGTGTCCCCAGGCGTGTCCCGTGTCCGCAGGGGTGTCCCCAGGCGTGTCCCGGTGTCCCCCGGCGTGTCCCGGTGTCCGCACGGGTGTCCCCAGGCGTGTCCCGGTGTCCGCAGGGGTGTCCCCACGCGTGTCCCCCGGCGTGTCCCGTGTCCCCAGGCCTGTCCCCGTGTCCCCACGCGTGTCCCCACGCGTGTCCCGTGTCCGCAGGTGGAGATGCTGGAGCGCAAGTACGGGGGTTATTTCCGTGCGTGTCCCCCGGCCTGTCCCCATGTCCCCACGCGTGTCCCGTGTCCCCAGGCCTGTCCCCACGCGTGTCCCGTGTCCGCAGGTGGAGATGCTGGAGCGCAAGTACGGGGGTTATTTCCGCTCGCGGCGGGCGGCGCGGACGATCCAGGCCGCGTTCCGGCGGTACCGGATGGCGCAGAAGTTCGAGCGGCTGCGGAGCGAGGGCGGCCGGGCGCGGCGCCTGGCGCTGCCGGGGCTGCGCCTGCAGTTCTCGTTCGAGGAGTACGACCGGGGACCCCCGGCCCCCGCCCCGGGGCCGCCCCCGCCGCCCCCGCCCTACTTCCAGGGCAAGCCGGCCTCGCTGGACGAGGGCGTCCTGGGGGGGCCGCGCCGCGCCCCCCGTTACGGGGGCTCCTGCCGGGCCGGCCTGGACGGGGGCGGGGGTCCCGGCGAGGGGGCGGCGGTGGGGGGGGGCGGCGGGGTGGGGGGCGCGGGAAGCCCCCCCCGGCAGCTCTCGGCATCGGCCGATTTCGGGCCCGGAGGCGCCGACCTGGAGGAGGCTTTTGCGCAGCAGGTGGGGGTCGGGGGAGGTCCTGGGGGGGTCACAGGGTCGGGGGGGTCACAGGGTCAGGGGGGTCCTGGGGAGGGGGTCACAGGGTCAGGGGGGTCCTGGGGGTCACAGGGTCGGGGGGGTCCAGGGGGTCACAGGACCATGGACATTGCAGCGGCCATTGGGGGTCATCGGTGGCAAAGGGGATCGGGGGGGGTCACAGGGATTTGGGGGGTCTTGGGGGGATCGGGGGGGGTCACAGGGGCCAGTACTGGGGGTCCGGAGCCCGTGGGGGTGCGCGGGGGGCTCACGGGGGTCTCAAGGGGGGCTCCTGTCCCTGCAGGTGAAGTCCTTGGCCGCCTCCATCGATGAAGCGCTGGGGGGGGGTCGCGGGGTCCCCCCCGGCGCCCCGGCCCCCCCCGCGGGGGACAGCGCGGCCACCTCCGCCAGTGACGTCACGCTGTACCTGGACGAGGGGCTCCCCGGCTCCCCCCGCTCCCCCGAGAGACCCCCGAGCCCCGAGCCCCCCCCCGACACCGGGGGGCCGCCGCCGCCGCCCGCCCCGCCGCCCCCCCCGCCGCCCCCCGCCAACCCCCCCGGCCCGGCCGAGCGCTGGGGGGGCCCCGAGGAGCCCCCCCGGAGGGGACCCCCGTGCCTGGAGTGCCGGGGCCGGGGGGCCGGGGGGGGACACCCCCCGCTGCTCACGGTGGAGCCCCCGAGCGACAGCTCCGCCGACCTGAGCGACCGCTCGGACCGCGGCTCCATCAACCGCGGGGGTCCCTACGAGCCCGAGGGCACCGGGGGGGGCACCTTACCCCGCTCCGGGCCCCCCCACCGCTGCTTCCACCCCGAGGGGCCCCCCCCGCCGCCCCCCGGCCCCCCGCCCCCGCCCGCGGCCGAGGAGGGCTCGGAGGGGGACAACGAGAGCCTGGGCAGCAGCTCCAACTCCAACGAGACCCTCAACTGCTCCTCGGGCTCCTCGTCCCGGGACAGCCTCCGCCGGCCCCCCCCGCCGCCGCCCCCGCCGCCCACCGCCCCCCCGCAGCCCCCCGGCGCCGCCGGAGCCCCCAAGGCCACGTACCAGAGGGAGCCCCGGCAGAGCTGGGACTCGCCAGCCCTCAACAACGACGTGGTGCAGCGGCGGCAGTACCGCATCGGCCTCAACCTCTTCAACAAGTGAGGGAGGGGCTGCGCCCGGGCCGGGGGCGCGGGGGGTCCGGACCTGGGCTGGGGGCTGGCACTGGGCTGGGGGTCCGGACCTGGGCTGGGGGTCCCACCCTGGGCTGGGGGTCCGGACCTGGGCTGGGGGTCCCACCCTGGGCTGGGGGTCCGGACCTGGGCTGGGGCTGGCACTGGGCTGGGGGTCCCACCCTGGACTGGGGGTCCGGACCTGGGCTGGGGGTCCGGACCTGGGATGGGGCATGGCAGTGGGGTGGGGGTCCCACACTGGGCTGGGGACTGGCAGCGGGGTGGGGGTCCCACCCTGGGCTGGGGGATGGCAGTGGGGTGGGGGTCCCACACTGGGCTGGGGGCTGGCAGTGGGGTGGGGGTCCAGCAGTGGGGCCGGGTGACACTCCCGTGGGCACCAGGAAAGGCCGGGTGGGGTTGGTGACGCCGTGGTGAGGGCAGGTGATGTTCCAGGTGACCCCAGCAGGGTGGGGGGACATTTGAGGTGACCCCACTGAGGGTGGGGGGACGTTTCAGGTGACCCTGCAGGGTGGGGGGACATTTGAGGTGACCCTGCAGGGTGGGGGGACGTTCCAGGTGACCCCAGCAGGGTGGGGGGACATTTGAGGTGACCCCAGCAGGGTGGGGGGACATTTGAGGTGACCCCACTGAGGGTGGGGGGACGTTTCAGGTGACCCTGCAGGGTGGGGGGACATTTGAGGTGACCCTGCAGGGTGGGGGGACGTTCCAGGTGACCCTGCAGGGTGGGGGGACATTTGAGGTGACCCCAGCAGGGTGGGGGGACGTTCCAGGTGACCCTGCAGGACACCTCGGTGACGTTCTGGGGGTCCCCCAGTGTTCCAGGTGACCCTTTAGGGAAGGGGTGACCCCAAAGCAGGGTGACCCTCAGGTGACCCCACAGATGATCGGGTGGCCCGAGCTGGGCCCAGGCGAGGCTCGAGGTCACTCCACAGCCGGAGTGACCAGCGGGGGTGACCAGGGGCCCATCCCCCGCAGGAAGCCCGAGAAGGGGATCCAGTACCTGATCGAGAGGGGGTTCCTGTCCGACACCCCCGTGGGCGTCGCCCACTTCATCCTGGAGCGGAAGGGCCTGAGCCGGCAGATGATCGGCGAGTTCCTGGGCAACCGCCAGAAACAGTTCAACCGCGATGTCCTCGAGTAAGGGGGGACACGCCGGGGACGGGGGGCGGGCCGGGGCTCGGGGGGACCCCAGACCCATCCCCTGCCGCGGGGTCTCGGCAGCTGCGTGGTGGACGAGATGGATTTCTCCGGGATGGAGCTGGACGAGGCCCTGCGGAAGTTCCAGTCCCACATCCGGGTGCAGGGGGAGGCGCAGAAGGTCGAGCGCTTGATCGAGGCCTTCAGGTGAGGGGTGGGTCCCTGTCCTCACGTCCCCAGGTCCTCATGTCCCCAGATCCCCATGTCCCCACATCCCCCACATCCCCACGTCCCCAGGTCCCCACATCCCCAGGTCCCCACATCCCCCACATCCCCCATGACCCATATCCCCACGTCCCCACGTCCCCACGTCCCCACGTCCCCAGGTCCCCACGTCCCCACATCCCCCAGGTCCCCAGGTCCCCACTGCATGGCCGCACGGTGCTGTGGTCACCATGGGATGACGTTCTAGGTGCCCCGATGGCCTGAGGGGGGACACAGAGGGGTGGTGGCCCCCATGGGTGGCCCTACAGACCGGCAAGGGCGATGTTCTGGGTGGCCCTGTGGAGCAGGGAGGGGTGGCCCATGTCCTAGGTGACCCTGCGGCCCTTGGGGTGCCGCCCCACGCTCGGGGGGCCCTGGGGTGGCTGTGGGGCGCAGAGGCCACCCCGTGCGGCGGGGCCGGCCGTGGGGCGCCGTGACCCCATGGGCCGTGGGGGTTGTCCGCCCCGCAGCCAGCGCTACTGCGTGTGTAACGCGGCCCTGCTGCGCCAGTTCCGCAACCCGGACACCATCTTCATCCTGGCCTTCGCCATCATCCTCCTCAACACCGACATGTACAGCCCCAGCGTCAAGGCCGAGCGCAAGATGAAGCTCGAGGACTTCATCAAGAACCTGCGAGGTGAGGCCCTGGCGGCCCCGCACAGCCCCTGCTCCCCTGCCCGGGCATGGGGGCTCTAGAGGGGGGCAGCTGTGGTGGGTTCTAGAGCCAGCAGTGGGTTCTGGGGTGAGATCACAAGTTCTGGGGGTTCTAGAGCTGCCAGTGGGTTCTGGGGTGAGATTGTGGGTTCTGGGGGTTCTAGAGCCAGCAGTGGGTTCTGGGGTGAGATTGTGGGTTCTGGGTTCTAGATCAGGGCAGCTGCGGTGGGTTCCAGAGCTGTCAGTGAGTTCTGGGGTGAGATAACAAGTTCTGGGGGTTCTAGAGCCAGCAGTGGGTTCTGGGGTGAGATTGTGAGTTCTGGGTTCTAGATCAGGGCAGCTGCTGCGGGTTCTAGAGCCAGCAGTGGGTTCTGGACTGAGATCACAAGTTCTGGGTTCTAGAACCACCAGCGAGCAGTGAGTTCTGGGTTCTAGATCAGGGCAGCTGCGGTGGGTTCTAGAGCTGTCAGTGAGTTCTGGGGTGAGATTGTGAGTTCTGGGGGTTCTAGAGCTGTCAGTGAGTTCTGGGGTGAGATCACAAGTTCTGGGTTCTAGAGCTGTCAGTGGGTTCTGGGGTGAGATCACAAGTTCTGGGTTCTAGAGCTGTCAGTGGGTTCTGGGGTGATTTCACAAGTTCTGGGTTGTGGTTCTGGGAGGCGTCGCGGGCTCTGGAGCGGCCGCGGGTGCCGCGGGTTCAGGAGAGGGGCCGGGTGTCGCGCAGGGGTGGACAATGGCGAGGACATCCCCCGGGACATGCTGGTGGGCATCTACCAGCGCATCCAGAGCCGCGAGCTGCGCACCAACGACGACCACGTGTCCCAGGTGCAGGCCGTCGAGCGCATGATCGTCGGCAAGAAACCGGTGGGTCCTGGAGCCACCTCTGAACCCAGCTCTGCTCGGGGCTGGGACCGGGCCAGGGCGCCCGGGGGGGCAGGGGACCCACGGGGGAGGTGCCAGGTGACCCAGGTGACCCTTGGGGGTGACCCAGGTGACCCATGGGGGTGACCCAGGTGATCCAGGTGACCCTTGGGGGTGACCCAGGTGATCCAGGTGATCCATGGGGGTGACCCAGGTGATCCAGGTGATCCATGGGGGTGACCCAGGTGACCCACGGGGATGTTTTATGGGACCCACGTGAGATATTCGGGGTGACCCAACAGGGCGATGCCCTGGGTGACCCCAGTGAAGCTCCAAGGGCACACTGCCCCCCTGGGGCGGGGCTGGGGGGCTGTGGGGGGCGTGTCCCACCCCAGGTGTGACCCCACCGCTGTCCCCAGGTGCTGTCCCTGCCCCACCGGCGCCTGGTCTGCTGCTGCCAACTCTACGAGGTGCCCGACCCCAACCGGCCCCAGCGCCTGGGGCTGCACCAGCGCGAGGTTTTCCTTTTCAACGACCTGCTGGTGGTGAGCGGGGGGTCCCGGGGATCCCGGGGGGGCTCGCCCGTGGGGGGCTCCCAGGAGATGGGTCCCTGGTGACGCCGTGGCCTCGGCAGGTGACAAAGATCTTCCAGAAGAAGAAGATCCTGGTGACCTACAGCTTCCGGCAGAGCTTCCCGCTGGTGGAGATGCACATGCAGCTCTTCCAGAACGCCTGTGAGCCCCACGGGACCCCCCAGCACCCCACAGCACCCCCCAGCACCCCACGGGACCCCCCAGCTCCCCACAGCACCCCATGGTACCCCACAGCACCCCACGGGGCCCCACAGCACCCCACAGTACAACCTGGGACCCCCCAGGACCCTCGTGGGAGGCTCCCCCAGCCGTGCCCACCGCAGTGTTGGGTTCTCCATGGGATGTCCCACGGTGTCCCCCTCGGGGACATCTCACAGTGTCCCCCACGGAGCGTCCCACACGGCCCCCAAAATGCTCCCCTGCCACCCCCCCACCTCTGGGGGGTCCCCCCACCCTCCTGCTGTGTTCCCCCTTGCCCTGTCCCCCCAGATTACCAGTTTGGGATCGGGCTGGGTGCCCCCGAGGGTGGCCCTGACCCTCGGGGTGTCCCTGACCCGGGGGTGTCCCTGACCCTCGGGGTGTCCCTGACCCTCGGGGTGTCCCTGACCTGGGGGTGCCCCTGACCCCGGGGGTGTCCCTGACCCGGGGGTGCCCCTGACCCCCCAGATTACCAGTTTGGGATCGGGCTGGGTTCCCCAGGGGGTGTCCCTGACCCCAGTGCCCCCCCAGATTACCAGTTTGGGATCGGGCTGGGTGCCCCAGGGGGTGCCCCTGACCCCAGTGCCCCCCCAGATTACCAGTTTGGGATCAAGCTGCTGTCGGCGGCGCCGGGGGGCGAGCGCAAGGTGCTGATCGTGTTCAACGCCCCGAGCCCCCAGGACCGGCTGCGCTTCGCCAGCGACCTCCGCGAGTCGGTGGCCGAGGTGCAGGAGATGGAGAAATACCGAGTGGAGGGTGAGCGGGGCCGCGGCACCGGGGGCACCGGGAGGGGGATGGAGGGCACTGGGTGTGCACTGGGTGTGCACTGGGGGTCACTGGTGGTCACTGGGGGGTCACTGGGGGGTCACTGGTGGTCACTGGGGGGGTCACTGGTGGTGACTGGGGGGTCACTGGGGGGTCACTGGGAGGGCCCTGGGTGTGCACTGGTGGTCACTGGTGGTCACTGGGGGGTCACTGGGGGGTCACTGGTGGTCACTGGGGGTCACTGGGGGGTCACTGGAGGTCACTGGTGGTTACTGGGGGGTCACTGGGGGGTCACTGGTGGTCACTGGTGGTCACTGGGGGGTCACTGGGAGGGCCCTGGGTGTGCACTGGTGGTCACTGGTGGTCACTGGTGGTCACTGGTGGTCACTGGGAGAGCCCTGGGTGTGCACTGGTGGTCACTGGGGGGTCACTGGTGCTCACTGGTGGTGACTGGGGGGTCACTGGTGGTCACTGGTGGTCACTGGGGGGTCACTGGGGGGTCACTGGTGGTCACTGGTGGTGACTGGGGGGTCACTGGGGGGTCACTGGTGGTCACTGGGAGCACCGGTGTGACCCCAGCCGAGCTGGAGAAGCAGAAGGGCGTGGCGGGGCCGAGGGGCGCGGGGCCCCCCCGGGAGGCGCTGAACGGGCTCAGCCGGAGCAGCCTGGAGGAGGCGTTCGGGGCCGAGGGGCTCAAACGCAGCGCCCTGAGCAGCTCCCTGCGCGACCTGTCCGACAGCGGTGAGGCTGGGGGGCACTGGGGGCACTGGGGGGCACTGGGAGGGGATCTGGGGGCACTGGGGGGCACTGGGGGCACTGGGGGGCACTGGGAGGGGATCTGGGGGGCACTGGGGGGCACTGGGAGGGGATCTGGGGGGCACTGGGGGGCACTGGGGGGCACTGGGGGCACTGGGGGGCACTGGGAGGGGATCTGGGGGCACTGGGGGGCACTGGGGGCACTGGGGGGCACTGGGAGGGGATCTGGGGGGCACTGGGGGGCACTGGGAGGGGATCTGGGGTCTCTGCAGGGGGGTTTTGTGGTCCCTTGGGGGGTTTGGGGTGTCCATGGGTGAGTTTGGGGTGCCCAGGGAGGATTCAGGGTGTCCGTGGTGGGCTCTGGGATGCTCTGGGGTGGTTTTGGGGTCCTCTGGGAGGGGCTTTGGGCAATTTGGGGAGCCCTGGGGGGGGTCTCCTGGGGGTCTCCTCTCACTGCTCCCCCTCCAGGCAAGCGGGGCCGGCGGAACAGCGTGGGGTCCCTGGACAGCACCATCGAGGTGAGGGGGGACAGTGCCACCCCCTGATGTCACACCCCCTAATGCCACATCCCCTGATGTCACCCCCCTGTCACCCCCGGGATGTCACCCCCCTGATCTGATGTCACCCCCCTGATGTCACCCCCGTCACCCCTCTGATGTCACCCCCGTGATGTCCCCCCCCTGATGTCACCCTTTGTCACCCCTTGTCACACCAGACTGCCCCGGCTGCCCCCCCCGGCTGCCCCCCCCCGCTCTTCTCCACCAATGGGGGCCCAGCTTGGGGCTTTTGGGGGGCGGGGCTAGAGGGGCGGGAGGCGGGGCTTGTCCCCAGAAGAGGCGGGGCCAGAGCCCATCGGGGCGTGGTCTCCCGGCTGACCCCGCCCCCTTTCAGGGCTCCATCATCAGCAGCCCGCGGCCGCAGGCGCGGGGGGGCCCGGGCGGGCCGGGGGGAGCCCCCGAGGGCTACAAAGCCCCGGCGCGCCCGGTCTCCAACTCCTCGTCCTTCCTGGGCTCCCTGTTCGGCAGCCGCCGCGGGAAGGGCCCCGCCGGGCCCCCCCCGGGCGCGGGGGGTCCCACCTCGGCCTCGGCCTCCTCATCCTCGGCGTCGTCGTCGCATCACCACCACCACCCCCCCCCGGGCGCGGCGCCCCCCGAGGGCCCCTCCAAGCTGCAGGCGCTGCACGCCCAGTACTGCCACGGGCCCGGGGGGGCGGCGGCCGCGGGGGGGGGCCCGGGCCCGCCGCCGCCCCCCCCGTACCCGCAGCAGCCGCCGCCCCCCAACCGGCCCGCGCCCCCCCCGCCGCTGCCCGCCATCGCCGCCGGGGCCCCCCCGCGCTTCCACGGCGGGCCCACCCCCCCCTTGTCGGCGCCCCCCCAGCAGCACGGCCCCCCCGGCGGGGGGTTCCCCCCCCCGCACCCCCATTACACCCTGCACCGGCCCGGCAAGAGGGGGGGGGCCCCGGGCGGCGCCCCCCGGCAGCCGCTGTCCCCCCTGCCCCTCTACAGCCCCGCGCCCGCCCACCACGGGCTGTCCCACGCGTACCCCCCCGCGCCCCCCCCGCACCACCACCCCCCGCCGCCCCCCGCCCCCGCCAAGCACTTCGTGTTCGGGGGGGGCGGCGGCGGCGGCGGCGGGGGGGGGGGCCCGGCCGGGGGGGCCCTGCGGGGGGGCGGCGGGGGGGCGGCGCCCCCTCCCCATCACCACCATCACCACCATCACCACCACCACGCGCCCCCCCACTCGCCCATCCCCCCCCACCCCTCCTACCCCCCCCTGCCGCCCCCCTCCCCCCACACGCCCCTCAGCCCCCACTCCCCCGCCGGCCCCACCTCGCCCCTGGCCCAGGCCGGCCAGGGCCCCCCCAAGCCCAAGGGGGGGAACCGGATCAGCACGGTGGTCTGAGCCCCCCCCCGGCAGAGCGGCCTGCTGGACGCGGTGGTTCTTTTTGTAACCCCCCCAGTTCCCCCCAGACCCCCCCCCCCCAATTCCGTCCACCACCCCCCCCCCAAAAACAAAACCTGCACGTGGCTCGTGTTTGGCTGCTCGCGCCCCCCCCCCGGGGGTGAGGGGGGGTCCCCGGACAGCCGGGTGCCCCCCCCGCCATCCCGGGGGTCCGGCGGCGATGCTGCCCCCCCCCCAGCCCCCCCCAGCCCCCCGTTCCCAGCTCAGGCTGAATGTCACACGGCACTTTAACCTCCCCCCCCCTCCTCCCCCGCCCCCCCCCGGCCGCCTGGGGTCCCCCCGGGGGTTTTGGGGGGGGGTCCCAGGCGGCCGGGCCCCCCCGGGGAGCCCCCCAGGCACCCGCATGCGCCCGCGCCGGGCCCTGTATATAAGAGACTGTATATTTGATGCTTCATAAACGGACCGGCCGGCCCCGCCCGGGAGCGCTGCTTGGGGCGGGGGGGACACCGGGACGCGCCTATGGGGGCTATAGGGGATGGGGGCAGGGGGGGCTAAGGGGACTGGGAGCTATAAGGAGCCTCGGCTATAGGCGCTGGAATAGGGACCATGGGGCTGGGGAGGTTCTGGGGGGCTATAGGGGCTATAGGAGCCATGGGGGCTATAGGGGTTCTGGGGGCTATAGGAGCCATGGGGGCTATAGGAGCCATGGGGGCTACAGGGGTTCTGGGGGCTATAGGAGCCATGGGGGCTATAGGGGCCATGGGGGCTATAGGAGCCATGGGGGCTACAGGGGTTCTGGGGGCTATAGGGGCCATGGGGGCCATGTGTGTTTTAGGGGTTCTGGGGGCTATAGGGGCTGCAGGGCGCTATAGGGGCCATGGGGGTTATAAAGGTCCTGGGCACCCTTAGGGGCTATGGGGGCTATAGGAGACAGAGGGGTCCTGTGTGTTGGTTGGGGTCCACAGGGGTGGGGGTCTATAGGCTCCATGGGGGTCGGCGGGGGTTTATGGGTTCCAAAGGGGTCCTGGGGTTCTACAGGATTCATGAGGGTCCCTGGGAATCCTGCGGAGTCTATAGGGGTCTGCGGGGGTTTATAGGGTCCATAAGTGTCCCTGGGGGTCCCGGGAAGTCCACAGGGGTCTATAGGATCCATGGGGCTCTATAGGATCCACAAGGGTCCCTGGGGGTCCATAGGGGTCTGGGGGGTCTCTGGGGTTGCATAGGGGTCCCTGGGGGTCCATAGGGGTCTGTGGGGTCTCTGGGGATCCATAGGGGTCCCTGGGGGTCCATAGGGGTCTGGGGGGGTCCCTGGGGGTCCATAGGGGTCCCTGGGGGTCCATAGGGGTCTGTGGGGTCCCTGGGGGGTCCATAGGGGTCCCTGGGGGTCCATAGGGGTCTGGGGGGGTCCCTGGGGGTCGTGGGCGGGGCATTCAGGGGCGGGGCATCACAAACCCCGCCCCTCCGGGTGGCCCCGCCCTCCCCGCGGCCTCCGGGCGCGCATGCGCGGTGCGTCCCTTTAAACGTGCACAACAAGTCCCGGCTCCTCCGCTGACCCAGCCGCGGAGGCGAGCAGTGCCGCGAATCCTTCCGCGCAGGAGAGGGCGGAGCCTGAGGACTATTTCTCCGTCCCCCATCCCGCCACACCGCCTCCCGACACCCGGGCGCGGCGGGGGGGGCCCCGATGCTGTTTCTCGCTGTCCCCGTTCCCGCCGTCGCCGCTGTGGCGGCGCTCGGCGCTCGTGCCGGTCCCGCGGCGGAAGGACACGCGGGCTCGCCTCACCGCCAGCGGCGACGCGAGAGGCCGCGCCTGCGCAGTGCGCGCGTGCGCGCGGGCGGGGGGCGGGCGGCAGGAGGAGGAGGATCCAATATGGCGGCGGCGACCCGGCCGGGGGGACCGGGCAGGCCTCGGGTGTGAGGCGGGCGGAGCGCGGGGCGGCGGGGCTGGACGGGCCGGAGGAGAGGCGCAGGGGCCGCGGAGGGGCCGGCGGGTCGGCGGAGCTCGCGGGCGCTGTCTTGACCCCCCTTTCCCCGCGGCTTGGGGTGGGGGGGGCGGCCCGCGGCCTGTGAGGGGGCGGCGCGGGGGCGGCGGGGCCTCCATGGCCCCCTGAGGGGGTCCCCGCGGGCAGTCCGGGAACCCCCCGCTCCCCTCGGTGCGAGGGATGGAGGAGGGGGAGCAGCAGCGCGCAGGGGGCGGCTGGGCCGAGTGGGGGCCCGGCCCGGGGGGGTCCCCGCCGTGGGTCCCGCCGCCGCCCGACGGGGACGAGGAGCCCAAGCGGGGCCGCGGCGCGGAGTGGGGGGGGCCGGAGCCCCCCGGGGACGCGGGGCCGCCCCGAGCGGCGGCCGCGCCCCCCAAAGCGGCTGCGGACGAGAAGGCCGCGAGCGCCCCGCGCCCCCCCCGGGCCGGGGCCGAGCCGCGGGGTAAGGGCGGGGGGGGACCCGGCAAGGGATCCGGGGGGCGTCCCCCGGGCGAGGAGCGGAGCCCCCGCAAGGCCCCCGAGGAGCGCGGGGCCCGCGGCGGGGATCGGGCCGGCCCCGAGGACAAGGCCCGGCGGCCCCTCGGGGGTCCCCGCGGCGGGGCCGGCCCGGAGCAGCGCGGGGAGTGGGGGTCGCCCTGGGTGCCGGCCGAGCCCGAGCCCCCCGAGGACTTTCTGCCCCCGCCCGAGTGCCCCGTGTTCGAGCCCAGCTGGGCCGAGTTCAGCGACCCCCTGGGTTACATCGCCAAGATCCGCCCGATCGCCGAGAAAAGCGGCATCTGCAAGATCCGACCCCCGGCCGTGAGTGTGGGGGGCTCGGGGGGGCTGGGGGACCCCCCCCAATGGGGAACCCCCGTCCCAGGGGGGCTGCGCGTCCCGTCCCGCTCCCTCGGGGGTGGGGTTGGGGTCGGTGCCCCCCCCCCCCCCGGGGGCAGAATTGTCCCCTTGGTGGGGTCATTTCTTAATTTCGGGGGTGCTAATTGCCCCCCTTTGGGAGCGTTTTGCCTTTGTGGGGGTTGTTGTTTCCCCGGGGGAGGGATGTTCTCTATTTTGGGGCACGGGGGCTTTTTCGGAGGTGTTTTGTGCTGGGGGGCGATTGCCCCTGGGGGGGGACGTTCCCCGTTGGGGGGGGTTAATTCTCCTGATTATGGGGAGTTAATGAACCCCCCCCACGGGAACAGTTTCTCATTTAGGGGGGTTAATGAACCCCCCCATGGCTCGGTGCTCCTGCTGCAGCCTCGGGGGAGGGGGGGCTGTCCCGGGGGGGCAATGATGGGCTCGGGGGGAGGGGGCGACCCATCTGTGGGGGGGCTTGGGGGGGGCTGCGTGCCCCCTCCCCCCTTTAGGGGTATCCTTGGGGGGGGGGCGCAGGTCAGCCTCCCCCGATGTGGGGTAACCCGGGGGGGGAGGGGTCCCCGCCTGGGGGGATTTTGGGGGGGATTTTGGGGGTCCTCCTCAGCCCAAACCTCTTGGTGGGGAAGGGGTCCCTGCCCCCCCCCCCCCGCCCCCCCACCAGGGCTCCTCGTGCTCGCGGGGGGAGGGGGGGGGGGCCGGGGGTGTCCCCGCGGGTTCGGGGGGATCCCGGTGCCCCCCCCGGCGGGGTCTGCGGGGGTCCCGGCGCCCCCCCCGCGGCCTCACAACAACAACAGTGACACGGCCAATATGGCGCCAGCGCCGAGCCTTTGTCTGCGGGCGCGGGGGGGTCCGGCCGCTCCGGGGGGGCCCCGGCTCGGGCAGCGACCCCCGGCACGGGGGAGAACCGGGGGGGGAAACGGGGCGGGGGGGGGAAGCGGCGGCCGAGCCCCCCCGTCCCCACCGACCGCGCTCCCCCCCCCCCAATCCCGGCTTGTTTCCTGTTATGGGGGGGGGTCGCGCTCTGTCCCCGCGGCTCGGGGGTCCCTTTGTCCCCGCGGCCGGTTTGGGGGGGCCCGGCGGGGCGGGGCGGGGGGGACAGGCCGGGCCGGTCCCCCCAGCTCGGCGAGGGAAGGGCTTCCGGGAGGGCCGGGCCGAGCTGGCGTCACCGGCCCCGCGGGGCACCCCCGGTGTCCCCGCTCGAGGGGGGGCGTGCAGGGACCCCAGTTCGGGCTGTGTCCCCCCCGTGTTCCCCCCAGCCTTCACCAGGGCTGAGCTCGTCGGAGGCTGTGGCTGCTGACCCCCCCCGACCCCCCCGATTTGGGCTGTGTGTTCCCCGGGGGGGCCATGGCTGCTGAACTCCCCCAGATTTGGGCTGTGTGTTCCCTGGGGGGGCCATGGCTGTTGAACCCCCCCAGATTTGGGCTGTGTGTTCCCTGGGGGGGCCATGGCTGTTGAACCCCCCCAGATTTGGGCTGTGTGTTCCCCGGGGGGGCCATGGCTGCTGAACCCCCCAGATTTGGGCTGTGTGTTCCCTGGGGGGGCCATGGCTGCTGAACCCCCCCAGATTTGGGCTGTGTGTTCCCCGGGGGGGCCATGGCTGATGAACCCCCCCCGATTTGGGCTGTGTGTGCCCATCCCTGACCCCCCCTTGCCCCCCCAGGACTGGCAGCCCCCCTTTGCTGTTGAGGTCGACAACTTCAGGTTCACCCCCCGCATCCAGCGGCTGAACGAGCTGGAGGTGAGCGGGGTGGGGGGACACGGGGGGGCTTTGGGGGCCGGTTTTGGGGCTCACCCCCAGCCTCGCCCCCCAGGCGCAGACCCGGGTGAAGCTGAACTACCTGGACCAGATCGCCAAATTCTGGGAGATCCAGGGCTCCTCCCTCAAGATTCCCAACGTGGAGCGGCGCATCCTGGACCTGTACAGCCTCAGCAAGGTGAGGGGGCACGGCGGGGGGAGCCGGGTTTCTGTTCGGGGGGGTCTCGTCCCCGTTTCTGGGGGAACGTGCCCAGTGTTGGGGTGCTCGGTGTCCTCCCATGGGTGGTGATGGAGGAGGGGGGTACAAGTACCAGCTCTGGGTGTCTCTGGGGGGCTCTGGGTGTCCCTGGGGGGCTCTGGGGGGCTCTGGGTGTCCCTGGGGTGTCCCTGGGGTGGCTCTGGGTGTCCCTGGGGGAGCTCTGGGTGTCCCTGGGGTGGCTCTGGGTGTCCCTGGGGTGTCCCTGGGGTGGCTCTGGATGTCCCTGGGGGGCTCTGGGGGGCTCTGGGTGTCCCTGGGGTGTCCCTGGGGTGTCCCTGGGTGGCTCTGGGTGTCCCTGGGGTGGCTCTGGGTGTCCCTGGGGTGTCCCTGGGTGTCCCTGGGTGCCCCTGAGCGCTCGCTGTCCCCCCGCAGGTGGTGATGGAGGAGGGGGGCTACGAGGCCATCTGCAAGGACCGGCGGTGGGCGCGGGTGGCGCAGCGCCTGTCGTACCCGTCGGGGAAGAACATCGGCTCGCTGCTGCGGGCGCACTACGAGCGCATCATCTACCCCTACGAGATGTACCAGTCTGGGGCCAACCTGGTGGTGAGTGGGGGGCCCGGGGGGGCCGGGGGGGCCCCAGGGCCACGCTGAGGCTCCCCTACCGCCCTCCCTCCAGCAGTGCCACGCGCGGCCCTTCGAGAGCGAGGAGAAGGACCGGGAGTACAAACCCCACAGCATCCCCCTGCGCCAGTCCGTGCAGCCCTCCAAGTTCAACAGCTACGGCCGGCGCGCCAAGCGCCTGCAGCAGGAGGTGGGCGCCCCAAAACCCCCCCTGGGGCCCCAAAACCGCCCCCTGGGGCCCCAAAACCCACCCCTGGGGCCCCAAAACCCACCCCTGGGGCCCCAAAACCCACCCCTGGGGCCCCAAAACCCCCGCCTGGGGACTCAAACCCTCCCTGGGGCCCCAAAACCCACCCCTGGGGCCCCAAAACCCACCCCTGGGGACCCAAAACCCAGCCCTGGGACCCCAAAACCCCCCCCGGGACCCTCCTGACGCCGCTGTCCCGCAGCCCGAGCCCACGGAGGAGGACATCGAGAAGAACCCCGAGCTGAAGAAGCTGCAGATTTACGGGGCCGGGCCCAAAATGCTGGGGCTGGGGCTGGTGGCCAAGGATAAAACCCTGCGGAAGAAAGGTATTGGGGACCCCCCGTGTGGGGGTGCTGGGACCCCCTGAGCTTTTCGGGGAGCCTCTGTGGTTTTTAGGTGTTTCTGTGTTTTTTCTGGCCCGTTCCCGGGGCTCTTTCGGGCGTCTCTTTGCTCACAGTTAGTTTGGCTCTCCCAGATTCTTTTGGGTTCTTCGGGAGCTCTCCTCCCTTTCTCTCCTCTTTCTTTTGGGTCACGTTCTCCAGAGCTTCTGGGTTCCCCCCCTCGTTTTTTTGGGGCACTCTCCCACATCCACTGGTTTTATGGGATTTTATGGGATTTCATGGAATTTCATGGAATTTCATGGAATTTCATGGAATTTCATGGAATTTTATGGGATTTCATGGAATTTCACGGGATTTCATGGGATTTCATGGGCTTTCATGGGCTTTCATGGGATTTCATGGGATTTCATGGGATTTCATGGAGTTTTATGGGATTTCATGGGACTTCATGGGACTTCATGGGATTTTATGGAATTTTATGGGATTTCATGGGATTTCATGGGATTTTATGGAATTTTATGGAATTTTATGGAATTTTATGGGATTTTATGGGATTTTATGGGATTTTATGGGATTTCATGGGATTTTATGGGATTTCATGGGATTTCATGGAATTTCATGGGATTTTATGGAATTTCATGGAATTTTATGGGATTTTGTGGAATTCTGTGGGATTTTACGGGACGTTTCCTTCTCAGTTCTTCGGGAGCCTTTTCTCCCCGGTGGTTTACAGACAGATTCCTCCACTGTGGGGCAGAGATTTCCCTCCCAGTCTTTAGGAACTCCTGTTCCCCCCAGCTCTTCAGGGACCCCCTTCTCCCCCCCCCGGGCTGTCCCCCCGTTCCTTTCACCCCTTCCCATTTTCGGGGCTCCCTCCCCCGTAGCTCAGTGCCCCCCCCGAGGTTCGGGGTCCCCGGTTGCACCCCCCGAGCGCTGCGTTCCCCCCTCCCCGCAGACAAGGAGGGTCCCGAGTGTCCCCCCACGGTGGTGGTGAAGGAGGAGCCGGCGGGGGAGCCCCGGGGGTCTCCGGGGTCCCCGGGGGCGCGGGACGGGCGCGAGGAGCTGCGCCACAGCCCCGAGCCCTGCACCAAGATGACGATGAGGCTGCGCCGCAGCCACAGCAACAGCCAGTTCGTGAGTAGGGGGCTCTGGGGAGGGGCGGGGCTGCGCTGGGGCGGGACCCCCACCCCCAAATCCCCGTTCCCCCTGCCCAGGTGGATTCCTACATCTGCCGGATCTGCTCGCGGGGCGACGAGGACGACAAGCTGCTGCTGTGCGACGGCTGCGACGACAACTACCACATCTTCTGCCTGCTGCCCCCCCTGCCCGAGATCCCCAAGGGCATCTGGCGCTGCCCCAAATGCGTCATGGCGGTGAGGGGGACACGGGGACACCCCCGGCTGTGGGGCCGGGACCCTCCTTGTGCGGCGGTTTGGGTCTGTCTGAAATGTGGGGTGGGGGCTCCCAAATCTCAGCCAGACCCGAATGTGGGGCTGGGGACCCCCAGCTCTGCGTCCCAACCCTCGCTGTCCCCAGGGACCCCCAGCTTGGTGTTCTGTGTGTCCCTGGGGCTCCTCAGAGCCCCTGTCCCTGTCCCTGGGGCCTTAACTGGTGTCCCAAAGCCCCCTGACCCCTCCCGGTGTCCCCTGACCCCTCCCAGTGTCCCCTGACCCCTCCCAGTGTCCCCTGACCCCTCCCTAACCTAGTGACCCCTAACCCAAACCCTGACCCCTCCCGTGTCCCCTGACCCCTCCCGTGTCCCCTGAGCCCTCCCGTGTCCCCTGACCCCTCCGGTGTCCCCCCAGGAGTGCAAGCGGCCCCCGGAGGCGTTTGGTTTCGAGCAGGCGACGCGGGAGTACACCCTGCAGAGCTTCGGGGAGATGGCTGACGCCTTCAAGGCCGACTACTTCAACATGCCCGTGCACGTGAGCCCCCCAAACCCTCTGATCCCCCCCAAAACCACCCTGGACCCCTCTGAGACCCTCAGACTCCACAAACCCCTCCAGGCCCCCCAGAGCCGCCTCCTTTTGGAAAGGTGGGCAACGCCTTCAAGGCCAGTGACTCAATGTGAACCCCCAAACTCCTCCCAAAACCTTCATGGACCCCCCCAAACCTTCTCTGAGACCCCTGGCCTCCTTTGGGCCCCCCCAAATCCTCCAGGCCCCCCCAGAGTGCCCAGATCCCCTTTCTTTTGTCAAGGTGGGCGATGCCTTCAAGGCTGACTTATTTCACAGGAGCCCCCAAATCCCCCCCAAACCCCATCCAAAACCCCCAAATCCCCCCCAAAACCCCCAAATCCCCCCCAAATCCCTTCCCTGCGCCCCCTGAAGCCCCCTGCCCGCAGATGGTGCCCACGGAGCTGGTGGAGAAGGAGTTCTGGCGCCTGGTGAACAGCATCGAGGAGGACGTGACCGTGGAGTACGGCGCCGACATCCACTCCAAGGAGTTCGGCTCCGGCTTCCCCGTGCGCGACGGCAAACGGCGCCTGTCCCCCGAGGAGGAGGTGGGACAGGGCACTGTCACCTCCCCGGGGGTGACCCGCTGTCCCCTGTGCCTCTGGGGGGGTGCTGCTGTCCCTGGGGCTGTCCCTGTCCCTGGGGCTGTCCCTGTCCCCATGGGGTGACCCTGTCCCTGGGGCTGTCCCTGTCTCCATGGGGTGACACTGTCTCTAGGGCTGTCCCTGTCCCCGTGGGTTGTTCCCTGTCCCTACGGGGTGTTCCCTGTCCCCCCGGGGCTGTCCCTGTCCCCATGGGGCTGTCCCTGTGGGGCTGTCCCTGTCCCCGTGGGGTGACGCCGTCCCCGCTGTCCCCATGGGTGACACTGTCCCCGGGGCTGTCCCTGTCCCTGGGGCTGTCCCTGTCCCCCCGGTGACCCTGTCCCCCCGGGGCTGTCCCTGTCCCCCCGGTGACGCCGTCCCCGCTGTCCCTGTCCCCGTGGGGTGACGCTGTCCCTGTCCCCGTGGGGTGACGCCATCCCCGCTGTCCCCAGGAGTACGCGGGCAGCGGCTGGAACCTGAACGTGATGCCGGTGCTGCAGCAGTCGGTGCTGTGCCACATCAACGCCGACATCTCGGGCATGAAGGTGCCCTGGCTCTACGTGGGCATGGTGTTCTCGGCCTTCTGCTGGCACATCGAGGACCACTGGAGCTACTCCATCAACTACCTCCACTGGTGGGCACGGGGGGCACTGGGGGGACTGGGGGGGACTGGGAGGGGACTGGGGGGGACTGGGGGGCACTGGAGGGGCACTGGGGGAGCACTGGGGGGGACTGGGAGGGCACTGGGGGGGGACTGGGGGCACTGGGGGGGGACTGGGAGGGACTGTGGGGGCATCCGGAGCTTTCTGGAGTGCCCCATCCCCAGGGGCGAGCCCAGGATGTGGGACAGGGTGAGATGAGGTTTTGGGGTGGGATGAGGTTTTTGGGTGGGATGAGGAGGTTTTGGGGTGGGATGAGGAGGTTTTTGGGTGGGATGAGGAGGTTTTTGGGTGGGATGAGGAGGTTTTTGGGTGGGATGAGGAGGTTTTGGGGTGGGATGAGGAGGTTTTGGGGTGAGATGAGGTTTTTGGGTGGGATGAGGAGGTTTTTGGGGTGGGATGAGGAGGTTTTTGGGGTGGGATGAGGAGGTTTTTGGGTGGGATGAGGTTTTTGGGTGGGATGAGGAGGTTTTTGGGTGGGATGAGGAGGTTTTTGGGTGGGATGAGGAGGTTTTTGGGTGGGATGAGGAGGTTTCGGGGTGGGATGAGGAGGTTTTCGGGGTGTCCCATCCCCAGGGGCGAGCCCAAGACGTGGTACGGGGTCCCGTCGTTCGCGGCCGAGCACCTGGAGGAGGTGATGAAGAAGCTGACGCCGGAGCTGTTCGAGAGCCAGCCCGACCTCCTGCACCAGCTCGTCACCCTCATGAACCCCAACACGCTCATGGCCCACGGCGTCCCCGTGAGTTGGGGGTGTCCCCCCGGGCCCTGTCACCCCTGGGAGCCCAGCTGGGAGCCCAGGTGCGAGCCCAGCTGTGTCCCCAGGTGGTCCGGACCAACCAATGCGCCGGCGAGTTCGTCATCACCTTCCCCCGCGCCTACCACAGCGGCTTCAACCAGGGCTACAACTTCGCTGAGGCCGTCAACTTCTGCACGGCCGACTGGGTGAGCTCTGGGGGGCTGAAAATGCACCTGGGGGGGCTGAAAATGCACCTGGGGGGGCTGAAAATGCACCTGGGGGGGCTGAAAATGCATCTAGGGGGGCTGAAAATGCACCTGGGGGGGTGTAAATGTACCTGGGGGGGTGTAAATGTACCTGGGGGGGCAGGAAATGCACCTGGGGGGGGCACAGAATGTCTGGGAGAATCAACAAGAAATTGGGGGAGCACAAGGAAAGCCTCGCAGGGAAAGAGTGAAATCTGCGGGTGCAGGGCGTGAAGGAGCAGCAGGAGCAGCCAAAATTTCGGGGCACAAAAATCCTGGTGGGAGGGGGGGGTATAAAATATCTGAGGAGATTAAAAAATGGAAAACTTTGAGGCAAACAGGGAAAGGTGCAGGTGGGGAAGGCATAAAACGATGAAAGAAACTAAAAAAACTCCCCCAGGAGATCCTGCAGAAAGTCCAGGCTGTGTTTAGGGGAGCAGGGTGTGCCTCGGGTTTGGGGGTTCAGCACTGGGGGGGCCCGGCTGGGTTCAGGGCAGGGTTTAGGGCTGTGTTTAGGGCAGGGTTCAGGGGTCCCCCCGGTTTTGGGGAGCCCCCTGACCCCCCGTGCAGCTCCCTGCAGGCAGGCAGTGCATTGAGGGGGGGTTCCCCAGGTTTGGGGGTTCAGGGCTGTGTGTAGGGCAGAGTTCAGGGCTGGGCTCAGGGCTGGGTTTAGGGCTGGGTTCAGGGGTCCCCCCGGTTTTGGGGAGCCCCCTTACCCCCCGTGCAGCTCCCTGCAGGCAGGCAGTGCATCGAGGGGGGGTTCCCCGGGTTTGGGGGCTCAGGGCTGGGTTCAGGGCTGGGCTCAGGGGTCCCCCCGGTTTTGGGGAGCCCCCTGACCCCCCGTGCAGCTCCCTGCAGGCAGGCAGTGCATCGAGCACTCCCCTGTCAGGGACACCGGGGGTTCCCCGGGTTTGGGGGTTCAGGGCTGGGCTCAGGGCTGGGTCCAGGGGTCCCCCCGGTTTTGGGGAGCCCCCTGACCCCCCGTGCAGCTCCCTGCAGGCAGGCAGTGCATCGAGCACTACCGGCGCCTGCGCCGTTACTGCGTCTTCTCGCACGAGGAGCTGATCTGCAAGATGGCCGCGAGCCCCGAGAAGCTGGACCTGAACCTGGCGGCCGCCGTGCACAAGGAGATGTTCGTGCTGGTGCAGGAGGAGCGCAAGCTGCGCAAGGCCCTGCTGGAGAAGGTGGGGGGCACCCCGAAAGGGAGGGGTGGGGGTGTGGGGAGGGGCAGGGGGAGCTCGGGGGTTGTGTTGGTGCCAGCCTTGGGTGGCTCTGGAGGGTCCCCAAAAAGGGGGGATGGGGTGAGGGGTGTGTTTGTGCTCCCCTCGGGGGTTCTGGGGGTCCCCAAAAAGGGGGGATGGGGTGAGGGTTGTGTTTATGCTCCCCTGGGGGTTCTGGGGGTGCTGGGGACACCCCAAAAGCTGCGTGGGGGGGGTCTGAGGGACGTTTCTTTGCCCACTCCCAGCCTTGGAGGTGGAGCAGGGATTGAGCTGCTGAGGGGACTCGGAGGGATTTTGTTCCTTGGGAGGGCTCAGGGAAGGGTTGGGGGTACAGGGGGCTCCCCACACTCTCCAGGGGGGGTCTGATTGCGTTTTTGCCCCCCAGGGCATCACGGAGGCGGAGCGCGAGGCCTTCGAGCTGCTGCCCGACGACGAGCGCCAGTGCGACAAGTGCAAGACCACGTGCTTCCTGTCAGCCCTGGCCTGCTACGACTGTCCCCAGGGCCTCGTCTGCCTCTACCACATGGACGACCTCTGCAAGTGCCCCCGCAGCAAGCAGTACCTCAGGTGGGGGGCTGGGGGGCTTGGGGGGCTGGCAGAGGGGTTTGGGGGCTGGCAGAGGGGTTTGGGGGGCACACAGAGGGGTTTGGGGGGCACACAGAGGGGTTTGGGGGGCACACAGAGGGGTTTGGGGGCTGGCAGAGGGGTTTGGGGGGCTGGCAGAGGGGTTTGGGGGCACACAGGGGGGTTTGGGGGGCACACAGAGGGGTTTGGGGGGCACACAGAGGGGTTGGGGGGCACACAGAGGGGTTGGGGGGCACACAGAGGGGTTTGGGGGGCACACAGAGGGGTTTGGGGGGCACACAGAGGGGTTTGGGGGGCACACAGAGGGGCTTGGGGGGCACACAGGGGTTTGGGGGCACACAGAGGGGTTTGGGGGGCACACAGAGGGGTTTGGGGGCACACAGAGGGGTTTGGGGTGGGATGATCATCTCTGATGGTTTGGGGGGGGCTCTCTGCCCCCCAGCACCCCAGAATCCCCCGTTGGCCGCTGGGCTCGTGGTGGGGGTGCTGTTTGTGCCCCGGGGGGCTGGCAGTGACCCCCCCTGTCCCCAGGTACCGTTACACCCTGGACGAGCTCCCGGCCATGCTGCACAAGCTCAAGGTGCGCGCCGAGTCCTTCGACACCTGGGCCAACAAGGTGCGCATCGCCCTGGAGGTGGAGGACGGCCGCAAGCGCAGTGAGTGGGGGTCCCGGGGGGCTTGGGGGGGTCACCGGGGGCCGGAGCCCGGCCCTGACCCCCCGGCTGTGCCCGGCCAGCGCTGGAGGAGCTGCGGGCGCTGGAGTCGGAGGCGCGGGAGCGCAAGTTCCCCGAGAACGAGCTGCTGCACCGCCTCAAGGGCTGCCTGGGCCAGGCCGAGCGCTGCGTGTCCGAGGCCCTGGGGCTCATCAGCTCCCAGGAGACCGGGTGAGTGTCCCCACAGTGTCCCCAGGGTGTCCCCAGGGTGTCCCCAGGGCGTCCCCAGAGCGTCCCCAGAGTGTCCCCTCGCTGTCCCCGCAGGGTCCCCGCGCCGGCGCTGACGGTGGAGGAGCTGCGGGCGTTCCTGGAGCAGATGAACCAACTGCCCTGTGTCATGCACCAGATCGGGGACGTGCAGGTGGGACGGGGTCACACGGTGTCACACGGTGTCCCTGCATGTCCCCGGGGTGTCACACGGTGTCCCTGGGGTGTCCCACAATGTCCCTTGGTGTCACACAGTGTCCCAGGGGTGTCACACAGTGTCCCAGGGGTGTCACACGGTGTCCCAGGGGTGTCACACGGTGCCCCTGGGTGTCACATGGTGTCCCCGGGGTGTCACACGGTGTCCCTGGGGTGTCCCACAATGTCCCTTGGTGTCACACAGTGTCCCAAGGTTGTCACACGGTGTCCCAGGGGTGTCACACAGTGTCCCAGGGGTGTCACACGGTGTCCCAGGGGTGTCACACGGTGTCCCTGGGTGTCACACGGTGTCCCCGGGGTCCCTGAGCCCGTGTCCCCGCGCAGGCGCTGCTGGAGCGGGTTGAGGCGTTCCAGGCGGAGGCGCGGGCGGCGCTGGACGTGCCCCCCCCGGGCCCGGGGGCTCTGCAGGAGCTGCTGGAGCGGGGGGCCCGGCTGGGCGTGGAGGTGCCCGAGGGCCGGCGGCTGGAGCGGCAGCTGGCCCAGGCCGCGTGGCTGGAGGAGGTGACGGCCACCCTGCGGTCCCCCCGCGCCCGCGTGCCCCTGCCCGTCATGCGCGGCCTCATCCAGGCCGGCCGCACCGTGGCCCCCAGCCCCGCCGTGGACGTGGCCATGGCCGAGCTGCAGGAGCTGCTGACCATCGCCCAGCGCTGGGAGGAGAAGGCCCAGATGTGCCTGGAGGCCAGGTCAGGGCCAGGGACCCCTCCCCAGGGGGAGATGGGGGCTGGGGGCCGCTCCTCGGAGGGGTGAAGGGGCTGGGGATGAAGGTTTGGGGTTCGGCCGCTCCTCAGAGGTTCCTGCCCTGGGTCTGGGGGTGTTGGGGGATCTCGGGGGGCTCTCGGGTTCCCTGGCTCTGACCCCCCCGCAGGCAGAAGCACCCCCCAGCCACGCTGGCTGCCATCATCAAGGAGGCCGAGAACATCCCGGCGCTGCTGCCCAACATCCAGGCCCTGAAGGAGGCCCTGGCCAAGGCCCGCGCCTGGATCGCCGACGTCGAGGAGATCCAGGTGGGCTCTGCACCCATCCCGGGGGGCCTGGGACCCCCTGGCACCCCGGCATTGCACACCCCCGAGCGCCTGGGCCGTCCCTTGGACACCCCTGTGTCCCCATCCTGTCCCCACGGGCACTGGACGCCCCTGTGTCCCCATCCTGTGCTGTCCCCATGGGCAGTGGACACCCCTGTGTCCCTGTCATGGACCCTGGACACCTCCATGTCCCTGTTCCTACGGACGTCCCAACTGCCACCACGTCCCCATCCTGTCCCTCCCACAGTTCCCCCGCTCCCTGTCCCCATTCCTGTCCCCACCGCTCCCTGTCCCCACGCCTGAGCCCGTGTCCCCCCAGAACGGTGACCACTACCCGTGTCTGGATGACCTGGAGGGGCTGGTGGCGGTGGGCCGGGACCTGCCGGTGCGGCTGGAGGAGCTGCGGCAGCTGGAGGTGCAGGTCGGCACCGCGCACTCCTGGCGGGACAAGGCCTCCCGCACCTTCCTCAAGAAGAACTCGTGCTACACGCTGCTGGAGGTGGGTGTGGGGGGCTGTGGGGCGTGGGGGGGTCCCTGCGGGGCGCTGACCCCCCCGGCTGTCCCCAGGTGCTGTGTCCCTGCGCCGACGCCGGCTCCGACAGCAGCAAGAGGCTCAAGTGGCGGCAGGAGCCGGGGCTGTACCGGCTGGACGCCGAGAGCTTGGGGCTGTCGGCGCAGGACCTGCGGGACCCCGGCGCTGTGGTGAGGATGGGGGGGCGTGGGGGGCACCCCGGGACCCCCGGCACCGCTCCCGTCCCTGCTGAACCCACCCCAGGATTGGGGTGTTTGGGGTGGGGGGCACCCCGGGACCCCCGGCACCGCTCCCGTCCCTGCTGAACCCACCCCAGAATTGGGGTGTTTGGGGTGGGGGGCACCCCGGGACCCCCGATTGCTGTCACCTCTCACGCTCCCGATTTCCCCCCAGATGACACAGTCCAAGGCTTTGGGGTGGGGGGCGCCCCGTGACCCCCCCAAATTCCCTCACCTCTCCCCCCGCCATTCCCACCGCAGATCGTGGCGTTCAAGGAGGGCGAGCAGAAGGAGAAGGAGGGGATGCTGCGGCTCCGCCACGCCAACGCCCAGAAAGCGGCGCCGCCGCTGCCGGGCCCGGGGCCGCCGTCGTGCGTGTGCGGGCAGCCGGCGGGGCCGGGCATGCTGCAGTGCCAGCTGTGCCGGGACTGGTTCCACGGCTCCTGCGTGGCCTGGCCCCGCCTGGGCGCGCAGAAACCCTCGCCGGCCTGGTGGGAGTGGGACGCCAAGTTCCTGTGCCCGCTGTGCCAGCGCTCGCGGCGGCCGCGCCTCGAGACCATCCTGGCGCTGCTGGTGGCCCTGCAGAAGCTGCCGGTGCGGCTGCCCGAGGGCGAGGCCCTGCAGTGCCTGACCGAGCGAGCCATCACCTGGCAGGACCGCGCCCGCCAGCTCCTGGCGTCCCCGGACGTGGCCGGGCCCCTGGAGCGCCTGGCGGCCCTGCGGCACCGGCTGCACGGCGACGGCGACGGCGCCCTGCGCGAGGCCAGCCGCAACGAGCAGACCAAGGTGAGGGGGATTGGGGGGATTCGGGGGGGATTTATGGAGTTTTGGGGGGATTTGGGGTGTCAGGGCCCTGCGCGAGGCCAGCCGCAACGAGCAGACCAAGGTGGGGGGATTTGGGGGGATTTGGGGGGGTTTTGGGGAGATTTGTGGGGTTTTGGGGGGATTTGTGGGGTTTTGATGGTGGTGCTCTGTGCAAGGCCAAGCACAAGGAGCAGGTCTGTGGTTGTTGGGGGGGCTCTGGGGCAGGTTTGGGGGGCTCTGGGGCAGGTTTGGGGGTGAGGGAGGCCGAGCTCCCCAGAACTCCTCTCCTCCATCCCCCCAGGTGTCCGTGGAGAACGGGGACGCCCCCAGCCCGGAGAAGAACGGCCCCCTGCCCTCGGGTGAGTGGGGTCGGGGGCTTGGGGACCCACGGGGATCCCACCTGGGGAGGGACAGAGGGACCCCCTGAGCAGGGGGGGACGGGGTCCTGTGGATCCCTGATGGCTCCAGGGGTGCGGGGGGGACCCTGTGGATCTGTGGGGGTCCCTGCAGTGTCCCCACAGTGTCCCCATGTTCCTGCAGTGTCCCCATGGTGTCCCCACGGTGTCCCCATGTCCCCACGGTGTCCCCACGGTGTCCCCACGGTGTCCCCATGTCCCCATGGTGTCCCCACGATGTCCCCATGTCCCTGTGGTGTCCCCACGATGTCCCCACGGTGTCCCCATGTCCCTGTGGTGTCCCCACGATGTCCCCACGGTGTCCCCACGGTGTCCCCATGTCCCCATGGTGTCCCCACGATGTCCCCATGTCCCCGTGGTGTCCCCACGGTGTCCCCACGATGTCCCCATGTCCCCGCAGAGCTGGAGGCGCTGAGCGCGGCGCTGCCGCGGCTGCAGGGGCCGGTGCTGGAGCTGGCCGAGGGCACGCGGCGGCCGCTGGAGGAGCTGATGATGGAGGGGGACCTGCTGGAGGTGACGCTGGACGAGGCCCAGAGCATCTGGCGGCTGCTGCAGGCCACGCGCCCGCCCCCGCTGGCCCTGTTCCGCCTGCTGCTCGAGGTACGGCACCCCAAAACGGAGCCGGGGACCCCCAGAACCCCCCAAAACGGAGCCGGGGACCCCCAGAACCCCCCAAAACGGACCTGGGGACCCCCAGAACCCCCCAGAACTGACCTGGGGACCCCCAGAACCCCCAGAACTGACCTGGGGACCCCCAGAACCCCCCAAAACGGACCTGGGAACCCCCAGAACCCCCCAAAACGGAGCCGGGGACCCCCAGAACCCCCCAGAACTGACCCGGGGACCCCCAGAACCCCCCAGAGACCCCCAAACCCTCCCTGGGGGCACAGCCCAAACGCTCCCTGCCCGGCCCAGCCCCCGTTGGCGGTTTCGGGGTGTCTGACGGGGTGTCCCCCCCAGCTGGAGCAGGCGGAGCGTCGGGGGGCTCGCGCCCGCGGCCGCGACCCCGAGAGGCGCCGGAAGCGCCGGGCGGAGCGGGGGGACCTCGCCCCCCTGGCCAAGGAGGAGCTGCAGCCAAAGAGGAGTCGGGGGCCCGAGGGGGGGGACCCCCGCGACAGCCCCGCGCCCGCGCCCCAGGCCCCGGGGGTGAGCCTGGGCCGGGGGGCGCCGCCGGGGGGTCCTGGGGTGCAGGGGGGGCTCGGGAGGAGAATTGGGGGGGTCATGGGGGGGTGAGAGGGTGTCCCAGGAGGAGAATTTGGGGGTTTTGTGCTGCAGATTGGAGTTAAAGGGGGATTGTGGGGGGATTGTGGGGTGAGAGGGGGGGAGATGTGGGGGTACAGGGGGGAGATGTGGGGGTACAGGGGGGGTTTTGGGGTGAGGAGGGCTGGAGGAGCAGCACGGGGGAGGGTTTGGGGGTTTTGGGGTACAGGGGGGAGATGTGGGGGTACAGAGGGGAGCTGTGGGGGTACAGGGGGGGGTTATGGGGTGAGGAGGGCTGGAGGAGCAGCACGGGGGAGGGTTTGGGGGTACAGGGGGGGTTTTGGGGTGAGGAGGGCTGGAGGAGCAGCACGGGGGAGGGTTTGGGGGTACGGGGGGGGCTCCCCGCGTGTTCTTGGGGCTGTCCCCCCCAGCCGTGTCCCCTGTGCCCCCGCAGGACTCGTGACGCGGAGCCCCCGGCTCGGACGGACGCGCCTGAGGGCGGTGGGGATGGACTGGGGGGGCCCCTCCGGCCGCCCCCCCGCCCCGGGGCCCCCCAACCTCCCCAGTTTGGGGGGGGCTCTCCCCTTCCCCCCCACTTCCCCCCTCGATGTAATTATTTGAGTTGTTTCTTTTGTATCGTTCAGCCCCGGGGGGGGAGTGAGGGCCACACACAGCTGGGGGGGTCCGGGGGGGTCCCCCCAAAACGGGGAGGGGGGGCCCCAACCAGCACAGCAGGGCCAGCCCCCCCCACCCCTCCCGCAGCGGGTTTTTTATAGGATTGGGGGGTGGGGGCGGGGGGCGCGGATTTGGGGCCCCCCTGCCCCCCCCACCGACACTAACAGGTCTCGAGCTCTTTGTAGCGGGGCGGGGGTGGGGGGGCCTTATTTTATTGTATTATGATTTTTTTTATTATTATTAAACTTTGGAGGTTAAAAGGGGGCTGGAGGTTATTGGGGGGGAGAGGTTGGGGATTGGGGGGGTTGGGGTGATTGAGGGGTCTGGATTTCAGGGGTAGTGTGGGGTTGGGGTTTTGGGGGTTGGGAATTTTGGGGTTTGGCATTTTGGGGGTTTCGGGATTTTGGGGTTTCAGGATTTGGGGATTTTGGGGGTTTCAGAATTTTGGGGGTTTCGGGATTTTAGGGTTTCAGGATTTTGGGGTTTCAGAATTTTGGGGTTTCAGAATTTTGGGGTTTTTGGGATTTCGGGGGTTCGCCCCCCCCCCCCGGGCGCTCGCGGTGCCGCCTCCCATTGGCCGCCGGCTCCACCAATGGGCGCGCGGGGGGGGCGGAGCCTGGGCGAGCGCGGGAATCCCGCTCGGAGCCGCAGAGCGAGCCCCGGTCCTGAGGGGAAAACGTCCCTGAGGTGGAAAGTGCGCTTTCGTGAGGTAAAAATTACCTCTCCTGAGGTAAAAACCCACTTTTCTGAGGTAAAACCTTCCCCCCTTGGGTAAATGACCCCATTCCGGAGGCAAAATCCCCCATTCTAAGATGCTACACGTTCTTTCATGAACTAAAACCCAGTTCTGTGAGGCAAAATGTACCCTTCCTTGGGTAAAAACCCCCTTTCTGAGGTAAAATTCCCTTCCTTGAGGTGAAAAATGGTCTTTCCTCCAGTTAAACCCTGTCTTATGGGGTAAATTTTACTTTTTCAAAAGTAAAACATTCACCCTTTTAGGTAAAACCCTTGTCTCTGAGGTAAAATTTACCTTTCGTGAAGTAAAATCCCCCTCTCTCAGGTAAGACCCCTATAGTGAGGTAAAATTCACTTTTTCTCAGATTTAAAAAATTTTTTTTCCTGATATAAAACTCCACTCCATGAGGTAAAATCCCCCTCTGTGTTAATATTCCTCTATTTGTAGTAGAACTCTCTTGCTTGAGATAAATTCTGGTTTTTTGGAGATAAACCCCTATTTTTTCAGATAAAATCCCCGTTTCTGAGGTGAAAATTCCTCTTTCATCAGGGAAACAAACACCTCCTTTGTAATGTAAAGTTTTATCTTTTCTGAGGTGACAAAATCCTTTTCCTGATGTAAAATCCCCCTCTTCTTTTTTTCTTTTTGGCAGTCCCTCTTTTTTGAGTGTAAAACTCCCTTTTCCTGAGGCAAAACTCCTTTCCTTGGAGTAAAAACTTCCTTCTTTTTTGGGCAAACCTTTTTTTAAAGGATTTTTTGAGGTAATTACCTCTTTTCAAGAGGGAATATTCCTTTTTGAGAACAATTCACCATCCCCGGGAGGTAAATGTCTCTTTTCCTGAGATAAAACTACCCCAAGTTTTGGTTTTTTTTTCCTTTTAATATTTTTTTCCCAGTGAAAAAAACCCACATTTTAAGAAAATCCCTTTTCTACCCTTTTAAAACACTTCCTTTCTTTGCAGGAAAAATCTTTTTTTTGTAGGGAAACATGGTTGTTTTGTTTTTCTTGAGGGAAACCCTCTCTATTGAGTAAAAACTGACCTTTTTTGAGGTAAACATCCCTTTTCCTGAGGAAAAACCTCTGCTGAGCAGCAAATTTGAGGCAAATAAGCTTTTTATAGAGGAAAACACCTATTTTTTTTCTTTTTTTGAGGCAACTCCCCCTCCTTTCTTTATAAATCCTTTTTTTTAATGTAACTCTTCTTTCTAAATTGAGGCAAAACCCCTCCTGTTCTGAGTGAAAACATCCTTTTTGAGGAAAGAAGGGCATTTTGAGGTTTGGACATGTGTGGTTTTGGGTGGGTTTTCTGAGGAAAGACTTGGAGGTAAATACCCCTTTTCCTGAGGGAAAAACCCCAACTTTTCCAGGAAAAAGCCCCATTCCTGAGGCAAATACCCCTTTTCCAGGGGAAACCCTTCCTTGTGTGAGGGAAACAGTGAAAACCTTTTTGATAAAAATCCCTTTTTTTACTGAGGTAACACCGCTCCCACACAGGCCGGGGTTGGTGCCGGGTTCCGAAGCCCCCGCGCGGTGCCGGGTTCTGGAGGCGGCCACGGGTTCCGGAACCGGTCCCGATGTGCCGGGTTCTGGAGCTGGTCCCGATGTGCCGGGTTCCAGATCCGAGCCCCTCATGCCGGGTTCTAGAGCCGGGCCCGATGTGCTGGGTTCTAGAGCGGGTCCTGATGTGCCGGGTTCTAGAGCGGGTCCCGATGTGCCGGGTTCTAGAGCGGGTCCCGATGTGCCGGGTTCTAGAGCGGGTCCCGATGTGCCGGGTTCCGGAGCCGGTCCCGATGTGCCGGGTTCCGGATCCAAGCCCCTCGTGCCGGGTTCTGGAGCCGGTACCGATGTGCCGGGTTCTAGAGCGGGTCCTGATGTGCCGGGTTCTAGAGCTGGTACCGATGTGCCGGGTTCCGGAGCCGGTCCCGATGTGCCGGGTTCTGGAGCCGGTCCCGATGTGCCGGGTTCCAGAACCGGTCCCGATGTGCCGGGTTCCAGAACCGGTCCCGATGTGCCGGGTTCCGGATCCGAGCCCCTCGTGCCGGGTTCCGGAGCCGGCCCGCCCGGCCCGCCCGTGCCGGGTTCTAGACCCCGCCGGCCCAGCCCATCTCGTCCGCCAGCTCCTCCTCGGCCGGCGGCCGCAGCGGTTCCTCGTCGCTGTAGACGGCGGGCGCGGGCGGGGCGCGGCGCCGGGTCAGCAGGTCGGCGGCCGCGCTCTCCATCTCGTCCATGGTCATGTCGCACGCGTCCGCGATCTCGCGCTTGGCCACGGCCACGAACTTGGGGTCGCGGGCGAACAGCCCGAGCCCCTCCGAGATCAGCACCTGCGTGGGGTGGGGGGACGAGGGAGAGGCGCTGGCACCGGGGCCGCGCCTGCGTCCCCCCGTGTCCCTCTCCTTCCTCACGGCCTCCACCAGGCTGTCGGCCGAGCCGTGTCACCCCCCGTGCCCCCCGTGTCCCCCACTCACGGCCTCCACCAGGCTGTCGGCCGAGCCTCGGGCCAGGGCGTCGTGGGGCCCGCAGGGCCGCAGGCGGAGCGGCGCGGGGGGGAACCAGCGGTTGAGGGGGGGCAGGCTGCCCCCCGCCGCCGGAGCCCCCTCCACCAGGATCAGCGGCGCGTACAGGACGTGCCCGCGGGCCGGGGCTGCCCAGGCCTGCGAGGAGCCCCCCAGGCGCCAGGTCTCGGAGCTGCCGTAGCCCTGGGGGCAGGAGGGGGTCAGCGCGGGGGCGGCACTGCCGGAGCGTCCCCCCGCGTCGCTCTGTCCCAGCGCCGGCGGTACCTGCGGCCGGGCGGAGCCGGGCGGGCCCGACGGGTTGTAGGTACCGGGGATGGGCTCGTCCTCGCAGCTGCCCTGGCGCCGCAGGCACTGGATGGTGAAGGAGGGCTTCCGGCCTGGGGGGCAGCGGGCAGGGTCAGCCCCCGGCCGGCGACACTCCGGGAAACCGGGCACAGTCACTCCCTCAGCCAGGGAGCCTCGGGGCTAGCGGGGGGCACCGGCCCGAGCCACCCCCGGCTCTAGGAACCCTCCGGGCCACCGGGGGGCACGGGGAGGGGTCACCCCCACCGATCGGGGACCCTTCCTGGGCCTCTGCGGGACACTCTCCGGGCACCACGGAGGGTCATCTCCCCCCACCCTCAGCCCCAGGGACCTCCCTGGGCTACCGGGGAACCGTCCCGGGCTACGGGGGGAGCTCGCTCAGCGAGCACGGAGGGTCTCGCTGGATACCCCGGCCCTTCCCTTGCCCCCCGGCCCTTTCCCCGCCGTACCCGCGGGGGTGGGGGGCAGCAGCCGGCGCCGTTTCAGTTGTTGCCCCTCTCGAGCGCCGCTGCCGAGCGCGAAGTGCCGGGGGGGCAGCGGCAGCGACCCCCCCCGGGGCAGCTCCGCCGCCCAGCGCGGGGGTCCCGGTGCCCTGGGGGGAACGATGCGGGTCAGTCGGGCCTGGGACCGTCCCCCGGGACCCCTCCTGGCGCGGGGGGGTTCCCACAGCCCGGCACGGGGACAGCGTGTCCCCCCCAGCTGCAGGGACCCCTCCGGCTGCAGCTCGTCCCGGGGCTCCCGGTACCTGTGTCCGGCCCAGCGGTGCCGGGGCGGGGCCGAGCTCTCCAGCTCCTCGTCGTGGCTGACGTCCCCCGGGTCGCCCCCCGGCTCCTCCACGTCCTCGGCGGGGGCTTCCTCGTCCTGGTCCCCCGGCTCGGAGCGCCGCCTGCGCACAGAGCCACGGGCAGCCCCCGTCCCCCCCGGGCAGCCCCCGCCCCAGCCGGGCCGGCCCCAGCCCCCCCGTACCTGCCGCCCGCGCGGGGGGCTCCCCCGGGGGCGGGGGGCGCGGGCTCCTCCCCCTCGGTGGGCGCGGGGCTGGGGACGGGGGGCGGCTCCGAGAGCAGGGGGGAGCCGGGGGCGGAGCCGTAGAGCGTCTCGGGGGCCTGCGGAGAGAGGCACGGCAGGTGTGGGCACCTTGGGACAGGTGGGGGACAGGTGGGGGACAGGTGGGGGACAGGTGGGACCCGGCACAGCCCGTTTGGGGTGATTTTGGAACAGCTGCGGCCAGGGGGGTGGACAGGGGACATTGGGGTGGGTGTGGCCGGTGGGTGTGGCAGGGTGGGTGTGACAATGTGGGTGTGACAGGGTGGGTGTGACAGTGTGGGTGTGGCAGGATGGGTGTGGCCAGTGGGTGTGGCAGGTGGGTGTGACAATGTGGGTGTGGCCGGATAGGTGTGGCAGGTGGGTGTGGCAGGGTGGGCGGGGCTCACGGCGTAGGTGAGTGGCTCCTCCGCAGGGGCGTCCCCGCCCTCGTCCCCCTCCAGGTCACTCAGGGCCCGGCGCATCTCAGGGCCCAGCGCCTGCAGCGTCTGCAGCCCGGCCTGGGGGGACACAGGAGGGTCAGGGGGTCACCTGGTGACCCCTGGGACCCCCGGCCGGCCCGGGGATGTCACACCTGCAGCGCACACTCGTTGCTGGGGCCCGCGCTGGCGCCCAGCATCCCCCGCTCCTTCCGCCGCCGGAACTTGCGGAAATAGTCCTGGATCAGGAAGGTGGCGTAGAACTTTCCGACGGTGACCTCCTCCTCTGGGGGACACGGGGGGTCAGGGGGCAGCCGGGGGGCCGGGGGGCCGGGGGAGGGGACACGGCCCCCACGCACCCTCAGGCGGGGGGATGACCTCGTCCAGCAGCTTCGGCTTCGTCCTCTTCCAGATCTTCTTCACCACGGCCCGCAGCTCCTTGTTGGCCACGTCCAGGTTCCCTGCAGGGAGGGGACACGGCGGGGGGACGCAGCCGTGACCGCCACCCCCTGCTGTCCCCCGCACCCCTCCCAGACCCTCCCAGCTCCCCACCTTCCGTCTTGATCTTGAGGGAGGTGCGGACCAGGGCGAAGAGCGTCGCGTTGAAGGTGACGGTCCCGTCCGAGTTGAGGGGCATGTTCATGGCCACCAGGCGCTGGGCAGGGACAGGAGGGGGGGTGAGCCCGGGTGTCCCCCCCCAGGAGCACCCCAAAGCCCCCCAGGGCCCCCCCAGACCTTGCAGGCCACACGGTGCGGGCAGAGCTTCCCGAAGCCCAGCGGGGGCTGGATCCGGCGCAGCAGCGTCACCACGTCCAGGTGCTTGATGCGGCCCCTGGGGGGGACGGGGGTCACGGGGGGACGCACAGCGGCCCCCCCCGGCTGGGGACAAGGGGACGTTACGCACTTGGCCGCGGGGTCGTACTCGGACCACACGCGCTTGAACTCGTCCAGGTGGTGCGGGCCCAGGATGGACCAGTCGCGCGTCAGGTAATCGAAGTTGTCCATGATCACAGCCACGAACAGGTTGATGATCTGGGGGGGCCGAGGGGGGCTCAGGGTGGCCATGGGGGTCCTGAGGGCCGTGGGGCAGGGCCGTGGGGCAGGGCCGTGGGGCAGAGCTGGGCCGTGGGGCAGGGCCATGGGGCAGGGCCATGGGGCAGGGCTGTGGGGCAGAGCTGGGCCGTGGGGCAGGGCCGTGGGGCAGGGCCGTGGGGCAGGGCTGTGGGGCAGGGCCGTGGGGCAGGGCCCTGTGTCTCACCAGGAAGGCGCAGAGCATGAAGAAGCTGATGAAGTAGGCGATGGCGAAGTTGCTGCCGCAGGTGAACTCCTCCCCCGGGCCCGCGTCCGACTCGGGGTCGCAGCGCTTGCCCGGCAGGCTGGCCAGCATGATCTCCTGCCATGCCTCCCCCGTGGCACACCTGCACGCCAGGGGACACACCTGAACCCCTGGGGACACACCTGTACCCCTGGGGACACACCTGAACCCCTGGGACACACCTGTACCCCTGGGACACACCTGAACCCCAGGGGACACACCTGAACCCCTGGGACACACCTGAACCCCTGGGCCAGATCTGTAACCTCCCTTCATGGTTCACTGAGAGGAATCTCCAAAGTCCTAAGAGAAGCCCAGAGTCCCCCCGGCCCCCAAAGACCCCCCCGGAGCCCCCCCCGGCCCCCAAAGACCCCCCCGGAGCCCCCCCAGGCCCCCAAAGACCCCCCAGCCCCCCCCGGAGCCCCCGGGGCCCGGCCCCACCTGAAGAGCAGCAGCACGGCCTGCGGGAACGTCTGGAAGTTGTTGTTGCGGTTGATCTGGGTCCCGTCCTGCAACGCCACCTTCCCGAAGGTCTGTGGGGACACAGGGGGCCGGGGTGGCCGGGGGCCCACAGGGCACAACCCCCCAAGCCCCCCAAGCCCCCCAAGCCCCCCACCCCTCACCCCTCACCTCCCCCCGGCCCCTCACCTGCATCCCGATGACGGCGTAGATGAAGAAGATCATGGCGATGAGCAGAGCGACATAGGGCAGGGCCTGGGGACAGAGCAGGGGTGAGGGGGTGCTGTCCCTGCCCCGTGTCCCCCCCGTGTCCCCCGTGTCCCCCCTGTGTCCCCCCGTGCCCCCCGTGTCCCCCAGCCCACCTGGAAGGACTTGACGAAGGTCCAGAGCAGGGTGCGGATGCCCTCGCCCTTGGAGAGCAGCTTCACCAAGCGCATCACGCGGAAGAGCCGGAAGAAGGTGATGGAGATGCGGGAGCTGTCCTCCGAGCTCTGCGGGGAGGGGGGGTCAGGGGCACCCCAAAACCCCTGCACAGCCCCCCCAAAATCCCCCAGCTGGGGACAGCTCCCCGTACCTCACCGACGTGCCCCCCGTTCTGTCCCAGGCAGGTGGAGATGATGGAGATGATGGAGATGATGCGGACAGACAGATGGACACGAGGCCACGGGTGAGGGGAGACCCAGACATGCAGGACCACCCCAAAACACCCTCCGAGCCCGGGGACAAGGGGGGCGACTCACGTTGACCTCGGTGACGGCGATGTCCACCACGCTGCCCACCACGATGAGGGCGTCAAACGTGTTCCAGGCATCGCAGAAGTAATGCTGGGGGGAGGAGGTGGTGAGGACCCCCTGTCCTGCCCTGTCCTGTCCTTGTGTCACCTCCCAGGACACCCTGGTGTCACCCCCGTGTCCCCCCCCGCATACCCGGGGTTTGAAGGCGATGATCTTGAGCACCATCTCCACGGTGAAGAGCCCCGTGAACACCATGTTGAGCAGGTCCATCACGTAGTTGAAGGGCTTGGACTGCTCGTAGTGCTGGGGGGGACACGGGGGTCTGGCACTGTCCCCTCTGTGACCCCCAGGTGTCCCCCCAGGTGTCCCCCCAGGTGATGTCCCCCCACCTGCACGGCCAGGGCGATGGTGTTGAGCAGGATGAGCACGAACATGATGTACTCGAAGGCGGTGGAGTTGACCATGGCCCACACGCGGTACTGGGTGCGGTTCTTGGGGATGTAACGGCGCAGGGGCTGCGCCTTCAGCGCGTACTCCACACACTGCCGCTGTGGGGACAGGGGACAGCGTGGGGACACTGCCGCTGTGGGGACAGGGACAGCGTGGGGACACTGCCACCCCACACACTGCCGCTGTGGGGACAGGGACAGCGTGGGGACACTGCCACCCCACACCCTGTGGGGACAGGGACAGCATGGGGACACTGCCGCTGTGGGGACAGGGGACAGCGTGGGGACACTGCCACCCCACACACTGCCGCTGTGGGGACAGGGACAGCGTGGGGACACCTGAGGCTCACGGGGACACCTGAGGCTCACGGGGACACCAGCGGCTCCCCACACCTGGTTCTTGTCGAGCTCGCAGTTGCGGTACTCGCTCTCGCCCTGCGCGCGGAAGGTGATGATGACGAAGCCCACGAAGATGTTCATCATGAAGAAGGCGATGACGATGATGTAGACGATGAAGAAGATGGAGATCTCCACGCGGTAGTTGTAGATGGGGCCCTGGTTCTCGGCGTTGGCGTCGATGGCCTTGTACAGCAGCCTGGGGGGACGCGGTGTTGGGGGTGTCCCTGCGGGGGTGGCGGTGGCCCCGTGCCCACCCCAGGGACTCACGCTGGCCACCCCTCGAAGGTGGACACGGTGAACAGGGCCATCATCCCCGCCAGGACGTTGTCGAAGTTGAAGTCGCTGTTGAGCCAGAGGCGCTCCCGCACCGAGGGGTGAGACACGTCCCCGTCCTTGTACACCAGGAATGTCCCCCTGGGACGGGGACATGGGGACAGCGAGGGTGAGACACCCCCCGGGCACTGCCACTGACAGGGACACCACAGGGACACCACGGGGACAGCAACAGTGAGACCCCAAAGGGACACTGCCAGCAGTGGACAAAGCCCCATCCCTGGCAGGTCAGGACTTGGGGTGCAGGGTCAGGACTTGGGGTGCAGGGTCAGGATTTGGGGTGCAGGGTCAGTTTGGGGTTCAGGGGTCAGAGTGGGGTGCAGGGTCAGGATTTGGGGTGCAGGGTCAGTTTGGGGTGCAGGGGTCAGTGTGGGGTGCAGGGTCAGTTTGGGGTGCAGGGTCAGGATTTGGGGTGCAGGGTCAGGATTTGGGGTGCAGGGTCAGTGTGGGGGTGACACTCACTTGCACTCTCCTGGCGTGTGCTTGGCCTCGTCAGTGCAGCTGTAGAACTTGCCCTGGAGGGATCGGGGGGTCAGGGGCACCCTCAGCCCCCCGGGGGGGTGGGGACATTTCGGGGGGGATCCCCGGGGTCAGGGCCCCACCTTGAAGAGCTGCACCCCGATGCAGGCGAACATGAACTGCAGCAGCGTCGTGACGATCATGATGTTCCCGATGGTGCGGATGGCCACGAACACGCACTGCACCACGTGCTGGGGACAGGGACCGGGACAGGGGTGTCACCGGGACAGGGGGACAGGGACAGGGGTGTCACCGGGACAGGGACAGGGGGACAGGGGTGTCACCGGGACAGGGGGACAGGGACAGGGACAGGGACAGGGGTGTCACCGGGACAGGGGGACAGGGACAGGGGTGTCACCGGGACAGGGACAGGGGGACAGGGGTGTCACCGGGACAGGGGGACAGGGACAGGGACAGGGACAGGGGTGTCACCGGGACAGGGGGACAGGGACAGGGGGACAAGTGGGGCACAGAGGCCGCTGTGTGCTGGGGACACCTGTGACACCACTACCCGGGGACATTGGGGTCACAGGGACAATGGGGACCCCTGTGCCACCAAGGGCATGCTGGGGCCCCAGTGCTCCCAGTCCCTCCCAGTGCTCCCAGTGCCTCCCAGTTGCCCACCTTGAGGCCCTTGGCCCTGTTGATGGCTCTCAGCGGCCGCAGGACGCGCAGGACCCGCAGGATCTTCACCACTGAGATGGCGCTGGAGCTGCCAAGGGACACACCAGTGCTCCCAGTAACACCCCCAGTACCCCCAGTGCTTCCAGCAGCGCTTCCACTGTGTGCCAGGGTCCCCAGCACTGGCCCCAGTGCCCCCAGTGCCACTCCTGTACCCTCCCAGTGTCCCCAGTGCCCCCAGTGCCCCCAGTGCCCCCAGTGCCATTCCTGTACCCTCCCAGTGCCCCCAGTGCCATTCCTGTGCCCTCCCAGTGTCCCCAGTGCTCCCAGTGCCCCCAGCTCACTGCATGCCGAAGGAGATGAGGGAGACGCCGACCACCAGCACGTCCAGGAGGTTGAACCAGTTGCGGAGGAAGGAGCCTTTGTGCAGGAAACCGCCGAACACCGTCATCTGTGCGAGAGTGTGAGCCCCAAAGTGGGGAGCCCCTGTCCCTGGGAACCCCCAAACCCCGGGAACCCCCAAAGCCCGGGAACTCCCAAACCCTGGGAACCCCAAACCCCGGGAACCCCCAAACCCCGGGAACCCCCCAACCCCGGGAACCCCCCAACCCCGGGAACCCCCTCCCAAAACCCCGGGAACCCCCAAACCCCGGGAACCCCCCACCCCAAACGCCGGAGACCCCCCTGTACCTTGAGCAGGATCTCCACGGTGAAGATGGAGGTGAAAGCGTAGTCGAAGTAGCCCAAGATCTGGAGGGGGGGGTGGGGAGGGGGGAACGGGGTGACCCCGACCCCTCTCAAACCCCCCCCGACACCCCCAACCTCCCGGACCCCCCCGAACACCCCCAGGTTCCCCCCAACCCCTCCTCGCCCTTCTCAGCCCCCCCAGCTCCGGTGAGCGGACCCCACGTCCTGCACGGTTACGGGGCGAGTTCCCCCAGTGCCCCCAGTCCCTCCCAGTCTGCCCAGTGCGCCCAGTTGCCCACGTGGTTTCGGGGCGAGTGGGCGCGCACGGGGTCCTCTGCGGCCAGGGAGATGCTGCTGAGGATGATGAAGACGAGGATGAGGTTGGTGAAGATGTGGTGGTTGATCAGGGCGTGGCACTTCACCCGCAGCCTGCACCAAGCACACGTCAGCTCCCAGTGCTCCCAGTGCCCCCAGTTCCCGTTCCCAGTGCTCCCAGTGCCCCCAGTTCCCGTTCCCAGTGCTCCCAGTGCCCCCAGTTCCCCCAGTTTGTCTCCAGTCCCTCAGTGCTCCCAGTGCTCCCAGTGCCCCCAGTTCCCGTTCCCAGTGCTCCCAGTTCCCCCAGTGCCACTCACGGGTTGGTGCTGCTCAGCACGAAGAAGGCGCTGCCCTCGGGGATCGGGGTCACCTTGGGCTTGGGGGCCTCCTCCAGGGACTCCAGCCGGGCCCTCCCCAGGCTGTCCCGCTCCCCCCCAGCCTCCTCGTCACCTGCAAGGGTGACACAGCCCCTGTGGCCACTGTCCCCTCCCCAGGGACCCCCTGTGGCCACTGTCCCCTCCCCAGGGACCCCCTGTGGCCACTGTCCCCTCCCCAGGGACCCCACATGAGGGCACTGCCACCCTCCACTGTCCCCAGTGTCCGGGCAGGTGACACTCACCTTCCTCCACCTCTTCCTCCTCCTCCTCCTCTTCCTCCTGCGGCTGATCCCCCTCGACCTGGGGAGGGGGCGGGATGAGGGCTGTGCCCACCTGAGGGGGAGGGAGAGACCCCCCGGGACCCCCCGGGACCCCCCCTCACCTTCACAGCCACGTCCTGGCTCTCCGTCCCCGCCTCCGCCTCCCCGGCCTTGTCCCTGGGGTGGGGGAAAAGGGGGGCTCAGCCAGGGGGTCCTGGGGGTCGGGCACCCCCCTGGGGACCGGGGGGTTGGGGCCCCCCCCCTCGTCACCCCCAAAAGGGCCCCAGGGCTCTGGGCTCACTTTTTGTCCCCCCCCGAGTTGATGTTGTCACCGTCTGCCAGGTTGTCCACGGCGATGGCCAAGAAGACGTTGAGGAGGATGTCTGAGGGGAGGGAAGGGCTCACCAGTGCTCCCAGTATCCTCCCAGTATCCTCCCAGTATCCTCCCAGTATCCTCCCAGTATCCTCCCAGTATCCTCCCAGTATCCTCCCAGTATCCTCCCAGTATCCTCCCAGTGCCCCCACTCCCCCCTTCCCATTCTGAGCCCCCTCTGTCCCACCCCAGCTCCCCTGAGCTCCAATCCCAGCTCCCTGCTCCCAGTCCCTCTGCAACTACCAGTGCTCCCAGTGCCCCTCCCAGTGCTCCCAGTGCCCCTCCCAGTTCCCCCAGTCCCTCCCAGTTCCCCCCAGTCCCTCCCCAGTGCCCCCCAGTCCCTCCCAGTCCCTCCCAGTGTCCCCAGTGCCCCTCCCAGTTCCCCCCAGTCCCTCCCAGTCCCTCCCAGTGCCCCCCAGTCCCTCCCAGTGCCACCCCAGTCCCTCCCAGTTCCCCCCAGTCCCTCCCAGTGCCCCCCAGTCCCTCCCAGTGCCCCCCAGTCCCTCCCAGTCCCTCCCAGTTCCCCCCAGTCCCTCCCAGTTCCCCCCAGTCCCTCCCAGTGCCCCCCAGTCCCTCCCAGTGTCCCCAGTCCCTCACAGTTCCCGCAGATGAAGAGGATGACGAAGTAGACGCAGACGAGCATCCCGGGGAACACGGGGCCGCCGTAGGCCATGATCCCATCGTACATCACCGCGTTCCAGTCCTCCCCCGTCAGGATCTGGGGCAGTTGGGGGTCCCCAAACACCGGGGGCACCCCAAAACCTCAGTGCCCCCCCCCAGTGCCCCCAGTGCACCGCTGCCTCCCAGTTGTGAGCACACGGCATCGCCCCCGAGCGGCTGGTGATGGGTGGGGGGCTCCTGCCGGCTTCTGGGGTCCCCCCGAGGGGTCTCCCAGGTTTTGGGGTACCTGGAAGACGGTGAGCAGGGCCTGCGGGAAGGTGTCGAAGGTGCTGCGCTTGGTCTGGGTCTCGTCGAAGCTGAAGCGGCCCCCGAAGAGCTGCATGCCCAGGAGGGCGAAGATGATGATGAAGAGGAAGAGCAGCAGCAGCAGGGAGGCGATGGATTTCATGGAGTTCAGCAGGGACCCCACCAGGTTGCTCAGCGACGCCCAGTGCCTGCGGGACACGAGGGTTACTGGGAGCACTGGGAGCACTGGGAAGGGGCCGGGCAGAGCCAGCAGCCGGTGCTGGGGGACATCGGTGGGGGACATCGGTGTGGGACATCGGTGTGGGACATCACAGCATTGGGACATCGGTGTGGGACATCGGTGTGGGACATCGGTGTGGGACATCGGTGTGGGACATCACAGCATTGGGACATTGGTGTGGGACGTCACAGCATTGGGACATCACAGCATTGGGACATTGGTGTGGGACATTGGTGTGGGACATTGGTGTGGGACATCGGTGTGGGACATCACAGCACTGGGACATCGCTGCCTTGGGACAAGCGGGGGGGTGTGGATTTGGGACATTGGGGTGCTGGGATATTGGGGTGTTGGGATATTGGAGTTCTGGGATATGCTGGGATATTGGGGTGTTTGGGTGTTGGGACACTGGGGTGTTGGGACACTGGGGTGTCGGGGTGTTGGGACATTGGGGTGTCGGGACACTGGGGTGTCGGGACATTGGGGTGTCAGGGTGTTGGGACACTGGGGTGTCGGGACACTGGGGTGTCGGGCACTGGGGTGTTGGGACATTGGGGTGTCGGGACATTGGGGTGTCGGGACACTGGGGTGTTGGGACACTGGGGTGTCGGGGCACTGGGGTGTCGGGACACTGGGGTGTCGGGCACTGAGAGCCGCTGCGGGTGTCGCGGGCTGGCGCTGTCCCTCACCGGGTGACCTTGAAGACGCGCAGCAGGCGCACGCAGCGCAGCACGGAGATGCCGAGCGGCTCCATGGCCCCGCGCTCCACCAGCGCCGTCTCCAGCACCCCCCCGCACACCACGAAACAATCGAAGCGGTTGAAGAAACTGGCGAAGTAACAGGAGGGACCCAGCGCGTAGAGCTTCAGCACCATCTCGGCGGCGAACAGCGACAGCAGCGCCTTGTTCGCGTAGGCTGCGGGGACAGGCGGGGATAGACCCGGGACAGAGCGGGGATAAACCCGGGACAGGGCGGGACAGAGCGGGGACAGAGAGGGGACAACACCGAGAGTCACCCCCGCGGCTGCACCGCGCTGGGGAAGCAGCGGGAGCGGGACGGGCCCCCGGGCTCTGGGGGTGTCGGGGGTCTCCGGTGGCTCCGGTGGCTCCCGGGGGGCTCCGGTGGCTCCGGTGGCTCCGGTGGCTCCCGGTGGCTCCCGGGGGTCTCCGGTGGCTCCGGGGGGCTCCCGGTGGCTCCCGGGGGGCTCCCGGGGGGCTCCCGGTGGCTCCCGGTGGCTCCCGGGGGCTCCGGCGGCTCCGGGGCCGTACCCTGTGTCTCGGTGAGCCAGGGCGGCTGCCCGTGGTGCTCGGAGGCGATGGTCAGCGTGTTGAGGAACACGAGCAGCAGCACGGTCCAGTAGAACGACACCGATTTCACCGCAGCGCGGCAGCGCCGGCGCCACAGGCGGTTCAGGCGGCGCAGGCGGCGACTGCGGTTGGGGACAAGGGGGGATTGGGGGGGTTTGGGGGGGATTGGGGGGCAGAACGGGGGGTTTGGGGAGCAGAAGGGGTGACAGACCCCCCCGACACGAGGGAGGAGGTGAAGGGTGTTCGGGTTGGGGAATCAGGGGTCACACACAGCCCCAGTCACGGGGCTGGAGGAGACCCCCAAGACCACCGAGTCCAGCCCACCCCCCGGGCCCAGCTCCTCCCAAAGCGCCTTCTCCTGACACCCAACCCCAAGGGGGTGTTTTGGGGGACACGGAGGAATTTCGGGTGATGGGAGGGGGTGGGGGACAGCGGGAGTTTGGGGACAGGGGGGAGGTGGGACTGGGAGGCTTTGGGGAGGCCCCACTGTGCCCCCCCTTTCTTTGCACCCCCTCAGTTCTCCCCACTCACCAGAATTTTGTCTTTGTAATTTTGCCCCTGGGGAGAGAAAAGCAGAGTTACCCCAAAATTTGGGGATTCTGGGGGAGACCCTCGGCCATGAGGGATCTCTGGGGAGGCTCTATGGGGCTGCTGGGGTCAGTTTTGGGGTCCTGGGGGGAGTGCGGGGGTCCGTGGGGCTCTGGAGGGGTCCCAGAGAGCTTTGGGGTGCTGTGGGGGTCAGTTCTGGGGTCTCAGGGGGCATCTGGGGGCTGTGAGTGGTGTTGGGGGGACATTGCGACATGGGAGGGTCCCAAATTGTTCTGAGGTGCTGGAGGTGCCGGGTGTGGGGTCCTAGAGGGGTCCCAGGGATCTGTGGGGTGTCACAGGGATGTGGGGCTGGGGCCTGGGGGGATCCTGGCGGTTTTGGGGGTCCCGTGTCCCCCCAGGGCTCACAGGCAGCGGTCGCAGGCGGTCGGCGGCGCCTCCTCCTCCCCCACGGTCTCCGTGTTCACCGAGGTGGTCTCGCTGCCGGGGAGGCTGGCTGGGGGGCTCGGGTCAGCCTGGGGGGCGCGGGGGGCCGGCCCCGGGGGTTTGGGGTGTCTGACCCCGGGGGTTTGGGGTGCCCAGCCCCGGGGGTTTGGGGTGTCTGACCCCGGGGGTTTGGGGTGCCCAGCCCCGGGGGTTTGGGGTGCCCAGCCCCGGGGTTTGGGGTGTCTGACCCCGGGGGGTTTGGGGTGTCTGACCCCGGGGGTTTGGGGTGTCTGACCCCGGGGGTTTGGGGTGCCCAGCCCCGGGGTTTGGGGTGTTCAGCCCCGGGGGTTTGGGGTGTCTGACCCCGGGGGATTGGGGTGTCTGACCCCAGGGATTGGGGTGCCCAGCCCCGGGGGGTTTGGGGTGTCTGACCCCGGGGGTTTGGGGTGCCCAGCCCCGGGGGTTTGGGGTGTCTGACCCCGGGGGTTTGGGGTGCCCAGCCCCGGGGGGTTTGGGGTGCCCAGCCCCGGGGGTTTGGGGTGTTCAGCCCCGGGGGTTTGGGGTGTCTGACCCCGGGGTTTGGGGTGTCTGACCCCGGGGGTTTGGGGTGTCTGACCCCAGGGATTGGGGTGCCCAGCCCCGGGGTTTGGGGTGTCTGACCCCAGGGATTGGGGTGCCCAGCCCCGGGGGGTTGGGGTGTTCAGCCCCGGGGGTTTGGGGTGTCTGACCCCGGGGATTGGGGTGCCCAGCCCCGGGGATTGGGGTGCCCAGCCCCGGGGGTTGGGGTGTCTGACCCCGGGGGTTTGGGGTGTCTGACCCCGGGGTTTGGGGTGTCTGACCCCGGGGGTTTGGGGTGTCTGACCCCGGGGTTTGGGGTGTCTGACCCCGGGGGTTTGGGGTGTCTGACCCCGGGGATTGGGGTGTCTGACCCCGGGGATTGGGGTCCCAGCCCCGGGGGTTTGGGGTGTCTGACCCCGGGGATTGGGGTGCCCAGCCCCGGGGTTTGAGGTGTCTGACCCCGGGGGGTTTGGGGTGTCTGACCCCGGGGGTTTGGGGTGCCCAGCCCCGGGGATTGGGGTGCCCAGCCCCGGGGGTTTGGGGTGCCCCGGGGGTACCGTGGGTGTCGGTGGAGTGACTCGCGTGGCGCAGCCACTTCAGCCGCGGCTTCCTCTTCCCCATCAGGTCCTCGGCGGTCAGGCCTGTGGGAAAGGAGGGTGACGGAGGTTTGGGGGGCTCAGGGTTTGGGGGGGCCCCCGTAACTGCCCCTGAGCCCCACTCACGGTGCTTCTCGTGCTCCCCCTCCTCCTCGTCACCCTCCAGCTCGGCCTGGGTGATCCAGTCCATGTAGCCCCGCAGATCCTCCTCCAGCTGCTGCTTCTCCCGCAGCTTCTGGAAATCCCCGCGGGCCTTGGCCTTCTCTCGCTCCTTGGAGAATTCCCTGGGGAGGGGGGACAGGAGTGACCCCAAACACACCGGGGACACAGCCCTGCTCCTGACCCCACTGCTGACCCCACTGCTGGGCTGAGCCCGCTGCTGACCCCCCTGCTGACCCCATTGCTGACCCCACTGCTGACCCCCCTGCTGACCCCACTGCTGACCCCCCTGCTGACCCCACTGCTGACCCCCCTGCTGACCCCATTGCTGACCCCCCTGCTGACCCCACTGCTGACCCCACTGCTGACCCCACTGCTGACCCCACTCCTGACCCCCCTGCTGACCCCACTGCTGACCCCCCTGCTGACCCCGCTGCTGACCCCCCTGCTGACCCCCCTGCTGACCCCACTGCTGACCCCACTGCTGACCCCACTCCTGACCCCCCTGCTGACCCCACTGCTGACCCCCCTGTGAACCCCACTGCTGACCCCCCTGCTGACCCCCCTGTGAACCCCACTGCTGACCCCCCTGCTGACCCCTCTGCTGACCCCACTGCTGGGCTGACCCCACTGCCAACCCCACTCCTGACCCCACTGCTGACCCCACTGCTGACCCCCCTGCTGACCCCACTGCTGACCCCCCTGCTGACCCCACTCCTGACCCCACTGCTGACCCCCCTGCTGACCCCACTGCTGACCCCCCTGCTGACCCCACTCCTGACCCCACTGCTGACCCCCCTGCTGACCCCCCTGCTGACCCCACTGCTGACCCCACTGTCGGCTCCTCACCCGCTCAGCACCCCCAGCACCAGGTTGAGGACGAAGAAGGAGCCGAAGATGACGAGGCTGACGAAGTAAATCCAGGGCAGCTCGTGGCCCATGGCGTCCTGCATCTGCGGGGGGAGATTTGGGGTGATGGGGACCCCAAATCCCTCCTCAGGTGAGGCCAGTGACACCCAGGAGAGAGGTTTGGGGCTCTGCCCTGGCCCTGGGGCGGTTTGGGGAGGGTTTGGGGGGCTCAGGGAGGGGCTGTGGGGGTTTGGGGGGCTCAGGGAGGGGCTGTGGGGGTTTGGGGGGCTCAGGGAGGGGCTGTGGGGGTTTGGGGGGCTCAGGGAGGGGCTGTGAGGGTCTGGGGGGCTCAGGGAGGGGCTGTGGGGTCTCACCCAGTAGAGCACGTCGGTCCAGCCCTCCATGGTGATGCACTGGAACACGGTGAGCATGGCGAAGAAGAAGTTGTCGAAGTTGGTGATGCCGCCGTTGGGCCCCTCCCAGCGGCCGCGGCACTCGGTGTTGTTCTGCAGGCAGGCGCGGCCGTGGCCCGAGAAGGCGCAGGGAGAGGGGTCATCCTCCGACTCCAGGTCTGGGGACAGGCGACAGCGGATCCTGGTGGCAGCTCCCGGCGGGGGCGCTGCCGCTGCTGCCCTCACACAGCTCGGCCTGGCCCCGAACGGAACTCCTGGCCCTGAGGGTGCTCCTGTCCCTGCCGGGAACTCCTGTCCCTGCTGGGAACTCCTGTCCCGTCCCAGCCGACAATTCCTGTCCCTGCTGGGAACTCCTGTCCTGTCCCTGCCGACAATTCCTGTCCCTGCCGACAATTCCTGTCCCTGCCGACAATTCCTGTCCTGTCCCAGCCGACAATTCCTGTCCCCGCCGACAATTCCTGTCCCTGCCGACAATTCCTGTCCCTGCCGACAATTCCTGTCCCTGCCGACAATTCCAGTCCCTGCCGACAATTCCTGTCCCTGCCGACAATTCCTGTCCCCGCCGACAATTCCTGTCCCTGCCGACAATTCCTGTCCCGTCCCTGCCGACAATTCCTGTCCTGTCCCCGCCGACAATTCCTGTCCTGTCCCAGCCGACAATTCCTGTCCCCGCCGACAATTCCTGTCCCTGCCGACAATTCCTGTCCCTGCCGACAATTCCTGTCCCTGCCGACAATTCCTGTCCCGTCCCTGCCGACAATTCCTGTCCCAGCCGACAATTCCTGTCCTGTCCCTGCCGACAATTCCTGTCCCCGCCGACAATTCCTGTCCCGTCCCTGCCGACAATTCCTGTCCCTGCCGACAATTCCTGTCCCAGCCGACAATTCCTGTCCCCGAGCTCCTGTTCCCCCTTTTACCGCCGCTGTCCCCGCTTTTGTCCCTCCCGGCCGCTCACAGGGGTGGGACAGTCCCTGCTGTCCCCGGGGCCCTGCGGGGGCTCAGGGCGTGCCGGGGGGTCTCAGTTTTGGGGTGTCTCAGTGTGGGGTGTCCCTGGGGGATCCCCAGTGCCGGGGGGTCTCAGTTTTGGGGGGTCTCAGTGTGGGGTGCCCCTGGGGGATCCTGCTCCCCGAGGGCACTGAGGGGCTCCCGGGGGTCCCTGAGGCCGGGGGGTCCCGGGGGGTCCCGGGGTGCCCCCGAGCGTACCAGAGCCGATGAAGAAGCAGGTCTTGTGCATGCGGCCGATGAAGAGCTCGAGGCCGATGATGGCGTAGATGATGATGACGAAGAGCACGAGCAGCGCGATGTGCAGCAGCGGCACCATCGCCTTCATGATGGAGTTGAGCACGATGTGGAGGCCTGGGGGGGCGCGGGGGGGTTGGCAGAGGCCGGGGGGGACCCCAGACCCCCCTGCTCCCCCCGGGCTCTCACTGGGGACGCCGGAGACGAGGCGCAGCGGGCGCAGCACGCGGAAGGCGCGCAGGGCCTTGACGTCGAAGCCGCCCGGCTTCCCGCTCATGTGGTGAGCGTCGCCCGGCTTGTGGGACACCTGCTCCAGGATGACGCTGAACAGCCTGGGGGGACACGGGGGGGCTCGCGCGGCTCCGTGCCCCCTCCCCAGCCGTCCCTGTCCCCGGAGAGCCCCTCACCCCACGATGACGATGACGAAGTCCAGCAGGTTCCAGCCGTTGCGGATGTAGGCGCTGGGGTGCAGCACCAGCCCGTAGGCGATGATCTTCAGGAAGGTCTCCACCGTGAAGATGATGAGGAACACGTACTCCACCTGCTCCTGGGGGGCGCGGCGGGCGGGGGTCAGCACCCCCTGCTCCAGGGGCACCCCCAGGGTCACCTTTTGGGGACCCCCGACCCCGACCCCTTCTCCTGGAGGGCACTTCGGGACACCTCGGTCCCCTCATCGCTCACGGTGTCCCTTCCCTGGGGGTCGGGGACATCTGAGGACCCTCACGGACCCCCCCATCCCCCCCTGGAGCTTTCGGGGATCCCCCCAGCACCCCCTTCTCCTGAGGAACCGGACATGGAGTTTTGTCCCCTTTTGGGACAGGTGGGACCCCCTGGCACCTTTCGGGGCCGAGGGATCCCCTCAGCCCTCCCCGGGCACAAAGGACGGGGACGCTTCGAGGACGAGTGGCCGCGACATTCGGGGCCACCCCGACACCAGCCCCGAGTCCCCTCCTTCGGGACAGAGATTTGGGGTGTCCTGCCCCAGTGACAGGGGACGTTTGTGCCCCCCAGCCCCTCCCCGTGTCCCCTTTGTGGGTGACTGGGGCGGCTCAGCCGGGATTAGCCCCCCCGGGCCCCCCCGCGCCGGCAAAGCGGATTAAGGGCGGCCCGGGCTGCGCGGGGGGACACGTGTGACACCGGGACCCCCCCGCGTGACGCCCCCGGCCCCCGCCGGGACCAGGGGAGACCCCACGGGCCCTGGCGGGGCGGGGGGCGCGGGGGGGCCGGGGGGTCTCACCAGGTTGTGGTTGGAGGCGTTGGAGTCGTCCTCGGGGAAGGGGATGTAGACCCCCAGGGCCACGCAGTTGGCAAAGATGGTGGCGAGGATGAGGATGTCAAAGGGCCTGGGGGGAAGTGGGGGGCACCAGGTCTGGGGGGGCACCAGGTCTGGGGGGGGTCCTCACTTCCACTCCACGATGCCGATGGTGACCCCCAGACCCCCCCGAGCCCCCCCAGCCCCCCCCTCACTTCCACTCCACGATGCTGATGATGACCCCCAGACCCCCCCAAGACCCCCCGAGCCCCCCCAAGACCCCCCGAGCCCCCCCAAGACCCCCGAGCCCCCCCTCACTTCCACTCCACGATGCTGATGGCCGCCCGGCGGATGGGGTTGTTGAGGCGGAGGCAGAAGAGGGCGCGGGGGGAGCGATGGACGCCCCCGGAGCCCCCCTGGCCCTTGTGCTTGGGGTGGGGGGGGCGGCGCTGCCGCTGTCCCGGGGGGCTCCCCCCGCCCGCCGCCCCCCCGGGGCCGTCACTGCAGCCCCAGCCCAGGGGCTGCCCCATGGCCTCGGCCAGCGGGGACAGGTCCTTGGGGGGCCCTGCGGGGAACACGGGGGTCAAGGCGGGGACCCCCACACACCCTGCGGCCCCCCCGGGCCCCCCCGAGCCCAGGCAAGCGGGGACCCCTCCCGAACACCCCAATCCCACAGGGCAGAAACCCCCCCAAACCCATCCTGGACCCCCCCCCAAGCCCTCCTGGGCCCCCCAAACCCCTTCTGGACCCCCCCCAAACCCATCCAGGACCCCCCAAACCCCTCCTGGATCCCCCCCAAACCCCTCCTGGACCCCCCACCCTGCAAACCCTCTGAGCCCCCGGACACGCAGTGACCACCCCTGACCCCCCCAGGGACCCCCAGCAGCCCTCGGGGACCCCCCCACGACCCCCCAGACTCACCCTCTCCATTCTCCTCGGACTCTGACATGGTGGGGGGCTCGGGGGGCGTTTGGGGGTGCCCGGGTGGGGGGCTCGGGGGGCCCAAAGGGTCTCAGGGGGATTCGTGGGGTCTGTTGGGGTATGGGGTCATCGAGGGGATGGGCTGGGGGGGCCGGGGGTGCTTTGGGGGGGGTCGGGGGTGCTTTGGGGGGGTCGGGGGTGTTTAGGGGGGGCCGGGGGCGTTGTCTGTGGCCTCCGGGGTCTCTCCCAGGGCTCGTCCCAGCTCTTCCCTGCCGGGGATTAACGGGGATTAACGGGGGGGGCGAGGGGGCAGCGCTGCCCACGTGTCCGGGAGGGGTCGGGAACGGGATGGGGACAGGTTTGGGGGATGGGGACAGGTTTGGGGGGTCGGGGACAGGTGTGGGGGATGGGGACAGGTGTGGGGGATGGGCACAGGTGTGGGGTTTGGGGTCACGGCCATGTGAAGGATGTGCCGCCACCGCTGCTCCCCTCACATCCCGCTGTGTGACACTGTCCCCAGACAGGCGCCATCTCCCCACCGCCCTCAGACCCCACAGGTGACCCCACAGGTGACCCCACCCCTCACGGGCTCCATTTTCCCCTGGGTCCCGTTCTTTCCCCTCATCCATGGGGCTGCACCCCCCCATTGCTCCCCCCACATTCCCCAGAGGCTCCATCCCCACCACGGCCCCCCCCGCCCCCCGTTATCCCGCCACCCCCTCCCGCCTACAACTCCCGTCATGCCCCGCCACTCCAGCCCACAGCTCCCGTCACATCCCGCGACTCAAGAAATAAAAATAAATAAAAACATCATTCGCCTACAACTCCCGTCACGCCCCGCGCGCGCCGCCCCGGCCCTTTCCCTCACGTGAGCGGCGGCGCGCGCTGCCTGCGGAAGCCCCCGGTGTCCCCAAGACCCCCCCGCCCCTCCCGCGGAATTTGGGGACCCCCCCGCGCCCCCAGCCATGGAGGAGGTGGACAAGATCCTGATCCACTCCCTGCGCCAGGCGGGGACGTGAGTGCGGCGGGAACGGGAGCGTTCGGGGGGGGGGAGCCCGGGGGGCGGGGGAACCTCGGGGGGCTCGGGGGGGGCACTGAGGAATTTGGGGAGTCTGAGGGGGGGGAGCTGCGGAGGGGACACCCCGATGGGGATTTGGGTGGGGGTCCCTGGGGGAACACCCTGAGCGAGCGGTGCGGGCCTGGCTGGATATTTGGGGGTCCCTGAGGGGGAGTTTTGGGGGGGTCTCTGGGGGGCACGAGCAGTTCTCGGGAGTTTGGGGGAACACTGAAGATGGGGGTGATCCCGGAGTGTGAGAGTGGGAGTGCTGCCCCCCGGGGAGGGGGGCTGCCAGGGTTTGGGGGGGGCTGCCAGGGTTTGGGGGGGGGGCTGTCAGGGTTTGGGGGGGGCTGTCAGGGTTTGGGGGGGGCTGTCAGGGTCTGGGGGGGCTGTCAGGGTTTGGGGGGGGCTGTCAGGGTTTGGGGGGGCTGTCAGGGTTTGGGGGGGGCTGTCAGGGTTTGGGGGCGCTCAGGGGGTCCCCACGGCCGTGCCCCCCGCAGGGCGGTGCCCCCCGAGGTTCAGAGCGTGCGGGACCTGACCCCCGAGCTGGTGGTGGAGGCGGCCGTGCGGTGCCTCCGGGCCGTGCGCCCCGCGCTCGGAGCCCCCCTGAGCCCCCTGCTGCCCCCCGGCATCTCCGCGCGCTTCCGCCTCGCCTCCGACCTGGCCGCGGCCTGCCAGGTACCCCAGAACCGGGGGGGACACCCCAAAACCCGGGACACCCCAGAACCGGGGGCTCCCCTCCCCCGGGAGCCGCGGTTTGCGGGGGTTTGCGGTACCGATCCTCGGTACCCCCCCGAGCCCCCCAATCCTCCAAGGGGGGACCCCAGCGATGTCGGGGCGCCCCCCAAGGCTCGGCCTCCCGCAGGAGCTGGGATTTGGGGGTGACGTGGGCTACCAGACGTTCCTGTACAGCTCCGAGCACGACACGCGCCGCCTGCTCCTCTTCCTCGTGGAGAAGCTGCCGCGGGACGAGGGCGAGCGCGGGGCCGAACCCCCCGGTGCGGACCTGGGGGGTCTCCGGGGCTTTTGGGGAGCCGCGGGGGGGGGGGAATCGTGAGGGGCCTGACCCCCCCTCGGTGCCCCCCTCCCCAGGGAAATCGGGGGCGCTGCTCAGAGCCATCGGCGCCCAGGTCCGGGAGCAGTTGGGGACCCCCTGGGTGCCCCCCGTGTGCCGAACGCCGCGGCTGCAGCGGCTGCAGGTGAGGGGGGGTCCCCTCCTCACGTGGGGGAGCGATGAACCCATTCATTAATCCATTCATTAACCCATTAATTATCCCCTTCATTAACCCATTCATTAACCCTTTCCAGGGCACGAGTCACCTGCGCCCCTTCAGCACCTGTCCCCTGGTCCTGCCCCAGAGCGGGGGCTCCCCAGGTAGGGGCCGGGGGGATTTGGGGTGTTTGGGGGGGGGGTCGTTGCTGCCCCAGATTTGGGGAGCTCCGTGTGAATTTGGGGGTGTCACCCCGAGGGTTTGGGGTGCGGGAGAGCTGCGCCCCACAGGGAGGGGGTGTCGGGATTTTGGAGGTTCGGGATTTTGGGGGGGGGGGGGGTGGGTGATACTTTGGGGGTCCCCACAGTAATACCGGGGTGGGGGGGGGTGTTTCTGCTCCCCCCCCCCGTTGTCCCCACAGAGCTGCAGGAGTATTTTGGGGGCGCCGCCCCCCCGGTGCCAGCGCAGCCCCCCCGTTCCTCGCAGGCCCCCCCGGCGCTGCTGGAGACCCACTCGGCGCAGCTCAGCGCCCGCCACGACTGGGAGGCCGAGTGGGGGGGCCCCGGCCTGGCCTCCCGCCTGCCCCCCCAGGTGAGACCCCTGCCGGGGTCCCCAGGGCTTGGGGGGCTCTCTGGGCCCCCTTTCTCTCGCTCCCAGGAGTTTGAGGGAGGGGCTCTCTCTGCAGAATTTGGGGGGGGGGCTGATTTGGGGGTCCCTGCAGGCCTGACCCCCCCGTTTTTCTCACCCCCCAGGAATACCTGGAGCGGAAGCGGCTCCGGGCGCGGCTCCGGGCGCTGGAGCCCCTGCGCCAGGCGTGTTCCCCCTGCCCCCAGGGACCGTCCCCGGGGCCCCCCCTGGACCCTGCCTGGCTCCAGGAGGCTTTTGGGGCTGGGGGCGCCGGGGGGGCCCTGCCCAAGGGGTCCCGCTTCACCCGCAGCCAGCACCTGACCCACCAACAGGTGGGGAGAGGCTGGGGGGTGTTTTGGGGGGTCTGGGGGGTGTTTTGGGGGGCTGGGGGATGTTTTGGGGGGCTGGGGGGTGTTTTGGGGGGCTGGGGGATGTTTTGGGGGGCTGGGGGGTGTTTTGGGGGGGCTGGGGGGTGTTTTGGAGGGTCTGGGGGGTGTTTTGGGGGGCTGGGGGATGTTTTGGGGGGTTGGGGGGTGTTTTGGGGGGTTGGGGGTTGTTTTGGAGGGTTTGGGGGTGTTTTGGGGGGCTGTGACCCCTCCCCAGGCTCTGACACGCTCTGGGGTCCCATCCCAGGACCCCCAAGTGCTGCTGCAGCAGATGCAGGCGGCTGCCGAGACCCTGCAGCCCCCGAAGGGCCCCGAGGAGGTGAGAGGGGGGCGTTGGTCACTCTGGGTCTCACTGCTGACTCCGAGTGGTCACTCCGGCCCCACCGATGGCTCCGAGTGGTCACTCCGGCCCCACCGATGGCTCTGAGTGGTCACTCCAGCCCCACCGATGGCTCTGAGTGGTCACTCCGGCCCCCCACGGCCACGTGTCCCCCCAGGACCCCCGCTCACGCCAGGCCAGCGAAGAGGCAGCGCTGGAGGAGACCCTGGCCCGGCTGGAGGCTGAAATCGAGGGGTGCCGGGGGGAGATCCGAGCGGCCCAGCTCAGCCTCAGCCAGGTGGGCGCTGGGGAGGGGTCCGGGGGGGCACTGGGGGGTTTGGGGCGCCCCGAGTGACCCCCCCCCCGTGCCCAGGCGGAGGCCGAGGTGCGGCAGGGCCGGGGGGCTCTGGGGGGCCGCGAGGACGCGCTGAGGGTCAAGGCCAGGGCGGTGGAGCTGCTCCCGGACGCCCAGAACAACATGGCCAAGCTGCAGGTGAGGGCCGGGGGTCCCGGCACGGGTGGGGAGGGGTCCGGGGGCTGCTTTGGGGTACGGAATGGTCCCGGGGGGGGCAGGTGAAGAGGGGGGGTTTTGGGGGGCTCTGGAGGCATCAGTTGGGGGGGTTTTGGGGGGTGTCAGCTTTTTGGGAGGGCGTTCTGGGGGTGTCAGTGGCTCAGGGGGGTCACTTGGGGGTCAGTCCGGGGTCAGTCCGGGGGTCAGTCTGGGGTCACTCTGGGGTCAGTCCGGGGGTCAGTCCGGGGTCACTCTGGGGTCAGTCCGGGGGTCAGTCCGGGGTCAGTCCGGGGGTCACTCTGGGGTCAGTCCGGGGGTCACTCTGGGGTCAGTCCGGGGTCACTCTGGGGTCAGTCCGGGGGTCAGTCCGGGGGTCACTCTGGGGTCAGTCCGGGGTCACTCTGGGGTCAGTCCGGGGGTCAGTCCGGGGGTCACTCTGGGGTCAGTCCGGGGGTCAGTCCGGGGGTCACTCTGGGGTCACTCTGGGGTCAGTCCGGGGGTCAGTCCGGGGGTCACTCTGGGGTCAGTCCGGGGTCAGTCCGGGGGTCACTCTGGGGTCACTCTGGGGGTCAGTCCGGGGGTCAGTCCGGGGGTCACTCTGGGGTCAGTCCGGGGGTCAGTCCGGGGTCAGTCCGGGGTCAGTCCGGGGGTCAGTCCGGGGGTCAGTCCGGGGTCAGTCTGGGGTCACTCTGGGGTCAGTCCGGGGTCAGTCGGGGCTCTCCCCACAGCTGGTGGTGGAGTCCAGCAGCCGCCGCATCGTCAGCCTGGCCGGGCAGTGGGAGCGGCACCGGGGGCCCCTCCTGGCCGAGTTCCGGCAGCTCCGCGCCCTCCGCGACTCCGCGCAGGTACCGGGGCCCTTCCGGGGGGCCGGGGGGGCTGGGACCCCTTTCCGGGGGGTTTGGGGGGTCCCCGTTCCCAAATGGGCTCGTGGGATTCCTCCCCTTTGGGCTGGGCGAGTCTCAGCCCCTTCCCCGGCGGAGTCTGGGGTCCCCAGGGGGATTTTGGGGTCCCCAGGGGGATTTCGGGGTCCCCAGGGGGATTTCGGGGTTCCTGGGGCCTCCGAGGTCTCTTCCCTGTGGGTTTTGGGGTCCCCAGATCTTTCCCTCGTCTCTTTTGGGGCCCTGGAGTCCATTCTCGGGATTTCTGGGCTCTCCAGTTCCTCCTTCTGGGTCTGGGGGTTCCGTGTCCCCCCCCCACCCGGGGCTGGCAGTGACTTTGGGGTCCCCCCCGGGGCTGGCAGTGATTTTGGGGTCCCCCCCCGGGCTGGCAGTGATTTTGGGGTCCCCCCCGGGGCTGGCAGTGATTTTGGGGTCCCCCCCCGGGCTGGCAGTGATTTTGGGGTCCCCCCCGGGGCTGGCAGTGGTTTTGGGGTCCCCCCCCGGGCTGGCAGTGACTTTGGGGTCCCCCCAGCGCGAGTCGTCGCGGCGCCTGGCGGAGACGCGGGCGCTGCTCCAGCGCAGCCGCGCGGCCGCAGAGGAGGCGCGGCGGAAAGAGACCCTGCACGCCCAACTGGTGGGACTGGGGGCACTGGGGGCACTGGGGGCACTGGGGGGCACTGGGGGGGCACTGGGGGGCACTGGGGGGCACTGGGAGTACTGGGGGGGCACTGGGGGCACTGGGGGGCACTGGGAGTACTGGGAGGGCACTGGGGGGCTCAGGGGGGGCTCAGGGGAGGTTTGGGGGGGTTTTTGGGAGCAGTTTGGGGGTCTCAGAGGGGTTTTTGGGGGCAGTTTGGGGGTCTCGGGGGGTTTTGGGGGTCTGTGGGGGTCTCGGGGGGTTTTTGGGGGCAGTTTGGGGGTTTTTGGGGGTCTCGGGGGGTTTTGGGGGCAGTTTGGGGGTCTCGGGGGGCTTTGGGGGCCGTGCTGAGCTGTCCCCGCAGGTGGCCGAGCTGCAGGCGCTGCCCCGCGACGTTTCCCGCGCCGTTTACACCCAGCGCATCCTGGAGATCGTGGGCAACATCCGCAAGCAGAAGGAGGAGATCGGGAAGGTGGGGGCTGGGGGCAATTCTGGGGGGTCCTGACGGTCTGGGGGGGTTTGGAGGGGCCTTTGGGGAGGAGCTGGGGGGGGTTTCGGGGGGTCCTGACCCCCCCGGGACACCCCCAGATCCTGGAGGACACTCGGGGGCTGCAGAAGGAGATCAACGCCCTGGTGGGGAAGCTGGAGAGGACCTTCAGCGCCACCGACGAGCTGCTCTTCAAGGTGGGGGTCCTGGGGGGCAGCTCGGGCTCTGGGGACCCCCAGAATGGGACAGCGGAGGGGGGCACCCCCTGATGGGACATCCCCAAAGGGATGAGGCACTGGGACCCCCCCAAACTGCCACACGTGCCCCCCCAGACTGTCCCTGAGCCCCCCCAAACTGTCCCTGTGCCCCCCAAACTGTCCCTGTGCCCCCCAGACTGTCCCTGAACCCCCAGACTGTCCCTGAGCCCCCCCAAACTGTCCCTGTGCCCCCCAGACTGTCCCTGAGCCCCCCCAAACTGTCCCTGTGCCCCCCCAGACTGTCCCTGTGCTCCCCCAAACTGCCACACGTGCCCCCCAGACTGTCCCTGAACCCCCAAACTCCTCCCTCCCCCAGGATGCCAAGCGGGACGAGGTGGTGAGAAAAGCCTACAAGTACCTGGCAGCTCTGCACGAGGTACCGGGGGCTGGGGGGGTCCGGGGGGGGACTGGAATTTTGGGGGGGGGGGTCCCTAAAAACCCCTCTTTTTGCCCCCCTCCCCCCAGAACTGTGCCCAGCTGATCCGGACCATCGAGGACACAGGGACCATCCAGAGGGAGATCCGGGACCTGGAGGAGCAGGTGGGGGTTTGGGGGGGCTGCGTTTGGGGGGGCTGCGTTTGGGGGGGCTGGGTTTGGGGGGCTGGGTTTGGGGGGCTGGGTTTGGGGGGCTGGGTTGGGGGGGCTGGGTTTGGGGGGCCGGGTTTGGGGGGGCTGGGTTTGGGGGGGCTGGGTTTGGGGGGGCTGGGTTTGGGGGGCCGGGTTTGGGGGGGCCGGGTGTGTTTGGGTGGGGGGAGTGGATTTCCGGTGCCTCTGGGGGCCCCCCCAGATCTATTGGGGTGTTGAGCCCTCGCGTCCCTTTGTGCCCCTCCCCATCTTTCTGTCTGATTTTTGCCCTCCCTGCTGCAATTTCCCCTCCCCCCATTTTGTCCCCCCAATTTCTGCCCCCTCCCCATTTCCAACCCCCCCAGATCGAGGGGGAGACCAGTGCCAAGCTCCCGGCCAGCCTGGAGCGGATCCTGGGCGACTGCCGGGCGCTGCGGGAGGAGAACGCGCTGCTGGCGGCTCGTGCCCGCCACGCCTGACCCCAAAACCGGGGAGGGGAACCCCAGAACCCCCCGGGAGGGACCCCAGAACCCCAAAACCGGGGGAGCCCGTGCAGCCCCCCAGAGGTGCCCACGGTGGGAGGGGAGGACGGCTCCTTTATGGTTCAATAAATGCCGGTGCAGCAGTTTGGGGGTGTCGTGTTGCTCGTGGCGGGGAGGGTTTGGGGGTGTCCCGTTCCTCCTGGGAGGGGGGGTCTCAGGGGTGGTTTTGGGGTCCCCCCTCAGCTCCGGGGGAGCATAAAGTACTTGAGGTCACAGTCCCTGTGGAGGTTAGAGGAGCATCCCGGGGTTATCGGGGTGCTCTGGGGAGGGGGGGTTGTGCACCCCCCGGGGTTTTGGGGTGCCCGGGGCGGGGTTTTTGGGGTACCTGGGGTAGTGCTGGCCCCGCTTGCGCCGGAACTCGGCCTCGTCCACGGTCCAGACGGCGCCGCGAGCGGCCTCCACCCGCACGAAGCACTTGTGCAGGCTCAGGTTGTGGCGCACGGCGTTCTGCAGAGGGGACACCCCAAAATCGCCGCGGGACCCCGGAACTGGGGGGGCTGGACAACGCCCCCCCCATTCCCTGAGGGATTTCGGGGGGATCTGGGGAGGGTTATGGGGGTTTTGAGGGTGTTGGGGAGGTGGTGGGGGTCTCTGAGCTGTGCTGGGTGGGTCCCTGGGGGGGGGGTTTTGGGGGTTCCTGGGGAGGTGTTTGGGGTTCCCGGGGGGGTTTTGGGGGTTCCCGGGGGTTGTTGGGTGTTCCCTGGGGGGTTTTGGGGTTCTCGGGGGGTTCCCGGGGGGGTTTTGGGGGGTCCCGAGGGGGTCCCCACCTTCCAGGTGCGGGTGTTGTGCCGGAAGAAGCCGAACCTGCGGCTGAACCAGTGGTAAATCTCCGCCAGGGGGCGCTGCCGCTGCGGGGACTCCAGGATGGCCTGGGGGGGCGGGGGGACATTGGGGACACTGGGGGGACACTGGGGACACTGGGGGGACACTGGGGGGACACTGGGGACATTGTGGGGACATTGGGGGGCCGGGGGTGTGCGGGGACATTGGATGTGGGGGGATGTTTGGGGGCACGAGGCCACGCAGGTGACATTGGGGGGCAGGAGAGGGTTGGGGACAAGCATTTGGGGGGGCTTTGGGGACAGTTTGGGATGATGTAGGGGGGGCAGAGCATGGGGACACTTTCGGGGGGCTCTGGGGAGGATCCGGGGACGCGCCCGGGGTCACTGGGGGGGTGGGGCAGGTTTGGGACATTGTGAGGTGACCTGTGGGGGGCTTCGGGGACACGGGGGGGCTCCAGGATGGGGGAATTGGTGGGAGGGGGCTATGGGGACACCGGGGGGACAATCCCTGGAGGGTGGGGGAGGATTTGGGGGTGTCAGGGGGGCACTGACCCAGCGGATGAGCGTGGCGTAGGTGTAGGGGGGCCGCACGGTGCTGAGCCGGTAATACTCCAGTTCTGGGGGGGCCAGGGGGGGTCAGCCGGACCCAGCCCCCCCCCGGTTATTTGGGGGGACACCCCCCACACCCCCCAAACCCGGCGCTCACCTGGGTAGAGCCCCCCACGCTCCCAGGGGTGCCCCGGGGGGGGCAGCATCATCTCGGGGTCCCCCTCAGCCTCGGGGGCGGCTGCAGGACCCCAAATCGGGGGGAGCCCAGCCTGGCCCTTCCCGGGGGGGCCCTGTGGGGGGGTCACACGGCTGAGGGGCCGCACGGCTGGTGGGGACCCCACCCCCGGGCCTGTTTTGGGGTGCGCGCCCCCCTTACCGTGCCGGGGGGGCCCCTCCGGAGGAGCTGCGCCTGTAACAGCCCCAGGCGGTGCCGCTCCCGGGCCAGCTGGGGGGGGACACGATTGGGGGGGTCACACACGGGGCTGGGGGGTGTGGGGGACACGGGGGGTGGGTCAGGAGACACTGGGGGGGCTCGGGGGGGATTTTGGGGGTCCCCTCACCTGCTGCTCCAGCTCCTGGATCCTCTCCAGCTGCCGCAGGCACTGAGCCACCTCCCCCGGCTCGCGGCGGGGGGGCCTGGGGGCGAGTTTTGGGGGTGGGGGGTGAGGATGGGGGGCCTGGGACCACCCCCCAAATCCCCCCGAGACCCCCTCTCACCTGGGGGGCTGCGCAGCGCCGGGGGGCGGCGGGGGGGGGTCGCTGCCGGCAGGGGCGGGGGAGGGGTCTCTGCCGCGGCCGGGGGGGTCTTTGGGGCCCCATTCAAAAGCGGGGAGACCTGGAGGAGTTTTGGGGGGGTTCCCAGAGGGGAGGACGCCCCCCGAGGAGGGGAGGGGGGGCTCTGAGGGGGGCTCACCGTGCGCGGGGGGCAGCCGGGTCCGCATCACCAACACCCCGGGGTGCTGCACGTGCAGGAGGGGCGGGCACGACCCCCCCTCGGGGGGCACCTGTGCGTTTTGGGGAGGGGGCAGGAGCTGAACCCCCCCGTCCTGACACACCCCCCACCCCCCAAATCGTGTCCCGGGCTCTGTCCCGCACCTGCGAGCGCCGCGGGGCCCCCCCGTCCGCTCGGGTCAGCACCGTGGGCCGCTCCTGGGGGCTGCGGGGGGGGCGACGCTGCCTGGGGGGGTGCAGGGGGTGAGACCCCCCCCCCGTACCCCCCCCGTGCCCCCCCAGCGTGTGCCAGGCCTGGACACGTGGCCCCCGCCGGGCCTGGCCCAGTTACCCCCCAGTGCTCCCAGTACGGGCTGAGCCCGCTCCCATCTTCCGCTGGCCCTGCTCAAACCATGCACCACCGCCCTGCTGAGCTCCCAGTCCGTCCCAGTCCGTCCCAGTCCGTCCCGGTCCGTCCCAGTCCATCCCAGTTCGTCCCAGTCCCTCCCAGTCCATCCCAGTCCATCCCAGTCCATCCCAGTGTCATCCCAGTCCATCCCAGTCCATCCCAGTCCCTCCCAGTCCATCCCAGTCCCTCCCAGTCCATCCCAGTCCATCCCAGTCCATCCCAGTCCATCCCAGTCCCTCCCAGTCCCTCCCACTGTCATCCCAGTGTCATCCCAGTCCATCCCAGTCCATCCCAGTCCATCCCAGTCCCTCCCAGTCCCTCCCACTGTCATCCCAGTGTCATCCCAGTCCATCCCAGTCCATCCCAGTCCATCCCAGTCCCTCCCACTGTCATCCCAGTGTCATCCCAGTCCCTCCCAGTCCCTCCCAGTCCATCCCAGTCCGTCCCAGTCCGTCCCAGTCCGTCCCAGTCCCTCCCAGTGTCATCCCAGTGTCATCCCAGTGTCATCCCAGTCCATCCCAGTCCCTCCCAGTCCATCCCAGTCCATCCCAGTGTCATCCCAGTCCATCCCAGTCCATCCCAGTCCCTCCCAGTCCATCCCAGTCCATCCCAGTGTCATCCCAGTGTCCCCCAGTGTCCCCCAGTGCCTCCCAGTGTCCCCCAGTGTCCCCCAGTGTCCCCCAGTGTCCCCAGTGGCTCCCAGTTCCCCAGCTCACGGGTCCCGGGCGCTCGCCATGGCTCTGGGTGACACCGGGCGCTTCCACCCCCGATTTATAGACGGGAAACCACAGCCCTGAGTCACGGCGGGGGCGGGGGGCCGGGGTGGGCCCCCCCAGACCCAAACAAGTGCCCTAAGACAGCCGGGACAGACACCCCAAAACGCAGAGAAATGCCCCAAAACAGCAGAGCGATGCCCTGAAATGCGTGGGATGAAAACGCGAAGAAATGGCACAAATTGGGAGGGGAGAGACGCCCCAAAGCCATCACGGCAAGACACCCCAAAAACGGGGGGAAATGCCCCAAAAAGAGCAGCCAGAAACATCCCAAACTGGCCGGAGATGCTGGGAAATGCCTCTGAAGAGCTGAACCCCAAAACAAGCAGGGAGAAATGCCCCGAGATGGGACAGCCTGAATTGGCCAGGCAGACACCCCAAAATGAGGAGGAAAGCCCCGAAATAATGGCTCAGACACCCCAAAATAGCCAGAGACATCCCAAAGGGATGCAAAATGCCCCAAAATAGCCAAGGACACCCTAAAATGAGGCAGAACGCCCCAAAACAGCCAGGCAGAAACAGCCTAAAAATGGCCTTAAAGAGGTAACTCAAAATCAAGACAAACACCCCAAAACCAGCCAGGCAAAAACACTGGAAAAAGCAAAGATTGACCCGAAAATGGCCAGGCAGAAACGCCCCAAATCCAGCGGGCTGAGATGTGCCAAAACGAGGAGAAACGCCCTGGAATAAACGGGTAGAGACGCCTCAAAAAATGGCGGGACAGAGATTCCCCAAAATTCAACAAAACACCCCAAAGCTGCTGGGCACGGACAGCCCGGAATGAGCGAGAAACCCCCCAAAAGCGACGTCTTGGAGCCTTTGGGGGTCCCACAAACCGCGGGCTCTGTCCCCCCCTCGTGTCCCATCCCCCACAAACGCCGCCAAAAGCCCCGAAACGCCCCAGAATGACGCTGTCGGAAAAAGCGGCTTCAACACCTCCAAAGAGCCGGCAAATGGCCCCAAATCGCTGGGGTGCCCCCAAACCCTAAAACCTCACAGAGGGGAAAAACCCCAGGCAAAGACTCCCCCCCCCCACCCCGGGCCCCCCCAAATTTCGGGGGCTTCTTCCACCCGCAGGCCCCGAGTTTTTCCCTTTTTTCCATCCCCAAAATCCACTTGGTTCCGAGTCAGTTTTTGACGCTTTCTAGCCCTGGATTTGCCGGGTTTTACCCCAAAGCGGCTCTGGGTGTAGCAGCCGGGACCCCTCCCCATTTTTGGGGTGGGGTTGGGAGTTTTTCCACCCCCGGGACTTCCCCGGCTCGAAGAGACCTGAAACTGAGCCCGAGCCGGCAGGAAATAAGGGAGGGGGGTGCGGTGGATTTTTGGAGGGGGTAGAGCAGAGCCAGTGCCTGCCCCCCCCCATGAGGACCCCCAGCCCACCCCCTGCGCCCCCCTGGGCGGCACCAGCCCCTCGTGCGCTGCCCCCTCCCCTGGGGAGGTTTAGGGCACAGCCCCCCTGAACCCCCCAAAATCCGCTCACCAGCCCTGGCACCCCGCTTTTTATGGGCCCCCCGTGATGTCAGGGAACCCCCCCACACCCAGGGGGGTCCAGGGGGCCCCCCAAATCCTCCTGCTCCCCTTCTGCCCCTCATTCTCACGGGGGGCTCTCCAGGCATCAGCACCGCCCCAGAGTTCCACTGGTGCCGAGGCTCCTTTTTTGGGGGGTTTAGGGGGGCTAATGCCCCCCAGAGACCCCACCCCACTCCTCACCCCCCCCCCCAAGGGGAGCAGATATTGGGGGAACCCCTCTTTGCTCCCCCAGCCCCTGAGGACCCATAAGAACGGGGTGTGGGGGGCATTAACAGCCCTTCAAGGCGCCCCCCTCAGTGTCCAGGGCTCCCCCAAACATCCCCGGGGCACTCGGGGGTCCTGGGGGACCCCCTTTAACTCTCAGCGCTCCCCAAACGGCTGCAGACTCTGGGGGGGGACACTTTGCCCCCTCAGGAGTGCCCTTTAACCCCCCCTTGGTGACCCCGGGCCCCCGGGGGTCCCCCTAGCCTCCGGGAGCCCCCCCAAAGCCTCAGTGAACCCAGGAATTGGGGGGGAAGGGGGGGCTCCGTTTCACAGCCCCTCCCTCGGGACCCCCAGCTCGCCCCGCAGGCCCCGCCCCTCCGCCATGGCCCCGCCCCCCGGGCCAGGCCCCGCCCCCGCGCTGCGGCTGCAGGCCCCGCCCCTCCGCCATGGCCCGGGCTCCCGCCTCCGCCCCGGCGCCCCCCCCGTGGCCGGACTCCCGGCGTGCCCCGCGCGGGGGGGGCCCCTCCCAGCCCCCCCCGCGCCCCGGGACCCCCCCCCAAACCCCCGGGACCCCCCCCTTAGCCCCCCGTGACCCCTCGGCCGGCGGGACCCCCCTCCCGCCCGCCTCGACCCCGTCGCCCCCCCTCGCGGAGGTCCCCGAGCCCCCGCCGGGGGTCCCCGAGGGCCCCGCCGCCCCCCCGGGGGACCCCGACAGCCCCGCGCCCCCCGGGGTGGGCGGGGGGTCCCGGCGGGTCCTTTTCGCCGACGCTCTGGGGCTGCCCCTGACCCGCCTGCGGCAATACCGGCCCTGGGACCCTCGGGGGCGGGGGGGGCCGCCGGGGGGGGCCGGGGGGGGGGTCCCCGGAGGGGGGGAGGGGGGCGCGGTGGGAGAGCCGCCCCCCCCCGGGATCTGGATGAGGCCTGGGAAGGGCAGGTAAGAGATGGAGGGGGGGGGGAAATCTGCATGGGGGACCCCCAAAATGGGGTCAACCCCCCACCCCCCCGCATGCTCCCTCCGAAATTGAGGGGGGGGCTGTGGCGCGTGCCTGTGCTCCCCCCGGACCCCTCGGGCCCCGGATGTGGGTCACGCTATGGGGGGGATGCAGCTGCTGCTCTCTCGCCCCTAATTTGGGGGGGTGGGGGGAGAATCGGCCCTCTCCGGTGACCCCCCCACACCCGTGTCCCCCCAAAAGGCCACAGGAGGCGGAGGACGTGCAGCCCCCACCCCCCGAGCACAGCACAGGTAAGTATCAGTCCCCCACCAAATCTGGGGGTGCACCCCAACTGCTGGGGCACCCTCCAGTTTTGGGGATCCCCCTCAATGCTGGGCATCCCCCCGAATTTTGGGGGTCCTTCACTTCCCCCCCCCCCCCTTTCCATCCCACAGAGCCTGACCCTGCCCCAACGCCCCCTCCGGATGCGGAGCAGCCCCCAGCACAGGTGAGACAACACCCTCTCCCCACAAAGCTGGGGTTCCCCCCTCCCCCGAGGACGGGGGCACCCCAAACTCTGCCCCCCCCGAGGACGGGGGCACCCCAAACTCTGCCCCCCCAGGGCGCCGAGGACGAGGCGGTGGCGCGGGAGCTGGAGCAGCTCTACCTGTCCCACCTGCGCCGGCTGCGGGGGGACCCCGGCGACAGCGACCCCCCCCCGAGAAACGGGGGCCCCCCCTTCCCCGAGCGAGCCCCCAACACCTCCCTGGCCAACGAGATGGCGCTGCGCTACGAGGGGGGGGGGGGCCGCTGCAGCCCCCCGGTGCTGCTGGGGAGGGGGGGGCCGGTGGAGGGGGCGCTGGTGGTGCCGGCGAGGCCCCCCCGGGGGCGAGGGAGCAGTTTGGGGGGAGCCCTGAGGGGGTGCGGGGTGGTTCTGGCCTTGGCCGTGCTGGTCCCGGTGGCCTGGGGGGACGGGGGGGGCCCCACGGCCGCGCTGGCCCTGGGGCTTTACCTGGCGCTGGCCTGGCTGACGTGAGCTGCGGGGGGAGCGCACTCGGCACCTCCCGAAATCCTCACAGCCCCCCCATTTCACCTCTGAAAACGTGCGGCACCCCGAAATCACTCGGGGGATTGGGGGGGGGTCTGAGCTGCGGCATGGGGAGATGGAAAGGCACCCCCAAATTACCCCCTCCCCATCCCGGGGTGGGGGCAGCGTCACTCTGTGGGACCCCCGCCCCACCCATGTGCACCCCAGCCGGGTTTTGGGGCGCCCCTGTGTACATACAGCCATGGAACGACGCTGTCCCCGAGTTCTTGTCATGGGGGGCGCTTTGGGGAGGAAGCTCGGGGTGGGTTGGGGGGTAGGGGAGGGTTGTCTGTCCCTGTTTAGGGGGTGGGGGCCCGGTGCCCCCCCCCGCCGCCGCTGTCGCAGCCGTTTCCTGCCCCCGGGGAAGGTCCCAGCAAAGGTCACGGGGCCCGTGGATGACAAACAGCCCCCCCAGGCCCCCCGGAGCAGGGGCACGCTCACCTCGGGCTGTCACCTCATGGGCGCCTGGTGCTGACAGAAGGCTCTGTGACCCCTGCGAGCAGCTGGGGGTCCTCAGTGTGCTGGGAGCAGCTGGGGTGGGGGGTCCCGAACCCCCTGGAAGAACTGGGGGGGGGGGTCCTGGGAGCATCTGGGGAGGGTCCTAGGTCCCCTTGGAAGAACTGGGGGTCCTGAATGTCCTGGGAGCAGCTGGAGGGGGATGTCTTGAGCCCCCTGGAAGAATTGTGGGGGTCCCGAATATCCTGGGAGCAGCTGGGGAGGGTCGTGAGCCCCCTTTGAAAAACTGGAGGTGTCCTGAGTATCCAGGGAGCAGCTGGGGCGGGGGTTTTGAACCCGTCTGGAAGAACTGGGGGTTTCTGAATGTCCTGGGAGCAGCCAGGGGGGGTCCTGAGCCTCTTGGAGGTGGCCAGGCGGGGGTCCCCAGCCCCCAGTGAAGCTGCTGAGGGGGTCTCAGTCCTCAGGGAGGCTCTCCCTGTCCTGGATCCAGCCGAAGGAGGGTCCTGTGTCCTCAGGTGACATTGGGGTGGTCCCATCTCCTCAGGACTCACTGTGGGGTGTCCTCACAGTGCTTCAGGTGACAGGTGGGGACTCGCAGCCCCCTGGGCTTACACTGGATGGGGTCCCAGTCCCTCAGGTGGGGCTGTCCCATCCTCCCTGGGGGTCCTGCTCCTCCTGACCCCTCTGGGTGACTGTTGGGGGGGGTCCCAGCCCTCCTGGAGTCACAGTGTGGGTGGTGGTCCTGGCCTGTCCCTGCGGTCCCTCAGCCCCTCAACAGAGACGGGGAGTGGGGGCACAATGACACAGCTCTCCTGAAATCACTATGTGGGGGTCACAGTCCCTCTGGACTCACTGGTGGGGGATTCCTCCTCCCCTCAGCTCTTCAGGTGACAGCAGCAGGGTGTGTCCCGGCCCCTCTGGCCTCACTGTGAGGGCATCCTTCATCTCCGGATGCTCCACTCCTCCTGCAATCCCCCAGTCCTTTGGGTGACATCGTGTGGGTGTTTCAGCCCCTGTAAAGTCACCGTGGGGGGGTCCCAGTCCCTCAAGTGACAGTTTGGGGGGAACCCCTCTCCTCCGGGGGGGCCCCGCTGCCCCCGCGCTCCTCCGGCCCCTCATGGCGGCGGGGGGGCGGGGCCTCTCCCCTCACGGCGGGGCTCTCGCGCCGCCCGCACGTGCGCTTCTCGCGATGCGCATGCGCGCGGCTCCCCCGCCCCGCCCACCGGGCTCTCGGAGCCCGCCAAAGCAGCGCGCGCCCATTGGCTGTCCCTTTCCCGCCCGCCCCGCGTGACGGGAGTCGCCATGGCAACCGGCCAATGGGCAGCGCGCGAGTGACGAGCGGGTGGGCGGGGCCTCGGCGGCGGCGGCGCGCGCGCTTTTTCGGCCGCAGCTTCGGCCCTGGCGGGCGCCGGAACCGCCGCCATGAGCGGGGCCGGGGCCGGGGCGGACCGGCCGTCCCCGGCCAAGCTCCGCCGCCTGGACGAGCCCAGCGGGACGGGGCCTGCCGCCGCCGTTACCCGCGGAGAGAGGGCCCGTTCCCCCACCCCCGCCGGAGGTCGTGGTGAGGGCCGCAGCGCGCGCGCGCGGGGTGACGGCTCCGGGCATGCGCGGGGCGGGGACGCGCGCGCGCCCCCTGGCGGCGGCCCCGGGAGCGCGGCTTTGGCCGGGGAGGGGCTGGAGACCCCCGGGGGGGGCACGGGGGGGGGAGAGACCACCGGAGGGGCCGTGGCCAGCCGGGAGAGCACCGGAGAGGTCCCAGAGGGCCTGGAGAGCACCGGAGGGACAGCAGGGAGCTTGGAGACCCCCAACGGGCCCGAGGGGAGCCTGGAGAACAGCAGGAGATGCAAAGGGAGCCTGGAGACAACAAGAACTGACTGCTCGGAGCAGGGAAAAGAGGGTTTGGAGAGCAGCAGAGAGGTCACGGAGGGGATGGAGAGCACCAGTGAGGCCATGGGGGACCTGGGAGTTGCTGTCACCCCCTCCTTGGAGTGGAGCGGGGGCGTCCCGGAGACTCCTGCGGAATCCAAGGGAAGCCTGGAGAGCAGCAGAGAGGTCACGGATGGTCTGGAGAGCAGCAGGGAGGTCACGGATGGTCTGGAGAGCAGCAGGGAGGTCACGGATGGTCTGGAGAGCAGCAGAGAGGTCACGGATGGTCTGGAGAGCAGCAGGGAGGTCACGGATGGTCTGGAGAGCAGCAGAGAGGTCACGGATGGTCTGGAGAGCAGCAGGGAGGTCACGGATGGTCTGGAGAGCAGCAGAGAGGTCACGGATGGTCTGGAGAGCAGCAGGGAGGTCACGGATGGTCTGGAGAGCAGCAGGGAGGTCACGGATGGTCTGGAGAGCAGCAGAGAGGTCGCAGGCAGCGCTGGGACCACCAACGGGCGCAAAGGGAGTCTGGAGACAGCCGTCATTCGCTGCTTGGAGCAAGGGAGAAGGAGCAAGGAGGGCCGGGACAGCAGCACCAGGGTCCTGGGCAGCGTGGAGAGCGATGCTTCTGCTGCCGGGGAGCTGAAAAGCACCAGCAGGCGCAAGGCAAAGACCCCTGCCAGGCCCAGGGGGAGCGTGGAGACCAGTCCCCGGTGCCTGGAGTGGGAGAGAAGCGGGAGGGGGGCCCTGGAGGCCGGCGGGGAGGTCCTGGAGGACACAGGGAGCCTGGAGACCATCGCTGGCCACGAAAAGCGGGACAGAGAGCAGAAAGGGGGCTTGGAGCCCACCACGGAGCCCCAGGAGGGCCTGGAGCCCACCCCCACGGCTTGTGTGGGGCAGAGCCGGGGCGGCCCCGGGCTCCCGGATCTCCTGGGGGTCCCGGAGCCCGCGGGGGTCCCGGTCCCCAAGGAGCACGTGGCCGAGGAGAGCGCGGTGATCTCCCTGGACGAGGACGAGGAGGAGGAGGAGGAGCGGGACGAAGGCCCGGCGCGGTACCTGGCGGCGCTGGAGGCCGTGCAGCTGGAGCTGGAGGCGGTGGAGGAGGAGGCGGCTCGAGCCTTTCGCCGCCTCCGCTCCCGCTTCTGCCTGCGCCGCCGGCCGCACCTGCAGCACCGCAACCGCCTCATCCAGCACATCCCCGGCTTCTGGGTCACCGCCGTATCCTTGGGGGGCTGCGTTTTGGGGGGGGGGGGCCGTGTGGGGAGTTCTAGATCTTTCCTTGACGCCGCCATCCCCAGTTCCTGAACCACCCGCAGCTCTCGGCCATGATCAGCGACCGCGACGAGGACGCGCTGAGCTACATGACGAGCCTGCAGGTGCCTGGAGGGGTTTTGGGGGGCGATTCGGGGCCGTGTGGCCCCCCCGAGGTAACAGCCCTGGGCCCGCAGGTGGAGGAGTTCGGCCAGACCCGCCCCGGGTGCCGCATCCGCTTCTTCTTCAGCGTCAACCCCTATTTCCAGAACGACGTCGTGGCCAAGGAGTTCGTGCGCAGCCCCTCGGGTGGGTGACGGGGACGGGGGGCTTCGAACAGCCCGAGGAGGGGTCTGGGGGCTCCAGAGTGAGCCCCTCACGTCCTGTCCCCCCTCCCAGGTCACCTGGTGTCCCACTCGACCCCGATCCGGTGGTGGCAGGGCCAGGACCCCCGGTCCCGCTCCCACAAGGGCCCCCCAGCCCCCCGCAGCTTCTTCGCGTGGTTTGGGGACCACAGCTTCCCTGCGGGGGACCGTGTGGCCGAGGTGAGCTCCCAGTGCTCCCAGTAACAAATCCCAGTGCTCCCAGTAACAAATCCCAGTGCTCCCAGTAACAAATCCCAGTGCTCCCAGTAACGCCTCCCAGTGCTCCCAGTGCTCCCAGCACCCCCCTGACCTCCCCGTCTCCACCCAGATCATCAAGGAGGAGCTTTGGCCCAACCCGCTCCAGTTCTACCTGCTGGGGGAGGGCGCCGAGGGACCCCCTGACAGGTGAGCTGTGCCCAGGGGGGTTTGGGGGGCTCCAGGGGATGGAACCCCAAACCTTGAACGCTCCCTGCGGGGTTTGGGGGGCTCCAGGGGGGGAACCCCAAACCTTGAACGCTCCCTGCGGGGTTTGGGGGGCTCCAGGGGGGGAACCCCAAACCTTGAACGCTCCCTGCGCAGCGAGAGCGGCGAGGACTGCGTGGTGATCCTGGACGACGACGAGGACGTGCAGGAGATCCCGGATGACGGCGATGGTGAGTGACCGACCCCCCCTCTACCCCGGGGGGACCCCAAAACTCCTCAGCCAGGGAAATGGGGGGCTGGGACCCCTCCAGAGTCCCCTTGGAGGGGGAGTAGGGGCTGATTTTGTGCCCCCTGACCCCCCCTCCAGGCAGTGGCGTGGAAGAGGTCCCGACTGAGGAGCCCCCCAACCCCCCCGTGGGACAGAAGGACCCCAACAGGGGCAGAATTTAATTGGGGGGGGGGATTTGGGGGTGCTGCACATCTCCACCCCCCACTCCCCCCCTCAGCATTGCGGGTAACGAGGGGCTGGGGGCCCCCAACACAGCTCAGGGTGTTTGAAGGCCTTTCACCCCCCCCTTCCCCCCCAAACCCTTCAGGAGCTCCCCCTCCAGGGACCTGGGGGGTGAGGGGGGGTCCCCCTAAATCCTTCCCCCCCCCCACCACACACAAGGGGAGAAACACAACCATTTCCTGACCATTTTTGTACATGTTGGGTTAAAAAACTTGTAAAATTTTCTTTTTATATCTAAAAATATATTATAATAAAGAGAAAGTTTTAAGAGACTCAGAGACCGAACCCCAAGAAGGGGTCGGGGAGGATTTTGGGGTGATTTTACTGCCCTGGTGTTGGGGTGAGGGGCTCCCCTGGCTCTGGGAGTGCCTCAGTGTCCCCCCAGCCCCACAAAGAGGGGGGAGTCACCCCCATGGAGCCCCCCCGGTACCGGTACCGACCACCCCAACAGAACCGGTTCCCTCCTCAGACCCCCGAATCCGCTGCTGGTACCCCCAAAACCCTTCCCAGTGCACGACCCCTCCTCCGGTGCCGCTTCCCCCTGACCCCCGTGACCTCCCTCCCGTTCCCGGTGCTCCGGTACCCCCCACATCCAGCCCGGTACCGGAGCCCCCCCGCCTCCGGTGGCTCCCGGAGCTCCGCCGACCCCGGGAAACCGAACCGCGGCTTCCCGAACCTGGGGGGAGATGGGCGGGCGGGGGAGGAAATCGCCTCCGGGCCGATCCCGATCCCGGTTCCGTTCCCGGTCCCGGTTCCGATCCCGGTCCCGGTCCCGGCCCCCCCCGAACAGCGGCGCCGGTTCCTCCCCGCCCCCTCCGCACGGCGGCGCTACCGCTGCGCGTCTCCGCCAATCAGCGGCCGGATCCCGGCGCGAGCCGCGCCCCCACCAATCAGCGGCTGAGGCCACGCCCCCGAGGCACCGCCCAGCGGCAGAGGGGCGTGGCCAAGACAAAGCCCCGCCCCCAGCCCGCGGGGAGGGGGCGAGACCCCCCCGTGACCCCCCCAAAAAGGCAGGAGCGCCCCCCGAGCAGGGTCACACACACAGACACGGCCAGGCTGGACACCGAGGGGCTTTACTGCCCCCCGCAAGCACCAACGGGGGCCTGGGGGGGGCCCAGGGATCTGGGGGGGCTCCCGGGGGTCCCAGGGGGCTCCCGGAGATCTGGGGGGGCTCCCGGGGGTCCCAGGGGGCTCCCGGGGATCTGGGGGGGCTCCCGGGGGTCGCTATGAGGCAGAGTCGGAGGCCTCGGAGCTGTCCTTGACGTCGGTGCTCTCGGTGGTCTCGCTGACCTCGCTGACGTCTTTGCTGTCGCCCCCCCCGTCCTCGTGGTGGGGTCCCGGGGGGGGGTGCGGGGGGGGCCCCCCCGAGCCGCAGACCCCATCCCCACTCCGGGGGGGCTCGGCGGGGGCGGGGGGCCGGCCCCGCTCCTTCTGCTCCACCTGCTTCCTCAGCTGGGCGGGCACAGAGGCGTTACCGGGGGTCCTGGGGGGGGGTGGGAGCCCCCCAGGAGGGTTTGGGGGTCCCGGGGAGGGGGGGGGAAGCCCCCCAGGAGGGTTTGGGGGTCCCGGGAGGGGAGGGGGGCTGTACCTCATCGGCCATTTGGGTCAGGTCCCGTTTCATGGCGTAGGCGTCCTCCCCGTCCGCGTAGTACTTGGGCTCCACCTCGCTGATCCTGGGGGCGGCGCGGGGGGCTCGCACGGCAGGGCGGGGGGCGTTTCACCCCCTCACGGGGTGCCTGACCCCCCCAAACCCCCCCGTTTCCTCCCACAGCTCCCCCAAAGCCCCCCCGGCCCGGCCCCACTCACTGGAAGTTGAGGGTGTTGGAGTAGAGGTGCAGCGCCGCCCGGTTGCTGCCGAGGACCAAGGGGGGGTTATTCTGGGGGTGTTCCCGGGGGTCTGGGGGGGATTGGGGGGCACGGGGGGGGGTCTCACCTCTTGCGGACGTGCAGGGACACGTATTTGGCGTTGAAGTTCTCGATCATGGCCCGCGACGCCTGGTCCATGAGCTTCTGCGCCAGCCCCAGGCGCCGGTGCGAGCGTTTCACCGCCTGCGACGGCCCCACGCGGGCTGGGACACCCCAAAAACAGCCCCGGGGACCCCAAAAACAGCCCCGGGGACCCCAAAAACAGCCCTGGGGACCCCAAAAACAGCCCCGGGGACCCCAAAAACCACCCCACACCCCCGGGACACTCCCAGATCGCCCCGCACTGGCCCTGGAAAAGCCCCCAGAGCCTCACAAGCCCTTAAAGAGCCACCAAAGCCTCTCTGAGATCGCCCCAAACCCCTCAAGTGACCTTAAAGCGCATCCCAAGCTCTCCGACCCCACCCAAGAGCCCCCCAAAACCCCTCAGGGAACTCCCCGAGTGCTCAGGCTCCCTCCAAGAGCCCCTCAAGGGCTCCCAAACCCTCAGGTGACCCCAGAGACCCTCAAAGAGCCCCCTCCCCACCCCGAGACCCCAAAGCTCCCCCTCCTTACCAGGGATGTGATGTGCCCGTGTGGGACGTCATCGGGGTCCTCCTCCCTGCACGAGCACGGGGAGGGGGTGAGACCCCCCAGATCCCACCAGCCACCCACCCCAGACCCCCCCAGACCCCCGGAGAAGGTGGGGAAGAGACGCCCCCTCCCCACCCCACACTCACATCTTGGCCAGGACGTATCCCACGATCTTCCCGTTCTCGTCCTCGGCGATGTACGAGAGCTGGGGGGGGGACAGGGGTCAGGGGGGCTCTGGGGGCAATTCCAGGCGTTCCTGGGGGAGGGAAAAGGATCCGGGGGGTCCCGGGGGGTGGATCTGGGTGTCCCTGAGGGGGGGGAGCCAGGGGGTCCTGAGGGGGGAAATCCCAAGGTCTGGGGGAAGGATTCAGGGGGTCCCGGGTGTCCCTGAGGGGGAATCGGGGGGTCCTGAGGGGGTCCCGGGGGGTCTCGGGTGTCCCTGAGGGGGTCCCGAGGGTCTTGAGGGGGATTGAGGGGTCCTGACAGGGGATCAGGGGGTCCTGAGGGGTCCTGGGTGTCCCTGAGGGGGTGCTGAGGGGTCCTAAGGGGGTTCTGGGTGTCCCTGAGGGGGGATCGGGTGTCTCTGAGGGGGTCCCGGGGGTCCCTGAGGGGTCCCGGGTGTCTCTGAGGGGGTCCCGGGGGGGATTCGGGCCCCGGGGGTGTCCCAGGGAGGGTCCGGCTGTTCCAGGGCCGCACCTGGGGCCAGGAGAGGCCGTGGTAGAAGTAATATTTCATCTGGTAGTTCTCGGGCAGGCAGAGCAGGTTGCAGTGCTGCATGTTCATCAGGTCCTCGGGCTGCCGGGCGGCACCGGGACACCGGGAGTCACCCCGGGACACCGGGAGTCACCCCGGGAGTCACCCCGGGACCGGCCCCGCCGCTCCCCCGCACCGGGCCGGGCGCTCGGAGCCCCCACCGGGGCACAGGACCCGCCTGAGAGCCCCGGAACTCCCCGGTTCCCCCGTCCGAGGGCCGCTACCGGAGCCGGGTCCCTCCCTCAGACACTCGTGACCCCCCAGCTCCCCGGCCCAGGGCCCGGTGCTCCCCTCACACGTCCCGGTATCACCATCAGATCCCTCCCCGCTCCCCCTCGCCGAGCCCCGGCTGAGCCCCCCCCGCTCCCCGGGGCCGCCCACCCTCGCGTTCCGGATGTTCATGGCTGCGGCTCCCGGTGCCGGTCGCGATTCCCGATCCCGATCCCGGTCCCGGTCCCGGCTCCGCTCCCGGTCCCCTCACGAGCCGCTTCCGGCGGAGGTTCGCCCCCGACCAATCAGCGCTGAGCCCGCCCGCTCGCCCCGCCGGACTGACAGGCGCACCAGCCAGTCAGCGACGAGATCCGCGCGTGCCTCCCGCTGCCCAATCACGTGTAGAGCGCTTGGGATTGACAGCGGCACGAGCCAATGGGGAGAGACGGGAGGCGGGGCAGCGCAAGGCTCGGAGGCCGCGTGGGCGAACACGCTTTATTGCGGTGGGGGAGGGGCGGGGGGGACTCCCGGGGGTCCCCACGTTCGGGGGGGGGGGGGGCTCGGGATGGGCCCCCCACACCTGAGCGGGGTCCCCATCGCGGGGTTTCGCGACTTCCTGAGTGATGTCACAGCCACACTGCTGGGGTTTGTCCCCAAATCGCGGGGTGTCCCCGCTCGGGGTGGGGGTCGTGTCCACTCGGGGTGGGTCGTGTCCACTCGGGGGGGGTCGTGTCCGCTCAGGAAACACCGTTCCCACCCATCCGGTGCCCCCAGTCCTCGTCCCCGCAGCGCTCCCGTCCTGGAGTGTCCCTGGAGCGTGTCCAGCCACAGCGTCCATCCCCGCCGGGTCCCGGCGTGGCCGCTCCCCCTCCCCAAATTCGGGCCGGGGGATGCCCCGGCTCAGGGCTGCATGCGCAGGGCCCCGTCCAGCCTCACCACCTCCCCGTTGATCATGGGGTTCTCGGCCAGCGCCTGCACCAGGTGCGCGTACTCGGCCGGGTCCCCCAGCCGGGACGGGAACGGCACCTGCTGTCCCAGGAAATTCCGAACCTTCTCGGGGAGCCCGGCCAGGAGCGGCGTGGAGAACAGCCCTGCGGAGCCCCAAAAGCGGGGGGTGACCGGGGAGCTCCCCCGCGCCCCCTCCCCGGCCCCGCCGCCCCCAGACCCACCTGGGGCGATGGTGACCACGCGGATGCCGAGCGGCGCCAGGTCCCGGGCGATCGGCAGCGTCATGCCCACGATGCCGCCCTTGGACGCCGAGTACGCGGCCTGGCCCACCTGTGGGGAGCGTGTGTGGCCACCGCAGGGTCCCCCCGCCCGCGGCCCCGGGGGTCCCGGGGGTCCCGGGGGTCCCGGGGGTCCCTGACCTGGCCCTCGAAGGCGGCCACGCTGGCCGTGTTGACCACGAGCCCGCGGTGGCCGTCGGCGTCGGGCTGGTTGCGGCTCATGAGCTGCGCGCTCAGGCGGATCACGTTGAAGGTCCCCACCAGGTTCACCTGCAGGAGGAATTGGGGAGGGGGTCTCGTGGTGCCCCCTGTGCTGGGAACACCCCAAAGTGCCCACATCCACTGAGGAGGTCACCCCTGATCCACCCCACCGACCACCGAGCCCCCCAAGACCCCCACTCACACTGATGACCCTCTGAGCCCCCTGAGCCCTCTGAGCCCCCCGAGCCCCCCTAAGCCCCCCGAGCCCCCCGCTCACGTTGATGACCCCCCGAGCCCCCCGAGCCCCCCGAGCCCCCCGCTCACGTTGATGACCCCCCGAGCCCCCCGCTCACGTTGATGACCCCCCGAGCCCCCCGAGCCCCCCGCTCACGTTGATGACCCTCTGGAAATCCTCCAGCTCGTGCACTTTGTCCTTTTTGCTGTTGTAGGTTTTGACGGCGATGCCGATCCCGGCGCAGTTCACGGCCAGGTCCAGGCGGCCAAAATTCTTCTGGGCCAGGGCCAGCGCGGCCCCCACGTCCTCGGGAGAGGTCACCTGGGGGGAGGGGCTGTCACCTGTACCTGCTCACTTGGGGTCACCTGGGGGGGGAGGGGACCCGAGGGGAGGGGGGGGTCACCACTGGGGTCACGCTGGGTCACGGCTGCTGGGGCTGAGGTGGGGTCGGGGTCACTGTGGGGTGACATCGGTGGGGTGACAGGGGCAGGGTCACTGTGGGGTGACATCGGCGGGGTGACATCGGTGGATGTCACTCCTGGGGTCAAGGTGGCCCCGCATCGAGGGGGGGCTCAAGGCAGCCCCCACCTGCTCAGGTGAGGCCCCCCGGGGACAAGGGGCGGGTCCCAGGGGGTGCCACAGGAGGGGGCGGGCTGCGATGTCACCACCGAGGTCAAGGTGACCCCAAGTTCTCACTCAAGGCCACGCTGGCCCCACTTTGGGGGGTCTCGGGCTGGTCCCACCTCCTTGGCCAAGGCCACCTGTGGGGCCAGGGGCGCTCCCTGCGAGGTGCGGCCGCAGCCGGGGGGCTCAGCGGGGGCTGGGGGTGACCCCCCGCTCGGGGCCGCTGATGCCACCGGCTGTCCCCGGGAGCCCCCCGGTGCTCACATCGGCCGCGGCGAAGGCGCAGCGCTCCCCGAGCTCCCGGGCGAGCTGAGCCCCGGCGGACGCGGGCAGGTCCAGCAGCACCACCCGAGCCCCGCGCTGCAGCAGCCGCTCCACCGTGGCCCGGCCCAGCCCGGAGCCGCCGCCGGTCACCAGCGCCACCAGGCCCTGCCCAGGGGGACACGGAGGGGTCAGCGGGGACGGGAGACCCCCGCACACACCCCCGGGGACCGGGGAGGGGGGTCCCGGTACCTTCACGCTGCGAATCGCCGCCATCGCCGCCGCCCGGCCAATGGCTGCGGGGGGAGGGAGCGGGAGGGACCGGGGAGGGAGCGGGAGGGACCGGGGAGGGACAAGGGAGGAGCGGGGGGAGAGGGGAGGAGAGGGGAGGGACCGGGAGGGACCGGGGGAGGGAGCGGGGGAGACCGGGGGGGAGCGAGTGGGATCGGGAGGAGAGGGGAGGGACCGGGGAATTACCGGGGGGACACGGGGGGGACACCGGGGAATCACTGGGGAATTACCGGGGAATTACCGGGGAATTACCGGGAATTACCGGGGAATTACCGGGGAGTTACCGGGGAGTTACCGGGGAATCACCGGGGAATCACCGGGGAATTACCGGGAACTACCGGGGAATTACCGGGGAATTACCGGGAATCACCGGGAATTACCGGGGAATTACCGGGAATCACCGGGGAGTTACCGGGGAATTACCGGGGAATTACCGGGAATTACCGGGAATCACTGGGGAATCACCGGGAAATTACCGGGAATTACCGGGGAATTACCGGGGAATCACCGGGGAATTACCGGGGAATTACCGGGAATTACCGGGAATCACTGGGGAATCACCGGGGAATTACCGGGGGGACACGGGGGGGACACCGGGGAATTACCGGGGAATTACCGGGAATTACCGGGGAATCACCGGGGAATTACCGGGAATTACCGGGGGACACCGGGGAATTACCAGGAATTACCGGGGAATCACCGGAAATCACCGGGGGGACACCGGGGGGACACGGGGGGGACACCGGGGGGACACCGGGGGCTGCAGCCCCGGGGGAGGGACGGGCAGGGGTGGGGGGATCACGAGCGGGGGTCCCCGGCGGGATTGAGGGGGGGCCCGGGGGGGGCCCGAGGCGCTGAGGGTCGCGGCCCCCCGGGGGTCAGGAGGGGTCCCATGGGGGGGGTCCCGGTCCCCTTTCCTTCCTCATCCCCAGGACTGACCCCCCCCTAAAGAGAGACAGGGCTGAGAGCTTCGGGGGGGGGGGGGAGCAGGACCCCAAAAAAGGGGCCGGGGACCCCCGAGGGGACAAGAGGCGCTTCCAAATCCCCGGACTGGGATTCCCAAAGGGGGGAAATTCCAGCCCCCTCCCCAAAAAAGGGGTCGGGATCGGGACCCCCGGAGCAGAAAATCGCCCGGGGAAGGAGGGGGGAGGGTTGGGGGGTCCAGGACCCCCGGGGGGGGGCACGGAGGAGCCCCGGGGAAGGCCCCAGGACCCCCGGGGAAAGCCCCAGGACCCCTGGGAAAGCCCCAGGACCCCCGGGAAGGCCCCGGGACCCCCGGAGGTGCCGGGGTGAGGTTCCCCGGGGGGGCCCCGCTGGCCGTGCCCGGCCCTCCCCGCCCCCCCAGGGTGTAACGTTACCCGCGACCTTCCCGGGGGGCACCGGCAGCGCCGCTCATGGAGGAGAAAACCCCCAAAATCCCCGGTACCGGGGGCGTCCCGGGCACGGCGGGGGGGTCCGGAGCGGGGGGGGACACCGGGCGGGGGAGGGGCAGGGACACGGCGGTGACATCGCAGCGGCTGACAGGGACCCCCCCCACACCCCAAAAAAGAGTGGGTGCCCCCTTTGCACCCCCCGAGCGAGACGGGGATAAAAGCGGGGGCAGCGGAATTTGGGGAGGGGGGGACACACGCTGAGGGGGGGAAATCCCCCCAAAGTCACCCCCGGGGAGGGACCCCCCCCATCGGGACAGGCTTTTCTACCCCAGCTTGGGCTGCAGGGGGGGTTTGGGGGTGCCAAGGGAAATGGGGGGGTCTGGGGGGGGAAGAGCGCTGTAGCCCCCCTCAGACGCCCCCTCCCCGCAGCCTCGGTGCCGCAGTTCACCAACTGCCCCACCATGGTGATCCTGGTGGGGTTACCCGCCCGCGGCAAGACCTACATCTCCCGCAAGCTCACCCGCTACCTCAACTGGATCGGCACCCCCACACGGGGTGAGTGGGGAGGGGGATCCCCCCTGGGCACCCCCACACGGGGTGAGTGGGGAGGGGGATCCCCCCTGGGCACCCCCACACGGGGTGAGTGGGGAGGGGGGATCCCCCCTGGGCACCCCCACACGGGGTGAGTGGTTTTGGGGTTCGGGGGGACCCCTGGGCACCCCCACACGGGGTGAGTGGTTTTGGGGTTCGGGGGGACCCCTGGGCACCCCCACACGGGGTGAGTGGGGTGGGGGGATCCCCCCTGGGCACCCCCACACGGGGTGAGTGGGGTGGGGGGATCCCCCCTGAGCCCCCCGCACACGGGGTGGGTGATTTTGGGGTGCAGAGGGGCTCCCCGGAGGTTCGGGGGTCCCCTGAGCCCCCCCCACACGGGGTGGGTGATTTTGGGGTGCGGGGGTCCCCTGAGCCCCCCCACACGGGGTGGGTAGTTTTGGGGTGCGGGGGTCCCCTGAGCCCCCGGCCCCTCCGCAGTGTTCAATGTGGGTGAGTACCGCAGGGAAGCCGTGCCCAGCTACAAGAACTACGAGTTCTTCCGTCACGATAACCCCGAGGGGGTGGAAATCCGCAGGTCAGAGTTTGGGGGGGGGGGGGAGGCGTTTTTTGGGGTGAATTTGGGGGGTCCGAGCTGAGAGAGCCGCCCCCCAAACCCCAAACTCGCAGGCACTGTGCCCTGGCTGCCCTGAAGGACGTGCGCGCCTACCTGAGCTCTGAGGAGGGGCAGGTGGCGGTAAGAGCCCCCTCCCCGCCCAGAAAAATTAACATCTAAATAAAAATTCAATCATGAAATCGTTTAATTTATTAAAAATAATTAAATATCTCATGGGGGGGGTGTTTAAATTTGTCCCCAAGGTGTTCGATGCCACCAACACGACGCGGGAACGCCGGGACACGATCCTGCAGTTCGCCAAGGAAAACGGCTACAAGGTGAAACGGGGGGGCAGGAGGGGTTTGGGGGGGCTTTAGGGGTTCGGGGGGGGTCTTAGAACTGCTGGGGGGGGTCTCAGAGCCGTTTTGGGGTCTCAGAGCTGTTTTGGGGGTCTCAGAGCTGCTTTGGGGGGGTCTCAGAGCTGCTTTGGGGGGGTCTCAGAGCTGTTTTGGGGGGGTCTCAGAGCCGTTTTGGGGTCTCAGAGCTGTTTTGGGGGTCTCAGAGCTGCTTTGGGGGGGTCTCAGAGCTGCTTTGGGGGTCTCTGAGCTGCTGGAGGGGTGCCCACAGGACGGGGGGGGGGTGACGCTGTTTTGGGGGTGTTCTCGGTATGGGGGGGGCAGTGACAGTTTGGGGGTGTCACATCAGGGGGTGTGGCACTGATTTGGGGGTGTCATAGTGGGGGGAGGGGACACTTTTGGGGGTGTCACAGTGGGGGGAGGGGACACTTTTGGGGGTGTCACAGCGATGGGGAGGGGGAGCCACCGGCGCCCCCCTTTTCCCCCCCCAGGTTCTGTTTGTCGAGTCCATCTGTGACGACCCCGCCATCATCGAGGAGAACATCAAGGTGAGCCCCCATCCCCGGGCTGTGCCCGCGGGGACGCGCAGGTGACGGCTGGGGGGAGCCGCCCGCGCCCCCCAAAAATCCCCGAACCCCCAAATCCTGGCAGGGCTGGGGGGAGCCGCCCGCGCCCCCAAAATCCGTGCACCCCCAAATCCGCAGCAAGTGAAGCTGAGCAGCCCCGATTACAAGGGCCGAGCGCAGGACGAGGCCGTGGCCGATTTCCTCAAGCGCATCGAGTGCTACAAGGCCACCTACGAGCCCCTGGACGACGAGCTGGACAGGTGACCACGACGAGCTGGACAGGTGACCCCCGCCCCATGTGCTGGACAGGTGACCCCCACCCCACATTCTGGACAGGTGACCCCCACCCCACATTCTGGACAGGTGACCCCTGCCCTACATTCTGGACAGGTGACCCCCACCCCACATGGACAGGTGACCCCTGCCCCACATTCTGGACAGGTGACCCCTGCCCCACATTCTGGACAGGTGACCCCTGCCCTACATTCTGGACAGGTGACCCCTGCCCCACATGGACAGGTGACCCCTGCCCCATGTGCTGGACAGGTGACCCCCACCCCACATCCCCCCACTCCCCCCCGGGCCTGCCCTGACCCGGGACCCCCCGCATCCCCCTCCCCACAGCGGCCTGTCCTACATCAAGATCTTCGACGTGGGCGTGCGGTACCTGGCGAACCGCGTGCAGGGCCACGTGCAGAGCCGCACCGTCTATTACCTGATGAACATCCACGTCACGCCCAGAACCATCTACCTGAGCCGCCACGGCGAGAGCCAGCTCAACCTGCGCGGCCGCATCGGCGGCGACTCGGGGCTGTCCCCCCGCGGGCAGCAGGTGGGGCTGGGGGGTCACCTGGTGGGGACACACCTGGGGGGCTCAGGGCTGTCCCGCCATGGACACAGGTGGGGCTGGGGGGGTCACAGCCAGCTCACCTGCAGGGACACACCTGAGGGACTCGGGGATGTCCCCCCATGGACACAGGTGGGGCTGGGGGGGGGGGTCACCTGGTGGGGACACACCTGGGGGGCTCGGGGCTGTCCCCCCGCGGGCAGCAGGTGGGGTCACACCCAGCTCACCTGCAGGGACACACCTGAGGGACTCGGGGATGTCCCCCCATGGACACAGGTGGGGCTGGGGGGGGGGTCACCTGGTGGGGACACACCTGGGGGGCTCGGGGCTGTCCCCCCATGGACACAGGTGGGGCTGGGGGGGTCACACCCAGCTCACCTGCAGGGACACACCTGGGGGGCTCAGGGATGTCCCCCCATGGACACAGGTGCGGTTGGGGCGGGTACAGGTGAGGGGTGGGGCTGAAGAAGGCCACACCCCGGCGCTCCCCAGGCAGGGTGAGGGCTGTGCCCAGGTGACAGAGGTGGGGACAGAGGTGGGGACAGAGGTGGGGACAGAGGTGGGGACAGAGGGAGGACAGGTGGGGACAGGTGGGGACAGGCGCAGGCGGCGGCCGCAGCCCCCTCCCCGCCCCTGGCAGTACGCGCAGGCGCTGGCCCGGTTCATCCGCGGCCAGAACATCGGCGAGCTGAAGGTGTGGACCAGCCACATGAAGCGAACCATCCAGACCGCCGAGGCGCTGGGCGTGCCCTACGAGCAGTGGAAGGCCCTCAACGAGATCGACGCCGTGAGCCGCGCCCCCTTGTTTTGGGGAGGGGGGCGCCCCCCGAGCGCCCCCCGCGCCCCCAACGCCGCTGTCCCGCAGGGGGTCTGCGAGGAGATGACCTACGAGGAGATCCAGGAGCGCTACCCCAAGGAGCTGGCGCTGCGGGACCAGGACAAATACCGCTACCGCTACCCCAAGGGCGAGGTACCCCCAGAATCCCCCCGGGGGGACGGCTGGGCTGGGGGGCAGGGGGCCGGGGACACCCCCTGAGGTCACTCTGCAGTCCTATGAGGACCTGGTGCAGCGGCTGGAGCCGGTCATCATGGAGCTGGAGCGGCAGGAGAACGTCCTGGTCATCTGCCACCAGGCCGTCATGCGCTGCCTGCTGGCCTACTTCCTGGACAAGAGCGCAGGTGAGGCCGTGGGGACGGCTGAGGACGGCTGGGGATGGCCAGGGGACAGCTGGGGATGGCCAGGGGACAGCTGGGGATGGCCAGGGGACAGCTGGGGACAGCCAGGGGACGGCTGGGGACAGCTGGGGATGGCCAGGGAACAGCTGGGGATGGCTGGGGACAGCTGGGGATGGCCAGGGGACAGCTGGGGATGGCTGGGGACAGCTGGGGATGGCCAGGGGACAGCTGGGGATGGCCAGGGGACAGCTGGGGACAGCCAGGGGACGGCTGGGGACAGCTGGGGATGGCCAGGGAACAGCTGGGGATGGCTGGGGACAGCTGGGGATGGCCAGGGGACAGCTGGGGATGGCCAGGGGACAGCTGGGGATGGCCAGGGGACAGCTGGGGACAGCTGGGGACAGCCCAGACCTGCTGTGCCCACCTCGTCCTCTGAACCCCCCCAGATCAGCTGCCCTACCTCAAGTGTCCCCTGCACACGGTGCTGAAGCTGACCCCCGTGGCCTACGGTGAGCGTCCCCCCGCAAAAGGGACTGTCCCCCTTGTGTCCCCCCCTCCCCAAAACGGGGACAATCCCCCCAAAGCCCCCCCAGCTGCAGCCAGCCCCCCCTGCCCCCAGGCTGTGAGGTCGAGTCCATCTTCCTCAACATCGAGGCGGTGAACACGCACCGGGCACGACCTCAGGTGAGGGTCCCCCAAACCCCCCGTCCCCAAACCCACCCCAAAAGCGGGGAGCAGAGCTCATGAACCCCACCATAAGCGGAGGGGGGTGTTGGAATTTGGGGGAGACGCCGCATCTTCACCCCACAGAACGTCGACATCAACCGCACCGCGGCCGACGCGCTCAACACCGTCCCCGAGCACTTCTGAGGGGTCCCTGGGGGGGACAAGGGGAGCCCCCACCCCAAATTAAACCTCCTACAACCAAGCATCGAGCCTGGAGACCGGGGGGCTGCACACCAAAGGGGTGCCTTTATTTTGGGGGGGTCAGGGGGTGGCCGCGGCCTCGCTGTACTGGCTCGCCCAAAACGTGGGGTCCTTGCCCTGTATCTGAGTGAGAAAAACAGGGGAGGGGGCATCAAATCGAGCCCTGGAGCCCCCCAAAATCCCAGAGGTGCCCCCCCCCCCCCCAAACACGGCCTCACCTTCGCCACGAAGTTCAGCACGTCCTTCCTGGAGGTCTCCTTTTCTGCCCGCGGCCCCCACTGGAACTTGGACTCGGGGGGGTCCGTCAGGGGGATGGGGGTGGTCTCCAGGTACCTGCAGGGGGCTGGCTGGTCACCCCTCCCAGCAGCTTTTGGGGGGGCTCAAGGGGGTGTCCAGCGCTCCCCGGCCCCGCCAGGGCCCCTGGAGCCGCGGGGCGTGGGGGCTGCGGGCTTTGCTCTGCGGTGTGGTATAAACAGCCCGGCCTGGCTGGCGCCGACGCTGCTCTGGGCACACCGGGACGGGGGACCCCCCAAAACCCCCCCAAACCCCACCCCAGGAGCCTCCAACTCACTTCTGCCGCACAAACTCCTCCGTCACCAGCTTCCGGACGTCCCCGAACACGCTGTGCTGCTTCCTGAGGACGGGGGTTTGTCAGGGTGGCGCCGACCCCCCCGTCCCGCGCGCGTCCCCCCCGCGTCCTACCCTGGGTACACACGGAGCTGGTGCAGGAATTCCCACAGAGCACCTGGAAAAGGGGGTGCCCGTGAGCGGGGTGCCGGGCCAAGCGGGGCGCGCGGGGCTCTGGGACAGGACTCACTGTCTTTGACCGAGTTGCCCTTCATGAAGATGAAGCTGAGGATGATCAAGAGGAGCCCCATCTTCTGCTTCTCCTTGTCCCTGCGGCAGACATCGGCGTGTCACCCGTGTTGGGGGGGGGGACACGCTGATGGGGGTCTCGCCCCCACAAATCAGCCGGGGGTCCCCCAGGAGCAGCCCCTCACCTGCACAGGTGCTCGCCCTGGGCACGGGGCAGGTTGTTGATGAGGATGAAGATGTGGCGCTTGGGGTCGATCTCCACCAGCTGCAGCCCGAACACCTGCGGGAGGACAAGGGTTAATCCGTGGGGTATCTCCCCCCAGCCCCCTCCCCTTCCACGCTGCCCTCACCTGCTGCAGGGTCCTGCCCGCCCTGTTGAGGATTTCCGAGTAGGCATCTCTGTATTCGCGGATCACGTTCTTCAGCATGTCTGTGTGGAAGGGAAGCGCTGAGGGAGCCGCAGCGCTCGGCTCCCCAAAGCCAGCCCCGTTCGGGATCCACACGCCGTGCAGGGGGCTCCTCTCAACGTACCTGCCCTCTTGATAGGGATCTTCTTCTGGTCCTTCACCAGCAGGAACTGAACCAGCTCGCTCACCTGTGAAGGAGCAGGGAAGGGCGAGAGCAGGCTGGCAACAGAGGGATGCAGACACAGCTCCGGGGAGAGAGGGGATCTCAATCCACCTTCTGGTTCACTTGCTCCTGCGAGTGCCGCTCGGTCTGGGTCGGGATGAAATCATCCTCCGCATCGTTCGTCTGAGCGGAAAGGACAAGGGAAGCGGGGAAATTGATGCTGGGGAAGGGACCAAAACCGAGGAGGAGGAGAGGATGGGAGGAGCCATTTCCGGGGAGAGTAAATGAGGGGAGAACGGGGAGGGGTCAGCCCCTCACCTGAGAGGAGCCGAGTCCTTTGCTGCGCTTCCGCTGGGACATCTTTCACAGCAGCTCTGAGAGGAACACAAGCACCGGGCGGCCTAAAAGCGCGATGAGCTCGCCCCTCAGGCCATCCCCCGCGTCCCACCCTCAGCAGGGCCGCAGAGATCCCGTCCGAGGCCTGCCCAACGACCCGGCCCAGCCCCGAACCGTCACCGACCGCGCTCCGCCTGCGACTGCGCGGCCCCGCCCACACCCGCCGCTACCGCCCGCGCCAGCCGCGCTCCCCATTGGCCCAGCCCAGCGCTCGCCCCGCCCACCGCTCCACCCCGCGTCACGATTGGCCGAGAGCTCGAGCTGCCCCCCCCCCCGGGCCCGCCCGCAGAGTCTCGCGCTTCCCGCCCCTCCCCTCAGGTGGCGAAAAGAGCGGGAAAGGCGCGCGCCCCCCCCCTCCCCTCACGGCGGCAAAATGGCGCCAAGCGCTGCAAAAAAACCCCCACGAACCAGCCCAAAACGAGGCGGGACGGCCCCTTCCACCCCTCCCTCCGCCTCATCAGCCGTTATTTGAAACACCTGTGCTGCCCTCACCACCACCTGTGGCTGCTGCTCCTCACAGGCGGAGGAAAAGGTGGCAGAATGGTGGGTGGAGGCCGAGGGGAGCTCGGTGGCCGCGTTCCCCCTCCCCAGCCCGGCACTGGGGGCACCCCAAAATCCCGGGGGAACCTTCACACCCTGCCTATACAGGTGAGGGTGCTGTGAGGGCTAAGGGTGACGGCTTAGGGAGGCACCCTGTGCTTTTTGGGAGGGTCCGAGGGGGTTTTGGGGAGCTGTGAGACCTCAGGGAGTGTGTGGGGTGTCCGAGGTGGCTTTTGGGGTGTCCGAGGCGGCTTTTGGGGTGTCCGAGGCGGCTTTTGGGGTGCTCTGGAAGGTTGGGGGGGTTCATTTAGTGTCAAAGTGGGGTACTGGGTGCTACAGGAATTGGGGAGGTTGTGGAGGTGGAGTGTCTTTAATAATGGGGTGCAACCCTAATGCTGAGCCCTCCCCAGTTCTGAGGTTCACTAAGTGGCTGAGCGTTACATTTTCTATATCAGCTGTAAAAACTGATAAGTTTTTAGTGATCCCCACTCACCCCCCCAGCTGTAAGATGCAGTGAGACCCCCCCAAAACCCTTCCAGGGACAAGGACCCCCAAAAACCTCCACATTTCAATCTCTTACCTGAGAGACCTCCCAGACCACCCCTACAGCCCCCCCTGCTCCCTTAGTTATTTTGTTTCTGAAAAGATTGAACTGTTTCTCATTTAAATACAGCTATTTAATTTATAAAAGCCTCAGAACTGCATGGCTGCCTCCAGTGTCTCCGACAGCTTCGTGGCGATTTTCTCTGCGGGATGGGATCAGGAGTTTGAGGGGAGGCGATCAGGGGGGGTCAGGAAAAGGGGGTGACTTCACTCACCTGCTCTTTTTTGCAGTTTTTTCCTCCTTTTCCCGGCTGCCCGCAGCCCCTGGCCCTGGAGCAGAGGGGGGAGCGCAGCCACCTCCTCCAGACTGGGGGCTCGGGGCACTGGATCCCCCCCAGCGCCCCCCGACTTCACCCGGGGCTTGAGCTCCACTGTCATCGTGCTGAGCTGGGGAGGGGGCGTCAATTATTAACCCACTGCCCCCCAAAAAAAACCCCCCCACCTCAGCAAATCCCTTCCCACCTCCAGGTCAGCGCTGTCGTCCTCCATGGCTTCTGCTGCCCCGTCCTCCTCAGCATCGCCCGCAGCCAGCCCGAGCCCCGCCACCGTCACCGGGACAGCTGCGGGGGGCCAGGTGAGTTTTGGGGGGTCCCCCAGGGGTGAGGGGAGCGGGGCTCAGGTGCTGCTCACCTGCCAGGGCCTCGGCATCGCCCCGTTCCAGAGCCTCCAGGTCCAGCGCGGGCCCCAGCGCCGGCAGGATTTGGGCCTCCAGCTGCACCCCCTGCGATTTGGGGGGGTGGGTGTAGTACGAGATCTTCCCGCTGTGGTGGGGGGGAAAAAAGGGGGGGGTCAGGGGGTGGGGAGACCCTTCCTGTCCCCAAAAACAGGGCTCAGGGTGTGGGGGGACCCTGCAGCCCCTCCCAAATGGGGTGACAGGGGGTGGGAAGACCCCTCCAGTCCCCAAGAAGGGGATTATAGGGTATGAAAAGACACCTCCGAAGCCTGAAAAAGGGGAGTCAGAGTGTGGGGGAGACCCCAGAGCCCCCCAAAAAAGGGTCACGGAATCTGAAGAGACTCCTTTGATCCACAAAGGGCTCAGAAAGTGTGGAGAGACCTCCCCCCACCCCCAAAAATGGCATCAGGGCACAGGGCAGACCCCTCAAAAATGGGGTTGGGACGGTGTGGGAAGACCCCTCCTGTGCCCAAAAACGGGGGTCCAAGGGTGGGGAAACCCCTCCCAGCCCCCCAGAAAGGTGCCCCCCCTCCCTGACGCACCCGGTCCAGTCGCGCAGCAGGGCCACGGCGGCGGCCTGGGCGTCCGGCAGCCCCCCCGGGCGGAGCCGGCCCTGCCGCCGCGCCAGGTGCGCCAGGAACTGCAGGGGGTCGGCGCAGGGAGGGACCCCGTAGAGCTCGCCCAGCTGTGGGGGGACACGCAGGGGCTGTCACCCCCACCCTGCTCCCCTCCCCGTGCCCAGAACGGGCTGGGAACGCCCAAAGCTGGGGAGGATCCCCCCAAAATAACCTCCCCTCCCCGCTGTTACGGACAGGGGGTTTGAGCCCCCCAACCCATCCCGATTTTGGGGGTCACTTTAAAGCTGAGCACTAAAACTGCTGATTCAGCTGGAAGAACGGGGTTCCCCCAAATTGGGAGCTCACCCTTCCCGTTGCCGTGGTGATGGTCCCCCCCCATGAACCCTCAGCCCCCCCGGGGGTCCCCACGCACCTGCTGGGGGGGGCAGCGGCGCAGGATGGCGCAGGCGGGGCTCAGGGGGTCCCGCAGGCGCTGGGGGGCCAGGGCCCCCCTCAGGGGGGCGGCGGCCGGGGGGTCCCCCGAGTCCAGCACCACGCCCGGACAGTCCAGGAGCCGGATGTGCCGGTCCAGCTGCACGGCCTGCAGGCACCTGGGGGCGGGGTCTGTGTCACACCCACCCACCCACCCACCCACCTGTGCACCTGGGGGCGGGGTCTGTGTCACACCCACCCACCCACCTGTGCACCTGGGGGCAGGGTCTGTGCCACACCCACCCACCTGTGCACCTGGGGGCGGGGTCTCTGCCACACCCACCCACCTGTGCACCTGGGGGCGGGGTCTCTGCCACACCCACCCACCTGTGCACCTGGGGGCGGGGTCTGTGTCACACCCACCCACCTGTGCACCTGGGGGCGGGGTTTGAGTGCCACACCCACCCACCTGTGCACCTGGGGGCGGGGTTTGTGTGCCACACCCACCCACCTGTGCACCTGGGGGCGGGGTTTAAGTGCCACACCCACCCACCTGTGCACCTGGGGGCGGGGTTTGAGTGCCACACCCACCCACCCACCTGTGCACCTGGGGGCGGGGTTTGAGTGCCACACCCAGCTGGGCGGGGTCTGTGCCACACCCACCTGGGGGTGGGGTCAGCCCAGGTGCCTCCCCCAGCCCCCCCTCCCCCTGGGCCGGGCACTGTGACCCCCCTGTGACCCCCGCCCCAGCTCTGGGGGTCTCACCTGGTGACGCCGGGCACGGCCCCCACGCTGCAGGCGCGGCTGCGCTTGAGGCTGTTGATGAGGCTGCTCTTGCCCACGTTGGGGTACCCTGGGGAACAGGAGCGCTCGGGGGGGCCCCAAAACCCGGCCCCCACCCGACCCCAGCCCCCAAACTGCCCCCCAGAGCCCCTCACCTATCACACCCCCAGCCCCCCAAACTGCCCCCCAGAGCCCCCAAACTGCCCCCCAGAGCCCCCTCACCCATCACACCTCCACCTTCACAGCCCCCCACTCAACCCCAGCCCCCCAAACTGCCCTCCAGAGCCCCCTCACCCACGACCCCCACGGTGATGGAGCTCCTGCCGCCCCCGCAGCGCCCGTAGTTGCTCAGGATGTGCAGGAGGCTCTCGGCCCCCACGCAGGCCCCCCCTGCCAGCACCTCCTCGGGGGCTGCGGCCGCCGGCACCCGGCTCTGCTTCTGTGGGGGGCACGGGGTGGGGTCAGGGGGACCCCCGAGCCCGAGCCCCCCATTCCCCGGACCCCCAGCACCCACCAGGTTGCGGCTCTGCTGCTGCGTGCACGCCTTGAAGGCCACGGTGGGGCACTGGGCCCGCAGGTGCTTCAGCCAGGCGGCCACCACGTCCCGCGGCACCAGGTCTGGGACAGACAGAGCGGGGTGTCCCCGGGGCCGTGGGGACAGCGGGAACCCCCAAATCCGCGCCGGGACCCCCCCAGGACCCACCCCCCCCTCACCGATCTTGTTGAGGACGAGCACGAGGCACTGCTGGGGCCGCAGGGCCCCCTCCAGCCGGGGGCTGCGGCAGCCCTGGGGGTCGCGGGCGTCCAGCACCTCCAGCACCACGTCAGACGCCGCCAGCACCTGCCAAAATGGGGGTTCAGGCGGGAAAGACCCCCCAAAAATCCCCCCAATCCCGGCACCGACCTTGCGCAGCTCCCGCCCGAACTGTCGCAGCGCCGCCTCGTCCTGGGGGGGCTGGGGGGGCTCCTCCTCCTCCTCCTTCTTCTCCTGGGGGCACCTGTGTTATGGGGACCCCCCATCCATGGGAGAGACCCCCGGGGAGCCCCCCGATTTATGGGGGAATCCCCCCTATGTGGGGAGCCCTTTGTCCTAGAGGACAGACCCCCCATCCCAGGGGAACCGCCCGCCCTGGGGAGCCCCCCAATCTTTCGGGAGCCCCCCGGGGGTCCCCAGCCCCACCTGGCTCTGGAAGTGCTGCTGTCGCTGCAGAGCGTCCGCCAGGTGTGCGGCCAGGTGTGAGCGGGGCTGCACCTGCAGCGCCTGCGGGACACGGGGGGTCAGACCCCCAAAATCCCCTGGATCAGACCCCCAAACCCCCCTTGGATCAGACCCCAAACCCCCCGGGTTTAACCTCAAACCCCCCGGGGTTTAACCCCAAACCCCCCGGGGTCAGAACCCCAAAATCCCCGGGATCAGACCCCAAAACCCCCCTTGGATCAGACCCCAAACCCCCCGGGTTTAACCTCAAACCCCCCGGGGTTTAACCCCAAACCCCCCGGGGTCAGAACCCCAAAATCCCCCCTGGATCAGACCCCAAACCCCCCGGGTTTAACCCCAAACCCCCCGGGGTCAGACCCCCAAAATCCCCGGGGTCAGACCCCAAAATCCCCCCTGGATCAGACCCCAAACCCCCCGGGGTCAGACCCCCAAACCCCCCGCGGTCAGAACCCCAAAATCCCCGGGGTCAGAACCCCAAAATCCCCCCTGGATCAGACCCCAAACCCCCCGGGTTTAACCCCAAACCCCCCCGGTTCCGTACCCGGCCCTGCCGGTTCTTGCTCTGTTGCCGCACGAAGGCGGCGAAGCGGCCGAGCTGCGGCACCCCCGGGTCCTTCTTGATCCCGCCGCGGGCGCGCCGGGCCTGGGGACAACGTGGGGGTCACACACCGGGGGGGTCACACACCGGGGGGGCAGCGGCTGCACCCCCAAACCCGCCCGCTCCCCTCCCTCCCCCGGGGCCGCACCTGGACGCGCTTCTTCCGGGACGCCTCCACCTGTCGGCCTGCAGGGAGGGGCGGGGTGAGCTCGGGGGGCGAGGGGGGGTCCCCAAAACCCCCCCCGGGCCCTCCCGGTGCCTCCCCGAACTCACGGGAGCGGGTCATGGCTGCGGCGCCCACGCTGCCGGGGATCCCTGGCGCTGCTCAGTGGCGTCACTTCCGGCGCGGGTGGAAATGACGTGACCAGCGTACCTCACTCGCCGCGCCCAACATGGCGGCGCGCACAGCCACACCCAACATGGCGGGCACCTTTCCCTCGTGCCGCGCTCCAAAACGGGGTCCCCGACCCCTCCCCCCCCTTTCTGGCCACCGTGCCACGCCCAACATGGCGGCCAGCCCCGCCCCGCCCCTCCCCCCAAGAACGACCGGGACCGCCCTTACCAAGAGTGCACTTTTTTATTCCTTTTTTTTTTTTTTTTTTTTAAACTTTTTCTCTCAGTTTTGAGGTGGGGGGGGAGGGACTGAACTTATTTATAATTTCAGGGGCTTCCCCCCCCTTTTCCACCATCCCCACCCCCCCCAGCCCCCAACGCGGGGGAGGGGGCGAGGGGGGAGGGGAAGGAGGGAACCCCACCCCCTCCAACAGAGCCAAACCCCCCCAAACCGGGACCGGAGGGGAAAAAAAAAAAAAAAAAGAAAAAAAATTAACCCCGAAAAAAACCCAAAAAAAACCCAAAACAAAAACAAAAAAAAAAAAAAAAAAAGCCAATGGAACAAAAAAATATATATATATTTATAGAGCCCCGGGGGGGTCGGGGCTGCCCCCCTAGGCCAGCCCGAAGCCCTCGGAGCACTCCTGGATGGCGAGCAGCAGCATGTGCCGCAGCTTCTCGTAGCTCTCGTACGCCGGCAGGTCCAGCTGGTTGAAACTGGGGACACGGCGGGGCCAGCGTCACCCCCCGGGGCCAGCGTCACCCCCCCGGGGCCAGTGTCACCCCCTGGGGCCAGTGTCACCCCCCAGGGCCCACCGTCACCCCTCGGGGCCAGCGTCACCCCCCGGGGCCAGTGTCACCCCCCCGGGGCCAGCGTCACCCCCCCAGGGCCAGTGTCACCCCCCGGGGTCAGCGTCACCCCCCGGGGGTCACCGTCACCCCCCGGGGCCAGCGTCACCCCCCAGTGCCACCGCTGGCACCCCCAAATCCCGATCCTCGGTCCCGGTGTCCTCGCCTGGCCCCACCCAGTGCCACCTCACCTGTGTCCCGTCCTCCTGCTGTCCCCCCTGCCACCCCTTCATGTCCCCCTGTCCTGGGTGTGGCCACGGGAGGCCGTGTGTCCCCCCCGTGTCCCCCCTGTGTCCCCTCACCAGGTGTGTGATGTCCCCAATGTCCCCCCTGCCCCTCACCAGGTGTGAGCCGAGGGCAGGTGTGAGCTGTCCCCAATGTCCCCAGTGTCCCCAATGTCCCCAATGTCCCCTGTCCCTCACCAGGTGTGAGCCGAGGGCAGGTGTGAGCTGTCCCCAATGTCCCCAATGTCCCCCCTGCCCCACACCAGGTGTGAGCCGAGGGCAGGTGTGTGAGCTGTCCCCAATGTCCCCAGTGTCCCCAGTGTCCCCAATGTCCCTCACCAGGTGTGTGCTGTCCCCAGTGTCCCCAATGTCCCCAATGTCCCCTCACCAGGTGTGAGCCGAGGGCAGGCGTGAGCTGTCCCCAGTGTCCCCAATGTCCCCAGTGTCCCCCGTGTCCCTCACCAGGTGTGAGCCGAGGGCAGCCGGTCGGTGGAGCGGTCGTCGCGGTGGATCTGGAATTTCTGGATGCCGTTCATCCCCTCCAGGGCAGCGAATCCCTGCAGCGGCACCTTGGACGTGCCCGTCACGAACTGCAGGAACTTGGCGCGGTCGGCCTGGTCAAAGGAGCGCAGGGCACGCCAGAACCACTGGATCTGAGGTGGGGACGGGGACGGGGGGACACGGGGACAGGGGGACAGGGACAGAGACAGGGGGACACGGGGACAGGGACACGGGGACAGGGACAGGGACAGAGACAGGGGGACACGGGGACAGGGGGACAGGGACACACAGGGACAGGGACAGAATGAGCCACCAGCATCCCCCAGGTGCCAGCCCCACCTGGATGGAGTTGCCCTGGTACCCCAGACCCCCCCAGGACCCCCTCAGGATTCCCCCAGACCCCCCCAGGACCCCCCAGACCCCCCCAGGACGCCCCCAGCCCCACCTGGATGGAGTTGCCCTGGTACCCCCAGACCCCCCCAGGACCCCCCAGACCCCCCAAACGCCCCCAGCCCCACCTGGATGGAGTTGCCCTGGTACCCCCAGACCCCCCCAGGACCCCCCAGACCCCCCCAAACGCCCCCAGCCCCACCTGGATGGAGTTGCCCTGGTACCCCCAGACCCCCCCAGGACCCCCCAAACGCCCCCAGCCCCACCTGGATGGAGTTGCCCTGGTACCCCCAGACCCCCTCAGGACCCCCCAGACCCCCCCAGGACGCCCCCAGCCCCACCTGGATGGAGTTGCCCTGGTACCCCCAGACACCCCCAGGACCCCCAGACCCCCCCAAACGCCCCCAGCCCCACCTGGATGGAGTTGCCCTGGTACCCCCAGACCCCCCCAGGACCCCCCAGACCCCCCCAAACGCCCCCAGCCCCACCTGGATGGAGTTGCCCTGGTACCCCCAGACCCCCCCAGGACCCCCCAGACCCCCCCAGGACGCCCCCAGCCCCACCTGGATGGAGTTGCCCTGGTACCCCAGACCCCCCCCAGGATCCCCCAGACCCCCCCAGGACGCCCCCAGCCCCACCTGGATGGAGTTGCCCTGGTACCCCAGACCCCCCAGGACCCCCCAAACGCCCCCAGGACGCCCCCAGCCCCACCTGGATGGAGTTGCCCTGGTACCCCAGACCCCCCAGGACCCCCCAAACGCCCCCAGGACGCCCCCAGCCCCACCTGGATGGAGTTGCCCTGGTACTTGTGGTACTCGGTGTTGGCCTTGAGGTCGTCGATGTCGATGGTGGGCAGCCCCGAGATGAGCAGCTCCAGCTCCTGCTCCGTGAAGATGGAGATGAGGCGCTTGGGGATGATCTCGTAGAAGCCCTCCAGGAACGCCGCCAGCTGCTTCCGGATGGCGCCTGCGGGATTTGGGGGGGTCAGGGGGGTCCTGGGAGCGCCCCCCGAGCCCCCCCAGCCCCCGGCGCTCACCGGTCATGCGCATCTGGCACACGAGGTGCACGTACTCCTTCTTGTTCTCCTCCGTCACCAGCACGTTGGCCCCGTTGGGCTTCAGGTCCCGCACCTCGCACACCCCGAATTCCTGCACCTGGGGGGGCACGGGGGGGTCAGCGGGGTGGGACACCCCTGAACCCCAAACACCCCCAATTACTGCACCTGGGGGGTCAGCAGGGCGTGGGGACACCCCTGAACCCCAAACACCCCCAATTCCTGAACCCCAAATTCCTGAACCCCAAACACCCCCAATTCCTGAACCCCAAACACCCCCAATTCCTGCACCTGGGGGGGCACGGGGGGTCAGCGGGGTGGGACACCCCTGAACCCCAAACACCCCCAATTCCTGAACCCCAAATTCCTGAACCCCAAACACCCCCAATTCCTGAACCCCAAACACCCCCAATTCCTGCACCTGGGGTGCCCCCGAGCAGGTCCCCAGGGTGGGAGGGCGTCACCCCCGGCGTGTGAGGAGTGAGGGGACACCCCCAAACCACAGAGACACCCCAGGAGGGGAGGGAGCTCCACAGGGGCAGCTGTGGGGAGCTGGGGACCCCCAGCGCTGGTTTTGGGGGTCCCGGTGCTGGTTTTGGGGGTCCCGGTGCCGGTTTTGGGGGTCCCGGTGCTGTTTTGGGGGTCCCGGTGCTGTTTTGGGGGTCCCGGTGCTGGTTTTGGGGTCCCCACCTCGGTGCTGAAGGTGAGGTCGTAGCCCAGCGTGGAGACGTCGTTCTCCAGCAGGTACACGAGGCCCTGGTAGAAGTGATAGTCCTCGCTCTCCATGTCCGTGTACCTGCGGCCAGAAACGGGGTCACAGACCGTGGGGAGCCCCAAAACGGGGGTCACAGACCGTGGGGAGCCCCAAAACGGGGTCACAAACCGTGGGGAGCCCCAAAACGGGGGTCACAGACCGTGGGGAGCCCCAAAACGGGGTCACAAACCGTGGGGAGCCCCAAAACGGGGGTCAGACCCCGCCAGGGCTCCAGAACCCCATAAATGCAGCCCCGCTCCCCTCTAAGGGGGTGCAGCACCCCTTGAATGGCTCTGGTCTTTTTCAAGGGGATCCAGAACCCCCCAAACGCAGCCCCCAGCCCCATAAACGGCTCTGACACCCCCCAAACGCAGCCCCCAGCCCCATAAACGGCTCTGACACCCCCCAAACACAGCCCCCAGCCCCATAAATGGATCCAGCACCCCCCAAATGCAGCCCCCCGCCCCATAAATGGCTCTGGCACCCCCCAAACGCAGCCCCCCGCCCCCTGAGGCCCCCCGCCCCATAAACGGCTCTGACACCCCCCAAACGCAGCCCCCAGCCCCATAAATGGATCCAGCACCCCCCAAAGGCAGCCCCCCACCCCCTGAGGCCCCCCAGCCCCCCGCAGGCAGCCCCCCGCCCCCCGGGCCGGCTCTTACCGCACGGACTTGCCCAGGATGTGTTTGTAGAAGGAGCGGGTGAAGTAGCACTCCAGCAGCCGGTTGTCGTACACGGCCTTGGCCACGATCCTGCCCACGAACTTGAAGTAGCTCAGGTGGTTGGGGTTGCAGTGGGACGAGGGGTTGATGGTGTAGGTGACGCGGTCGCCGGGCGAGGTGCGGAACAGGGCGTACATGGGGTTGAACATCTCGCGGGAGATGATCATGTACCACTCCCGCAGCAGCCCGCCCGCGTCCTGCCCCTCCTCGCCCTCGAACACGATGTACCTGCGGGGACAGCCGGGCTGGGGGGGCTGCCAGGGTCTGGGGGCGTCTCGGGGCCGGGGTGTGGGTGTTTGTGGGGCTGGAGAGGGGTTTGGGGTGTCCCAGAGGGGTTTGGGGTGTCCCTGGGGGAGTTTGGGGTGTCCTGAGGGGTTTGGGGTGTCCCTGGGGAAGTTTGGGGTGTCCTGAGGGGGTTTGGGGTGTCCCTGGGGGAGTTTGGGGTGTCCCTGGGGGAGTTTGGGGTGTCCCAGAGGGGGTTTGGGGTGTCCCAGAGGGGTTTGGGGTGTCCCAGAGGGAGATTGGGGTGTCCCTGGGGGAGTTTGGGGTGTCCTGGGGGGGTTTGGGGTGTCCTGGGGGGGTTTGGGGTGTCCCGGACAGGTTTGGGGTGTCCCTGGGGGAGTTTGGGGTGTCCCAGAGGGGTTTGGAGTGTCCTGAGGGACTCTGGGGTGTCCCTGTGGGGGTTTGGGGTGTCCCAGAGGGGTTTGGGGTGTCCTGAGGGTGTTTGGGGTGTCCTGAGGGACTCTGGGGTGTCCCTGTGGGGGTTTGGGGTGTCCTGGAGGGTGTTTGGGGTGTCCTGGGGGGGTTTGGGGTTCCCAGGGGATATTTTGGGGTTCCCAGGGTTATTTTGGGGTTCCCAGGGATATTCTGGGGTTCCCAGGGTTATTTCAGGGTTCCCAGGGACATTTCGGGGTTCCCAGGGATATTTTGGGGTTCCCAGGGTTATTTTGGGGTTCCCAGGGGATATTCCAGGGTTCCCAGGGTTATTTCAGGGTTCCCAGGGACATTTCGGGGTTCCCAGGGACATTTTGGGGTTCCCAGGGATATCCCGGGGCTCTCACAGGCGATTCTTCATCTCCTCGGGGGATTTGCGGTGCAGCTCCCGGTACGAGTCCTCGAAGACGTGATCGCGCCGGACGTGCACGGCCATGTCCTCCTTGCGCAGCCCCTCGTCCAGGCGCTCCAGCTCCTGCCTGAAATACCTGGGGGGGCACACGGGGGGGTGTCGGGGGCCGTGGGACCCCCGGGACGAGCCCCAGACCCCCCCGGCGGGACCCCCGGCGCGCGCACTTGCGCTTGACGTCGAAGTCCAGCACGCGGATGTAATCGACCAGCACGGCGAAGGGGCCGTCAGCCAGGTGCGTGGTGGACTGCCGCAGGATCTGGTTCAGCACCGTCCGGTGGGTCTCTGGGGGGGGGCTGGGGGTCAGCAGGGACCCCCTCGCTGGGTGGGGTCCCTCGGCATGGGGGGGGGGGGTGGGGTTTGTGCCCCCGAGCGTTCGGAAGGCGCCGCGCCCGGCTCGCACCGACCCCGAGGAGTTCGGGGGTCAAAAATCCCCAAATTCCCCCTCCCCTCAAAGCCTTGGGGCTCCCCCAAAGACCCCTCCCAAACCCATCTCACCCCCAACACCCCCCAAAGACCCCTCCCAAACCCATCTCACCCCCCAAACCCCCGAAGACCCCTCCCAAACCCATCTCACCCCCAACACCCCCCAAAGACCCCTCCCAAACCCATCTCACCCCCCAAACCCCCAAAGACCCCTCCCAAACCCATCTCACCCCCCAAACCCCCAAAGACCCCTCCCAAACCCATCTCATACCCCCACAGCCCCTCCCAGCACCCCCAAACCCACCCCCAATCCCCTCCCAGTACCCCAAACCCCCTCCCCAAACTCCTCCAGACCCCCCAAGCCCCCTCCCAACGCCCCCAAACCCCCTCCCCTCTCCTTCCAGCCCCACAATTCCTACCCAAGCCCCCTCCCAACTCCCCCAATCCCCCTCCCAATCCCCTCCAGACCCCAAAACCCCCTCCCCATTCTCCCAACCCCCTTCCCCACACCCTGAGCTCCCCCAAATCTCCCCCAAACCGCCTTCAGCCCCCTCCCCGAGCCCCCTCCCCGCCCTGGCGAGCCCCGGCGGCGCTGACCGGCGAAGCGCAGGAATTTCTGGGTGTCGGGGGGCAGGCTGGCCGAGATGTGCATGGCCGAGGGCTCCCGGGAGAAGAAGGGGTCCAGGGCCGAGGGGGTGGCGGGGGTGAGGGGCGCGGGGGACAGCGGCGGCGGCTCGTCCTTGATGTGGGCCAGCTGGCTCTCCCGCGTGTCCCGCACCGGCGGGCGGCTCTCGCGCTCCGTGGCGTGCACCAGGAAAAACGCTTCCACCGCCGGCTGCAGCACTGCGGGGCACCCAGGGGTCAGTGTGGGCACCCAGGGGTCAGTGCGGGGCACCCAGGGGTCAGTGTGGGGCACCCAGGGGTCAGTGTGGGCACCCAGGGGTCAGTGCGGGGCACCCAGGGGTCAGTGTGGGCACCCAGGGGTCAGTGCGGGGCACCCAGGGGTCAGTGCGGGGCACCCAGGGGTCAGTGTGGGCACCCAGGGGTCAGTGCGGGGCACCCAGGGGTCAGTGAGGGGCACCCAGGGGTCAGTGTGGGGCACCCAGGGGTCAGTGAGGGGCACCCAGGGGTCAGTGAGGGCACCCAGGGGTCAGTGAGGGGCACCCAGGGGTCAGTGAGGGCACCCAGGGGTCAGGGGGGGCACCCAGGGGTCAGTGCGGGGCACCCAGGGGTCAGTGAGGGGCACCCAGGGGTCAGTGCGGGCACCCAGGGGTCAGTGCGGGGCACCCAGGGGTCGGGGGGGGCAGGATGGGGTCAGTGTGGGGCAGGATGGGGGGCACTGAGGGGTCAGTGTGGGGTGTGGGGCAGGATGGGGGGCACTGACGGGTCAGTGTGGGGCGTGGGGCAGGATGGGGGAACCCCCTGGGATGGGGAAGGGAAGGCCCCAGAACTGGGGGGAACACGCAGGGATGGGGGAACGCCGTGGGGTGGGGGTGGGAACGGTGTGGGGGGCAGGTGGGAACCCCCCCACGCTGGGTTCCAGCCCCACCCCCCCGAGGGTTCGGGGTCCCCCCCGTGTTTTTGGGGTCCCCCCCGTGTTTTTGGGGTCCCCCGTGTTTCTGGGCCCCCCCCCGTGTTTCGGGGCCCCCCCCGTGTTTCGGGGCCCCCCCCCGTGTTTCTGGGCCCCCCCCCGTGTTTCTGGGCCCCCCCCGTGTTTTTGGGCCCCCCCCGTGTTTCTGGCCCCCCCCGTGTTTCGGGGCCCCCCCCCGTGTTTTTGGGCCCCCCCCGTGTTTCTGGCCCCCCCGTGTTTCTGGGCCCCCCCCGTGTTTCGGGGCCCCCCGTGTTTTCGGGGACGCACCGAGCACGGCGTGCTGGTCGTGCGACTCCTCCAGCTCCTTGAGGCACTCGCCCAGCATGTCCCACAGCTCGTCCAGGCTCAGCTGCTCGCTCAGCAGGGGCAGCTCCGGGGGCCGCTCCTCCCTGTCCCTGTCCCTGTCCCTGTCCCTGTCCCTGTCCCGCTCCCCGCCCTGCGCGGCCTCGGGGCCTGGGGGGGACACGGTCAGGACACCCCCTGTGAGCAGGGACCCCTCTGGTGCCACCGACCCCAGCAGGGACACCCAGCGGTGTCACCGACCCTCCCCCAGTGCCACCAACCCTCCCCCAGTGCCACTGACCCTCCCCCCAGTGCCACTGACCCCAGCAGAGACACCCAGCGGTGTCACCGACCCTCCCCCAGTGCCACCAACCCTCCCCCCAGTGCCACTGACCCTCCCCCCAGTGCCACTGACCCTCCCCCAGTGCCACCAACCCTCCCCCCAGTGCCACTGACCCTCCCCCAGTGCCACCGACCCTCCCCCAGTGCCACCGACCCCAGCAGGGACACCGACCCTCCCCCAGTGCCACCCCCCAGTGCCACCAACCCCACCAGTGCCACCCCCCCAGTGCCACCGACCCCAGCAGGGACACCCAGCGGTGCCACCAACCCTCCCCCAGTGCCACTGACCCCACCAGTGCCACCAACCCTCCCCCCAGTGCCACCGACCCTCCCCCAGTGCCACCGACCCCACCAGTGCCACCGACCCCACCAGTGCCACCCCCCCAGTGCCACTGACCCCAGCAGGGACACCCAGCGGTGTCACCGACCCTCCCCCAGTGCCACCGACCCCACCAGGGACACCGACCCTCCCCCAGTGCCTCCCCCCAGTGCCACCGACCCTCCTCCCAGTGCCACCGACCCTCCCCCCAGTGCCACTGACCCTCCCCCAGTGCCACCGACCCCAGCAGGGACACCCAGCAGTGCCACCGACCCTCCCAGTGTTACCAGCCTGACCAATGCCCCCAGTGGTGACCCCAATGACCCCGGGGGTGACCCCAATGCCCCCAGTGGTGACCCCAATGACCTCAGGGGTGACCCCAGTGACCCCGGGGGGGTTCTCACCCACGTCCTGTGGGGCGGGCGAGGGCTGGTCCACGTCCATGGGCGACTCCTCGCGCCGGGGGACGGCGTCCGCGGGCCCGGCCTCCGACTGGGGGGGACGGCGGCGGCTTTAGGGGGCCGGGACCCCCCAGGGGATCCCCCAGAGCCCCCCCGGGCCGGGGGGACCCCGAAACCGCGGGGGAGGGGGCTGGGGGCTGTGGGGGGAGGGAGAGGAACGGGAGCAGGGTGGGGAGAGGGAGGAAGAGGAGGAGGATGAGGATGGAAATGGAACAGGATGAAGGAAAAGGATGAGGATGATGAAGAGGAAAGAGCAGGACATGGAGGGAGAGGAAGGCTGTGGGGGAATAGGGGCAGGAGGGGAGGGGGAGGAGGGTGAGGAGATGGGAGAACGAGGATGAGGAGGCACAGGAGCAGGATGAAGAGCAGGGCTGCAGGATGAGGATGAGGAGGATGAGGAGGATGAGGATGAGGAGGATGAGGAGGATGAGGAGGATGAGGAGGATGAGGAGGATGAGGAGGCACAGGAGCAGGATGAAGAGCGGGGCTGCAGGATGAGGATGAGGAGGATGAGGATGAGGAGGATGAGGAGGATGAGGAGGATGAGGAGCAGGATGAAGAGCGGGGCTGCAGGATGAGGACGGGGAGGTCGGGGAGGATGAGGAGGGCGAGGAAGAGCAGGGCAGGGTGGAGGAAGGCGGCCGTGCTAACCGTGTCTCCCTGCTGCCGCCTCCGGGCCCTCTGGCCCTCACGTACCATTTGTATGATGGCGTCGGCCTCGGCCTCCAGCTGCCGGACGGCGGCCTGGATGCTGCCGGCCGCCCCCAGCCCCGCGGCGCCTGCGGGCACAGCGCGCTCAGCGGCGGGGCCGGGGGGTCCCGGGGGGTCCCGGGGGGTCCCAGGGGGGTCCCGGGGGTCCTTACCCAGCCGGCCGGGCTGCTTGGCCTTGCGGTGCGCCCGGCGCGTGTCGTCGCGCAGCTGGATGATGACCTGCAGCACGCGCAGGAAGAAACGCTGCGTCGACGTCTTGGAGGTCAGCACCGACATGGAGGGCAGCTGCAGCTCCCGGCCCCCCAGGGCTCGCTTCTGCGACGCCACGATCACCACGCTCTCGGCCGTGTCGAAACTGCGGCGACGGGTCGGTGTGGGGCAGGGTGAGTGTGGGGCAGGGTCGGTGTGGGGCAGGGGGAGTGTCGGGCAGGGTGAGTGTGGGGCAGGGTCAGTGTGGGGCAGGGTCAGTGTGGGGCAGGGTGAGTGTGGGGCAGGGTCAGTGTGGGGCAGGGTGAGTGTGGGGCAGGGTGAGTGTCGGGCAGGGTGAGTGTGGGGCAGGGTGAGTGTGGGGCAGGGTCAGTGTGGGGCAGGGTGAGTGTGGGGCAGGGTCGGTGTGGGGCAGGGGGAGTGTGGGGCAGGGTGAGTGTGGGGCAGGGGGAGTGTGGGGCAGGGTCGGTGTGGGGCAGGGTCTGTGTGGGGCAGGGGGAGTGTGGGGCAGGGTGAGTGTGGGGCAGGGTGAGTGTGGGGCAGGGTGAGTGTGGGGCAGGGTCGGTGTGGGGCAGGGTCGGTGTGGGGCAGGGGGAGTGTGGGGCAGGGTGAGTGTGGGGCAGGGGGAGTGTGGGGCAGGGTCAGTGTGGGGCAGGGTCGGTGTGGGGCAGGGTCTGTGTGGGGCAGGGGGAGTGTGGGGCAGGGTCGGTGTGGGGCAGGGTGAGTGTGGGGCAGGGGGAGTGTGGGGCGGGAGGGGTCAGTGGGGCCCGGGGGGGGTCAGGAGGGTTCAGTGGGGCCCAGGAGGGGTCAGTGGGGCCCAGGAGGGTTCAGTGGGGCCCAGGAGGGGTCAGTGGGGCCCAGGGGGGGTCAGGAGGGGTCAGTGGGGCCCAGGAGGGGTCAGTGGGGCTCAGGGGGGTCAGAGGGGCCCGGAAGCCCCCCCAGGCCCCGCAGTGATCCCCACTCACCGGCTCTGCATCTTGCCCTTGAGTTTGGCGCTGGGGGGCTGCTCCTCGGGGAGCCCCTCGGGGGACGGAGCCTCGAGCTGGGCCCGGCGCTGCTGCTCCAGGTTGTACTCACGGAGCTCGGCCAGCAGCGTCCCTGGGGGGGCGCACGGGCTGGGACCCCCCCGGACCACCCCTGACCCCCCCCGACCACCCCTGACCCCCCCGGACCACCGGGCACCCCCAGCCCGCCCACCCGGGACCCCCACACTCATCTGCTGGCTCAGAGCCCCCCAGGACCCCTCCCCAAACCCCCCCTCTCACACGGGATCCCCTGGACCCCCCCAGGACCCCCCGGACCCCCCCTCACCGATCTGGCGGCACAGGGCCCCCCCCAGCTGCCGGGCCCCGCTGAGCAGCAGCCGCAGCACCGTGTCCCTCGTCCCCGCGTCCCCCCGCGACAGCTGCAGCAGGACATTGGCCGCGTCCTCCAGCCCCTCCTCCGAGCACGAGTGCGACGTCAGCACCTGGGGGGCGGCACGGGGGGGGGTTGGGGACACCCGGGGACCCCCGGGGACCCCCCCCAGCCCAGCCCGGCCCCCCCGGTACCTCCACGGAGAGCTGGAGCTGGCTCTCGGTCAGGCCCGTGGCCGCCAGCCGGGGGTCGGGGCCGCCCTCGGGGACCTTGGCAGGGGACTTGGAGCTCTTGGCAGGGGCTGGGGACAGCGGGGACACGGCGGTGGGGCGGTGGCAGTGGGGGGGGGAGATGCCACCGAGGCCATCACCCCCCACCCTGCGCCCTGTCCCTGTCACCGCGTCCCATCCCTGTCCCTGTCCTGGACCCCAATCCCAGCCCTGTCCCCGCGTCCTTGTGTCCCTGTCCCCAACCCTGCACCCTTGTCCCCATGTCCCTGTCCCCATGTCCATCCCCGTCCCCCTGTCCCTGTCCCCCTGTCCCTGTCCCCGTCCCCCCACTCACCCGTGGCTCCTCCGGCCGTGCCGGCGCCGCCGCCTCCGTTCCCGCCCTGTCCCGGGGGGCTCCCGGGCGCCGCGGCCGCCCCCGAGGTCCCCGAGGTGGCCGAGGTGGCCGTGGTGGCCCCCCCGGCGGGCGGGGCGGGCGCGGGGGGGGCGGGGGCTCCGTTCTGGGGCGCTGCCCCCCCCTCGCCGGCCTTGCCCCCCTCGGGGAGGGCGATGGAGATGAGGGACAGGAGGCGCAGCAGCTTCTCGGTGAGGAGGGGGCTGCGGCGGATGACGCCGTGGGACAGCATGTTCATCAGCTGCCCCAGCGGCGACGCCTCCAGGCCCCCCCCGGCCGCCTCGGGCTCGGGGCCCCCCCCGCCGCCCCCCGCCCGCGCCGAGCCCTTGCCCTTGCGGCTCACGTTCATGTTGTCCAGCTTGACCAGCAGGTCCCAGAAATCGGTGGACAGGGAGCCGGACTGGGGGGGCAGGGCCGGGGAGGGGGCGCTGGCAGGGGGGGGAGGGGGCGGGGGCGCCGGGGGGGTTTGGGGGGGCGGGGGAGGGCAAGGGCTGCCCCCGGATTTGGGGGGGCCGCGGTCGCGCTCCGGGTCGGTGCCGGGGTCTCGGCCTCGCTGTTGGGTGAAGTGGCTGGGGAAGACCTGGGGGGGAGGGGGCGGGGGGGTCAGGGGGTGCCGATGACCCCAAAAACACCCCCGAGTCCCCCATCCCCCACCCCGGGGGGGGCCTCAGTCACCCCCAGGTGATTTTGGGGATCCCCCCCTGCCCCAAGGTGATGCTCCCTGTGCCACCGGCAGCGACCCCGGGCGTTGGGAGGAGTCCCCAGTTGTGCCCCCCCAGGTGTGTGTTGGGGGGACGACCCCCAGCTCCCCCATGGAATGTTCCAGCAGCCCCCCACATCCTTCCCCAGTGACCCCAAAATGTCCCGGTGCCCCCCGAACCCCCCCAGGACCCCCCAATTCCCCCATGGAATGTTCCAGCAGCCCCCCACACCCTTCCCCAGTGACCTCCAGAGGCCCCCAGCAACCCCTCAACATGCCCCCGTGCACCCCAAAACGTCCTGGTGCCCCCCAAACCCCCCAAGGAGCCCCCCAAACCCCCCCAGCCCCCACCTTGGCCAGCTGGATCAGCGTGTCCAGCACGTGCCGGCACACCACGGGCGCGGCCTGCGGGTGGATGTGCACGGCGGAGCCGGCGGCCGCCGCGTGTTTCTCCGTGTGCTTGCGGCCCGGCACGCGCTGGATCTGGAAGATGTTGGTGCGGCAGCCCAGCGCCGCGTCCATCGACACCGACAGCCACGACAGCTGCCCGGAGCTGCGCGATTCCATGCGGTGCAGCAGCTCCAGCCCCCGCGGCTCCGCCGCCGAGCCGGGCCCGGCGCGGCTCCCGCCGCGGCCCCGCGGCCGCTCCTCGGCGCCCGGCGCGGGGGTCCCGCGGGGGGTCTCGAGGCACAGCTCGCTCTCGCTGCTGCGCTGCAGGATGGACAGGAGGCTGCGCACCACCCAGCCCCGCGTGGGCGCGTGGTAGCACAGGTTGCGCAGCACGCGGTGCAGCCGGCTCGTGTTCAGCTTGGGCTCGTCCACGAACAGCAGCACCAGCAGGCACGACAGAGCCTCGTGGTCCAGCAGCAGCCGCCCCCGCAGGCGCAGGAGGCTGTCCACGCTGCTGCCCGCCGGCCTGGGGACAGTGAGTGACCCAAAACTGACCCCAAACTGACCCAAAACCGACCCCAAACTGCCCCAAACCCAACCCCAAACCAACCCCACACAGAGCTGGACACTCCCCCTCAGCCCCATGAGCCCCCCCGAGCCCCCCCAGCCCCCCCGAGCCCCCCCAGCCCCACCGAGCCCCCCCAGCCCCACTGACCTGCTGTGGGTGCCGGTGCCCCCCATGTGGAAGGTGCCCCCCCTCTGCACCGCCAGCCGCGTGTACTGAACGCCCCGGTTCCCACTGAGGCGGCTGGTGAACGCTGCGGGGACACGGACAGGTGTGTCACAGGAGGGGACACGGACAGGTGGGGACAGGTGGGGACAGGGACAGGTTGGGGGGGCACACAGAGGGGTCGGGGGGCACTCGGGGGGCTCGGGGGGCACTCAGGGGGCTCGGGGGCTGACCGGGGCTGCGCAGGATGGCCGACAGCGCCGAGGTGCTGGAGTGGCCGAAGAGCCGCTCGTGCATCAGCTGCCGCTGCCGCGCCTCCTGCTCGCGCCGCAGCGCCTGCGCCTCGGCCGCGATGTCCGGCGGCATCACCGCCAGCACCGAGTCCTCCATGTCCTCCAGCACCGAGCGCCGCAGCTCCGACGGCAGCGTCTGGATGAACGTCACCGGGTCCATGGGAGCGTCCGAGCCCGTGGCCTGAGCCAGCTCCCGCCGCTGCTGCTCCGCGCGCTGCTGCGCCAGAACCTGCGGACGCAACCGCGGTGGGCACCGGACACGCCCACGGGGGACACGCCCACACAGGGGACACGCCCACACGGGACACGCCCACACAGGGGACACGCCCACACAGGGGACACACCCACACATGGGACACGCCCACACAGGGGACACACCCACACAGGGGACACGCCCACACAGGGGACACGCCCACACAGGGGACACGCCCACACAGGGGACACACCCACACAGGGGCACACCCACACGGGACACACCCACACAGGGGACACACCCACACAGGGGACACGCCCACACAGGGGACACGCCCACACAGGGGACACGCCCACACAGGGGACACACCCACACAGGGGGCACACCCACACAGGGGACACGCCCACACAGGGGACACACCCACACGGGGCACACCCACATGGGACACACCCACACAGGGGACACACCCAAGGACACGCCTATAGACCACACCCACACAGGACCACACCCAGAGCCACACCCTGATGCACACACCCCAAGGAGGCCACACCCACCCCATAGCCCCGCCCCCCGAGGCCACACCCACCTCCTCCTGGATGGCCGGGGGCAGCGCCGCCAGGAACTCGGGGCTGACCTCGGTGAGGCCGGGATTGGCCACCACGGGCGGGGCGGGGCTGGCGGCGGGCGGGGCCCGCGCGGGGGGGCGGATCCCCAGCTGGTTCTGCAGCACCTCCCGCCGGATGTCGTCCGGCAGCGCCGCCAGGAACGACGGGTCCACGCCCTCGGGGAGGCTGATCCCTGCGGGGACATCCCTGGAACCATCAGGGACCCCCAGAACCTCCCCAGGGACCCCCAAACCTCCCCAGGGACCCCAAAACCTCCCCAGGGACCCCAAAACCTCCCTAGGGACATCCAGAACCTCCCCAGGGACCCCCACACCTCCCCAGGGACCCCAAAACCTCCCCAAGGACCCCCAAAACCTCCCCAGGGACCCCAAAACCTCCCCAGGGACATCCAGAACCTCCCCAGGGACACCCAGAACCTCCCCAGGGACCCCCAAAACCTCCCCAGGGACCCCAAAACCTCCCCAGGGACCCCAAAACCTCCCCAGGGACCCCCAAAACCCCCAGGGGGGACGGATGGTGGATTGTGGAGGGTGACAGGGAACACAGAACTGGCCATGGGGGACACAGGGTGGCACTGAGGGGACACCGGGGGTGGCACTGAGGGGACACCGGGGGTGGCACTGACCGGCCAGCGGATCCTCCTCCTCGCTGCTGGTGGACGGCAGCGGCTCCTCCAGGATCCCCCTCGAGTCGGCCCCGGAAATGGCCCCGGCCGAGTCCCGGGTGGACGAACTCTCCGAGGACGAGGCCGGGGGGGAGCTGGGGGGACACGGGGGGGACACGGGGGGGACATCCCGGAGCGGTGACGTCACTGGGAGCGGGGGGGACACCCCAGAACCACGGCCCCCCCTCCCCCCCGGCGAGGGGCGGCTCTCACCTGTCGTCAGGAGGCTGAGCGGCGTCGGGGGGGGCGGGAGGGGGTCCCTGGGGGGTCCCAGGGGGGTTCTGGGGGGCTGTGGGGGCAGGGGGAGCCCCCCCCGACTCCTCCAAGGTGCAGGAGGCCAAACTCGAGGTGTCCATGGGGGACCCCTCCAGCTGGCTGCTCACGGCCGTCAGTGCGTCCGAGTCCTCCGCCCGCTCCGGGGACAGCGACGCTGGGGGGGGGACAGGACACTGGAGCCCCCCCGAATCCGGGGACGCCCCCTCCCCACCCCAAAACGGAGAAAAAGCCCCCCGGGGGGATCCCCCCGAAAGCCCCGGCGCTTACTGATGGTGGGGGCGGGCGACAGCTCCATCTGAGTGGCCTCGGCGTCCTGGGGGGGTCGCCCGGGCCCCCCCTCTTCGTGCTCGGGGGGCTGGGGGGGGCGAGCGGGGATTTGGGGGGCTCCTGGGGGGGGGTCTGGGGGGGTCGGCGTCGGTTCCAGCATCACCAGGGTCCGGTGGGGACCGGGAGGGGGGGTGGTCTCTCCCGCGGTCCCGCTGTGTTCTGGGGGAGGGGGGGTGGGACACACGCAGGGATCAACATTGGGGGGGGGGAGCCAGAAATTTGGGAGCCCCCCCTCCCCCCCCGCACCCCAAAACCTCCCTTTGTCCCCATTTTGGGGGATCCCGGATGTGCAGCTGCACCCTAAAATGGGTGGGGGTCCCCAGGGGGGATGGGAGAGGTTCTGGGGGGAGGAGACAACTTTGGGGTGGGGGAGGAACAAACAATTTTGGGGTGGGGGGTACCCAGGGAGAGCCCATCCCCCCCCCCTAGAGCTGAATCCCCCCAAATTCCATCAACCCCCCCCCCAAAACCCCCTCTAGAGTAAAACCCCCTTGAAACCCCCCCCAAAAACCTCCGGATTTCCCCAGGTGAGCCCCCCTGGAGGCGGGGCTGGGACCCCCGGGCCCCCCCGGGCCCCCCCGGGCCCCCCCGGCTGCGGCGGCGCGCGCCGCGCGAGGAAGACAGTAGAATGTATAGTTATCTCCAGCCGGGGGTGTGACCCTCCAACTATACAATCTACTACCTCAGCCCGCGCGGCGCCAGCTCCGGGGGGGAGGCGGGGGCTTTTTTGGGGGGGGGTCCGGCCGCTGGAAGGGTTTGGGGGGGGTCCGGGGGAGCCGGGGGGATTTACCTGGGGGGGCGACGTCGGCCGAGGCGGGGCCGGCTTTGGACGCCGCGTCCTGCGGGAGACGGGAAATTGGGGAGGGGGGGGTGGAGGAGGGAGCTCTCCCCACGCCCCCCCCCCCCCCCCCGTGCAGGGAAGGTTTTGGGGGGGTTTTTGGGGGTCTCTCACCTGGGCCTCGGGCCCCTCCTTGTCCTCGGGGCCGCGCTCGGCGCCTTTGGCCTCGTCCTCGGCCGCCTGGCGCCGGCGCTTCTCGCGCCGCTCGTCCAGCTCCTCGTCCCGCAGCGCCTCCAGGCGCGCCAGGATGGGCACCTTCACCACTGCGGGGAGATTTGGGGGGTGAGGGACCCCCAAACGGGCACCTTCACCACTGCGGGGAGATTTGGGGGGTGAGGGACCCCCAAACGGGCACCTTCACCACTGCGGGGAGATTTGGGGGGTGAGGGACCCCCAGACGGGCACCTTCACCACTGGGGGGGGTGAGGGACCCCCAAACGGGCACCTTCACCACTGGGGGGGGTGAGGGACCCCCAAACGGGCACCTTCACCACTGGGGGGGGTGAGGGACCCCCAAACGGGCACCTTCACCACTGGGGGGGGGTGAGGGACCCCCAAATGGGCACCTTCACCACTGGGGGGGGATTTGGGGGTGAGGGACCCCCCGAGCAGCGGGAGGGGACGAGGGGCGAGGCCGGTGGGTCTGGGGGCTGCGCGGGGGTCTCACCGGACACGCAGTCGTGCATGCTCTCGGCGTCCAGGACCTTGCACTCCTCGGTCCAGCGCGTCAGGGCCGTGGGGATGCTGGACAGGGTCCCTGAGGGGGGGCACGGGGGGCTTTGGAGGCTGCAGAGGCCACGCCCCCACCCCCCCGTGGGACCACGCCCACCTCAGCCTCACCTGCCTGGCTGACCCTGGAGACCCCCATGTGCCCCCCACACCCCCCGTGCTCCCTATGTCCCCCCGTGCCCCCCCCGCCTGGCTGTGGGACCCCCCGATATCCCCCCCTGGTGCCCCCCCTGTGCCCCCCACACCCCCATATCCCCCCTTGTGCCCCTCACTCGCCTGCCTGGCTGTGGGACCCCCAGTGCCCCCCACACCCCCCATATCCCCCTGATGCCCCCCATGCCCCCCACCCCCCTGCCTGGCTGTGGGACCCCCGTGCCCCCCACACACCCATATCCCCCCGTGCCCCCCGTGCCCCCCACTCGCCTGCCTGGCTGTGGGACCCCCGTGCCCCCCACACACCCATATCCCCCCGTGCCCCCCGTGCCCCCCACTCGCCTGCCTGGCTGTGGGACCCCCGTGCCCCCCACACACCCATATCCCCCCGTGCCCCCCGTGCCCCCCACTCGCCTGCCTGGCTGTGGGACCCCCGTGCCCCCCACACCCCCAAATCCCCCTGGTGCCCCCCGTGCCCCCCACTCGCCTGCCTGGCTGTGGGACCCCCCATATCCCCCCGTGCCCCCCGTGCCCCCCACTCGCCTGCCTGGCTGTGGGACCCCCCATATCCCCCCGTGCCCCCCACTCGCCTGCCTGGCTGTGGGACCCCCCATATCCCCCCGTGCCCCCCGTGCCCCCCACTCGCCTGCCTGGCTGCCCGCGCTGCCCTGCTCGTGGAAGAAGTCGTCCAGCAGCTCGTCGTCGGAGCGGGCGATGATGTGAACGTCCTCGTTGCCCACGAGCAGCCGCGCGCGGCCCCGGCTCTGCAGCGGGAGGCTGCTGCTCAACTGCAGGATGTCGGCGGCTGCCGAGGGGCCCAGGAGCCTGCGGGGGGGTTGGAGGTGTTTGGGGGGGCCGTGGGACCCCCAGGGGGTGTTTGGGGGGGCCGTGGGACCCCCAGGGGGTGTTTGGGGGGGCCGTGGGACCCCCAGGGGGTGTTTGGGGACCCCCAGGGGGTGTTTGGGGACCCCCCCAGCCCCACAGCGCGAGGTTGCTGCTCGGCTGCAGGATGTCGAGGGGCCAGGAGCCTGGGGAAGGGTCAGGGGGGTAAATGGGGGTGTTGGGGGGCTCAGGGGGGTGTCAGACCCCCGGGCTGGGGCTGTGGGACCCCGGGGAGGGGCTGTGGCACAAGCCCAGGTAGTGGACGGCGATTCCCCCGGGGTCTGGGTGACCCCAAGAGGTTCTGGGTGACCCCAAGGGGCTCTGGGTGACCCCAAATGAGCTCTGGGTGACCCCAAGGGGCTCTGGGTGACCCCGAATGAGCTCTGGGTGACCCCGAGGAGCTCTGGATGACCCCAAGGGGCTCTGGGTGACCCCGAATGAGCTCTGGGTGACCCCGAATGAGCTCTGGGTGACCCCAAGGGGCTCTGGGTGACCCCAAATGAGCTCTGGGTGACCCCAAGGGGCTCTGGGTGACCCCGAATGAGCTCTGGCCGCTGCCCGGAGCGGTCACTCACCGTTGCAGGATGAGGGGGGGGTTTGGCTGCCGTGCCCCCGGGTAGTGGACGTGGATGGTGTGGCCGGCGTTGGCCGTCAGCTGCCGCAGCGTCCGCTGGCTCCGGCCGAGCCCCTGGGCCAGGCGGGTCCCCCCCGGGCCGGCCCCCAGCCCCAGCCCCCCGTGCTCCGCGTGCCGCACCAGCAGCGGGTGGCTGGCAGGGATGTTCCCGGGGGACGGGGGGATGTCGGCTGCACGGGGAAACGGGGGGGTCAGGGGGGGAAAAACACCCCAAAACCCGCGGGGAGGGGGAGAAAAACAACCCCAAAAATCAACCCCAAAAACCAGCCCAAAAAATCAACGCCAAAAACCAACCCCAAAAACCAGCCCCAAAAACCAGCCCAAAAAATCAACCCCAAAAATCAACCCCAAAAATCAACCCAAAAAATCAACCCCAAAAATCAACCCCAAAAACCAAACCTAAATCCAACCCCAAAAACCAGCCCCAAATACCAGCCCCAAAAACCAGCCCCAAAAACCAGCCCCAAAAACCAGCCCCAAAAAACCAACCCCCAAAAACCACGGGGAGGGGAGGAACCGGGAACCCGGGAGTGCCCCAATTCCTGACCCCCCAAAATCCAGGGGGAGACAGAACTGGGGGGAGGGCGTGACCCCTTCCTGACCCCCCCGAGGTGACACACGGGGTGGGGTCACCCCGTTTTTCTCCCCCCCCATCCCGCAGGGAGCCCCCCAGTGCTCCCAGTGCCCCCAGTGCCGTACTGGGGCTGGAGAACATGTTGTCGAACTCGATGATGAGGTCGTCGTCGCGGTCGAAGCGCTCGAAGCGCACGAGGGGCGACGCGTTCATGTCGGGGTAATCCTCGTCCAGCTCCATCTCGGAGCCATCGTCGTCATCCTCCTCCTCCTCGCCTTCCTCGCCCTCCTCATCGTCCTGCCGGGGCCCGCCGGGGGTCAGCGGGCCCCAAATCGGGGGGGTTTGGGCCCAAAACGGTATCTCCTGACCCAGAACTGGGGCGTTTCACCCCAAAAAACACCCTGACCCCAAAACAGGGGCATTTCACCCCAAAAAACACCCTGACCCCAAAACAGGGCACCCCGACCCCAAAAAACACCCTGACCCCAAAACAGGGGCATTTCACCCCAAAACGGCATCTCCTGACCCCAGAACAGGGGCACGGCTACAGAGAGGACCCCGTGGTTTAGGGGGGACCCCGATGCTTTGGGAGGCCCCAGCCCCCACCTGATCATCCTCATCCTCCTCCTCCTCCTCCTCCTCCTCGTCCTGGCTGTCGTCCTCGTCCTCGTTGCTGCCGCTGCTGTCTTCCTCCTGCGTGTGCTCCTCCTCATCCTCGGGGTCCAGGATGTTCATGGAATCTGTGGGGAGGGGCACAGGGGGTCTGTAGGGCCCTGAGACCCCCCCGGGACCCCCCAAATCCCCCCGAACCCCGAGCCCACCTTCGCGGTTGGCCTGGAGCGTGGAGGCCTGGCTGAGGTTGGACGGGGCCTCGTCCATCAGGACGTCCTCCTGCGACTCGTCCTCGCCCGAGCGGCTCACTGCGGGCAGGGGGACACGGCCGGGGTCACCCCGAGGGTCTGGGGGTCCCCCCGATGCCCCTGGGGGTCTCCCCGATGCCCCGGGGGTCCCTGCTGGCCCCCCACCGATGATGGTGCTGTTGCCGTCGGCGCCGTCCCGCTCCAGCAGCTCGTCGATGAGATCCTCCAGCTCGTTCTCCACCTGTGGGGGGACATGGGGGAGGTTCTGGGGGCGCTGTGGGGGGGGATTTGGGGGTCTCAGGGAATTTGGGGAGGGGTCCCTGACCTGCATCTCCTGCGTGCTGAGCCCCTCGGGCTGCCCGGCCAGCACCACCGTGTCCCCCTCGGCCTCGCCGTCCATGTCCCCGTCGGCCGCCTCGGCCTGCGCCGCCTCCGCGTCCTCCTCGGGGGGCTCGGGGTCCCCGGGGTCCCCTGGGGGGCAGCGGGGTCAGGGGGGGTGGGGGACGGGGGCGGGGAGCCCTGGGGGGAGGGGCTGGGTAAAGGGGGGATGATGGGGGGAGGTGGGGGGCACTGGGGTGACCCTGTGGGCAGTGGGGTGACACTGGGGTGACCCCGGGGGTCCCAGGGGTGGCACTGGGGGCTGTGGGGTGACACTGGGGGCAGTGGGGTGACCCTGGGGGCAGTGGGGTGACCCAGGGGGCTGTGGGGTGACACTGGGGGCAGTGGGGTGACCCTGGGGGCAGTGGGGTGACACTGGGGTGACCCCGGGGGTCCCAGGGGTGGCACTGGGGGCAGTGGGGTGACCCAGGGGGCAGTGGGGTGACCCTGGGGGCAGTGGGGTGGCACTGGGGGCAGTGGGGTGACACTGGGGTGACCCAGGGGGCTGTGGGGTGACACTGGGGGCAGTGGGGTGACACCGGGGTGACCCCGGGGGTCCCAGGGGTGACCCAGGGGGCTGTGGGGTGACCCAGGGGGCTGTGAGGTGACACTGGGGTGACCCCGGGAGTCCCAGGGGTGACCCAGGGGGCTGTGGGGTGACCCAGGGGGCTGTGGGGTGACCCAGGGGGCTGTGGGGTGACACTGGGTGACACAGGGGGCAGTGGGGTGACCCTGTGGGCAGTGGGGTGACCCAGGGGTGGCACTGGGGGCTGTGGGGTGACCCCAGGGGGCTGTGGGGTGACCCTGGGGTGACCCCGAGGGCGGTACCTCCGTCGGGGGGTGCAGCCCCAGCCTCTCGAGCCCCCCCGGCCCCCTCGGCCTTGCTCTTGCTGGAGGAGCCCTTGGCCCCGAAGATGCCGCTGGGCTGGTTCACGATGCGCGACAGCGTCTCCAGCGGCTTCAGCGCCGCGTTCACCGTGTTGGCCATGTTGGGGCTGTGGGGGGACACAGCTGGCACCCCCAGACCCGGCAGGGACCCCCAGAACCCGACAGGGACCCCCAGACCCGGCAGGGACCCCCAAACACAGCAGGGACCCCCAAACACAGCAGGGACCCCCAGACCCCGACAGGGACCCCCAGACCCCGACAAGGGACCCCAGACCCATCAGAGACCTCAAATCCATCAGGAACCCCAAAAACCAGAGGGACCTCAAACCCACCAGGGCTCTCCAACCCACCACAGACCTCCCAAGACCCCCCAAAACCCCTGGAGACCCCAACAGATCTCTGCCAAACCCCCTGGAGAACCCCCCAGGCCCCCTGGAGACCCCCAAAACCCCTGGAGACCCCCCCAGGCCCCCTGGAGACCCCCAGAGCCCCGACCTGGAGAGGTCGAGGCTGTGGGGCACCCGGGCCAGGTCGTTGACCAGCCCCTTCTTGAGGAACAGGCGGATGATGTTGTTCATGCCGTTGTGCGGGGCCTTGGCCGCGCTGCTGTAGAAGCTGGAGGTGGACGGACACGACTCCATGATGGTGCTGATGATGCACATGACGGCCTGGAGCCTGCGGGGACACCTGTGTCACCCCTGGGGACACCTGTGTCACCCCTGGGGACACCTGTGCCACCCCTGGGACACCTGTGCCACTCCTGGGGACACCTGTGTCACTCCTGGGGACACCTGTGCCACTCCTGGGGACACTTGTGTCACTGGGGGACGGGGACACCGGTCACTCCAGGAGGACACTGGTCACTCTGGGAGGACACCGGTCACATTGTGGGGGACAGAGGACGAGGGACACCGGTCACCTCGAGGCTGCCTCAGCAGTGACCCTCCACTGTCCCCAGCTGTCCCCACTGTCCCCAGGTATCCCCATTGTCCCCGCTGTCCCCAGGCTGTCCCCAGGCTGTCCCCAGGTGTCCCCAGCTGTCCCCAGGCTGTCCCCAGGCTGTCCCCGCTGTCCCCACTGTCCCCACTGTCCCCAGGCTGTCCCCGCTGTCCCCAGGCTGTCCCCGCTGTCCCCAGGTGTCCCCACTGTCCCCAGGTGTCCCCAGCTGTCCCCAGGCTGTCCCCAGGCTGTCCCCAGGTGTCCCCACTGTCCCCAGGCTGTCCCTGCTGTCCCCAGGTGTCCCCACTGTCCCCAGCTGTCCCCAGGTGTCCCCACTGTCCCCAGGCTGTCCCCGCTGTCCCCACACCTGGCGTGTTTCTCGGTGCTCTCGGCCATGGCCAGGGCGCGGCCGAGCGCGGCCTTCACCTCGTTGACCAGGGCCACCTGCGCGTCGGTGCCGCTGCCGGCGGCGGCCAGGCTGGCCAGGAAGAGCCGCGCCAGCGCCGGCGTGTCCTTGTCCTCGGCGTTCTGCTGGTGGGGCAGCAGGTGGTCCAGGACAAAGGCCAGCACGCTGCAGTCCTGGGGGGACACGGGGGTCACACGGGGGTCACACGGGGGTCACACGGGGGTCACACAGGGGTCACACGGGGGTCACACGGGGGTCACACGGGGGGACCCTTCTGCAAGGTGTGACAAGTGACCCCCACCCCCCCATGAGGTGACCCCAAAGCACAGGGGGTGACAGAAGCCCCCGATGTGCACCCCGACAGCTCACGGCTGCTCTGGCCCTGTCCCCCGTGGCTGTCACCTTGTCCCTGTCCCCTGTCCCTTGTCCCTGTCCCCATCCCTGTCCCCCGTGGCTGTCCCTTGTCCCTGTCCCCATCCCTGTCCCCTGTCCCCATCCCTGTCCCCTGTGGCTGTCACCTTGTCCCCATCCCTGTCCCTGTCCCCGCGGTGTCACCTCCTTGATGAGCTCAGCCTGGCCCTTCCCGCACACCCTGTCCCCTGTCCCTTGTCCCTGTCCCCACCCCTGTCCCCCGTGGCTGTCCCCTGTCCCTGTCCCCATCCCTGTCCCCGTCCCCGCGGTGTCACCTCCTTGATGAGCTCAGACTGGCCCACGCTGTAGCTGTAGTTGGCGATCAGGGCGGCGATGCCCACGTAGGACCGGACCAGCTCGGCCAGCAGCCGCAGGATGGTCGAGGTGGGCATCAGGGGCTTGGAGCCGCGCGCCCGGCCCCGCTCCTCCCCGCGCTCCCCCTCCTTCTCCTTGCGCCCCTCGCGGCCCTCCTCGGGGCTGGACGCTGCGGGGACACCGGGACGGCGTCAGGGACAGGGACACAGGGTCAGGGTCAGGGGGACGGTGTCAGGGACACGGGGACGGCGTCAGGGACAGGGTCAGGGACAAGGCCAGGGACATGGGGATGGTGTCAGGGACACTGGGGACAGGGCCAGGGCCAGGGTCGGGGACACGGGGATGGCGTCAGGGACCTTGGGGACACGGAGGGGACATCGGGATGGTTGGGAATACAAAGAAGATGTTGAGGGGTCTGGGAATATCAGGGTCACAGGGACGTTGGGGGGACACGGGGGGACACAGGGGGACACAGGGGGGACACGGAGGGGACACGGAGGGGACACGGAGGGGACACGGAGGGGACAGTGCCACCTTCTCCCTGGGGGGTTCCCGAGGGCGGCGTCTCGGCCGCGGCTCCGTCAGCAGCGAAAACCTGAGCCTGGGGGAGCGGGGGGAGATCAGAGCCTGGGGGGGCTCCCAGGTCCCCAAAGCCCCCCCAGGTCCCCCAAGCCCCCTCCCCAGCCCCCCCCAGCCCCCCCAGCCCCCCCAGCCCCGTACGTTGATGGCGAAGCCGGCGGGGGGGTCGAAGTCGGCGGGCGGGCGCGTCAGGCTCCGGTACTGCTGGTACATGTCGTCACCGATGTCCGACAGCAGCTGGCTCACCTCGCTGGGCGCCGCCCCCTTGGGCTCCCCCTTGTCACCTGCGGGGACAGCGCCGTCACGGGGGGCACAGGACCCCCCAGATCCCCTCGATGGACACCCCAAACTCCCCTGCATGGATACCCCAAATCCCCCTGCATGGACACCCCAGATCCCTCTGGATGGACACCCCAAATCCCCAGCGTGGACACCCCAAATCCCCAGCGTGGACACCCCAAATCCCTCTGGATGGACACCCCAAATCCCCAGCGTGGACACCCCAAATCCCCCTGAGTGGACACCCCAAATCTCCTGTGTGGACACCCCAATTTCCTCCTGTACACCCCAATCCTCACCCCCTCCCTCTCCACAACCCCCCAGACCTCCTTGGGGGTGTCTGCACCATCCCTGGGGGTCCCCCTGAGTCCCCCAAATCCACATCAGAGCCCCAGGACATGGCACAGGACACCCCAAATTCCAGCTCCATGCGCTCCCCACTCCTCCCCCTGCACCCCAACCCTCCCTGGGGGTCCCCTGAGCCCCCCAAATCCACATCAGAGCCCCAGGACATGGCACAGGACACCCCCAATCCCAACCCCCGCCCCTCCCCGGGGGTCCCCGGAGCCCCCCGGGCGGGTACCCTCGTCGGGGGCGTGGTAGGCGGCCAGGGCGTTGAGCATGTCGTAGATGACGTCGCGGATGGGCTCGGGGATGGGCGGCAGCGCGGCCGCCTTGGCCGGGGTGGTCTTCACCAGCTGCACCGCGTTGGGACCCTTGATCCGCAGGTTCTCGAACTCGTCGTCGGAGGCTGGCGCGGGGAGGGGGGAAATTGGGGGCTCAGGGGGTTTGGGGGGGCTCCTCGGGGGGGGGAGCCACGTGGAGGGGATGAGGATGAGACGGGACCGCGGTTTGGGGGGGTTGGACCTCTGGGGACCCCATCCTGAGAGACCCCCGGGACCCCTGTTCTGCCCTGGGACCCCAATTTGGGGACAGCGACACTCCAGGATCCCTTCCAGGACCCCATTACGGGTGCCAGGGACCCCCAGGATCCCCCCATGTCCCTCAGGACCCCCCCCTAGATCCCAGGGTGGGTTCCAGGTACCGAGCCCCCCCTGCAGAAGCCCCCAGACCCCAGGGTGGGTTCCAGGTACTGAGCCACCCCCGACCCAGGACCCCCCAGACCCCAGGGTGGGTCCCAGGGCTGCAGGTACCGAGCCCCCCCTTGCAGAAGCCCCCAGACCCCATGGGTGGGTTCCAGGTACCGAGACCCCCTTGCAGAAGCCCCCAGACCCCATGGGTGGGTTCCAGGTACCGAGACCCCCTTGCAGAAGCCCCCAGACCCCAGGGTGGGTCCCAGGTACCGAGCCCCCCCTGCAGAAGCCCCCAGACCCCAGGGTGGGTCCCAGGTACCGAGCCCCCCCCTGCAGAAGCCCCCAGACCCCAGGGTGGGTTCCAGGTACTGAGCCCCCCCCCGACCCAGGACCCCCCAGACCCCAGGGTGGGTTCCAGGGCTGCAGGTACCGAGCCCCCCCTGCAGAAGCCCCCAGACCCCAGGGTGGGTCCCAGGTACCGAGCCCCCCCCCTGCAGAAGCCCCCAGACCCCGGGGTGGCTCACCGGTGCCGGAGCCGCGGGGCGCCGGGAGGGCGATGCGGATGCAGCCCGTGGCCACCTCGGTGAAGACGTGGGGGCTGCGGCAGGCGGCGGGGCCCAGCACGCGCAGGATGTAATTCACCTCGCGGGACCCCAGGCTGCCCGAGACCACCCCGGACGTGGTGCTGCCCGCCCCGCTCGTGGCCGCCGAGCGCACCACCTGCCGTGGGGACAGCGGGGGGACACCGTGGGGACAGTGTGGGGACACTGGGGATGCCATGGGGACACTGTGGGGACACTGGGGACACCGTGGGGACACTGGGGACACTGGGGATGCCATGGGGACAGTGTGGGGACACTGGGGATGCCATGGGGACACTGGGGACACCGTGGGGACAGTGTGGGGACACTGGGGACACCATGGGGACACTGGGGACAGTGGGGGGACACCGTGGGGACACTGGGGACACCATGGGGACAGCGGGGGGACACCGTGGGGACAGTGTGGGGACACTGGGGACACCATGGGGACACTGGGGACACCGTGGGGACAGCGGGGGGACACCGTGGGGACACTGGGGACGCCATAGGGACACTGTGGGGACACTGGGGACACCGTGGGGACACTGGGGACACTGGGGACACCGTGGGGACAGTGTGGGGACACTGGGGACGCCACACCCCCAGCCCCCCAAGCCCCCCAATTCCCCCCTCCCCACACCCCCAGCCCCCCAAACTCCCCCCTCCCCACACCCCCAAGCCCCCCCAGCCCCCCAAACTCCCCCCTCCCCACACCCCCAGCCCCCCAAGCCCCCCAATTTCCCTCTCCCCAGCCCCCCCAGCCCCCTCCCCACCTTCTCCATGGTGTGGCGCAGCGTGCAGGGGTCCTCGATGATGTGTCGGAAGAGGAGGGTGACGAGCGGGGTGAAGCCGGTGAAGCCGGAGCTCTGGGTGAGCGCCAGGATGGTGCGGGTGGAGCGCAGCTCGGCGAACAGCAGCGCGTGCTTGTGCTGCCGCGTCAGGCGCAGGCACAGGCGCAGCGTGGCGTGCAGCGTGTCGGGGTCCACCGGCACCCCCAGCATGCTGACGCAGGCGCGCAGCACCGCCGGCACCGCCTCCTCCGCCAGCCCCCGCACCGGAGCCTCCGCCTCGTCCGCAGCCTCCTCGGGGGCCGGCCCGGGAGGGGACGGGCAGGGGGCGGCGGGGGCGGCGCTGGAGGGGGGGTCTTCGTCGGTGGAGGGGGGGTCTGGAGCTGTGGGGGGGGGGGGAGAGGGGTGAGGAGAGGGGTTGGGGGTGGGTGGGGGGTGTTGGGGAGTCCTGGGGATGCTACGAGCTCACAATGGTCACTCTGACCCCCCCTAACCCCTCTGTGGTCACTCGGAGCCCCCAATGGCCACTCAGAGCCCCCTGTGGTCACTCGGAGCCCCCTCATGACCCCTCTGAGCCCCCAGTGGTCACTCTGACCCCTCTGTGACCCTTCTAACCCCCCTGTGACCCCTCTGACCCCCCGTGACCCCTCCATGACCCCTCTGACCCCCCTGTGACCCTTGTGACCCCCCCATGACCCCCTTGTGACCCCCCCATGGCCACTCTGACCCCCCCAAGGCCTCTCACACCCCTCACCCCCCCCATAACCTTTCAGCCCCCTCCCCACCCCCATACCGGGGGTCTCGTCCTTGCCCTTCCCCTCGGGCTCCTCGGCCCCCCCCTCCTCGCGGCCCTTCCCGGCCCGGGGGGGTCTCAGCAGCGTCAGCATCACCGGGCGCCGGTTCCCGGTCTCCTCGTTCACCTGGGGGGCACGGGGGGGTCACAGGTCACAGGGGGGTCACACCAGGGGTCACAGGGGTCATGGCGGGGTGGGTCACACCAGGGGGGACACCGGGACCCCTCCCCTGCTGTGGGGAGGTGACAGCAGTGGGGTGTCCCCGGCAGGGGGTGACCCTGGGGGGGGTGACCCCACACCCCGGGCAGTGTCCCCAGCCCCATGGCAATGCCCCCAGCCCCATGGCAGTGTCCCTGTGCCCCACAGCAGCACCCCCAGCCCCACAGCAGCGCCCCCAGCCCCACAGCAGCACCCCCAGCCCCATAGCAGCACCCCCAGCCCCATAGCAGTGCCCCCAGCCCCATGGCAGTGTCCCCAGCCCCACAGCAGCCCCAGCCCAGCCCCACACCTGCACCATGGTGGTGAACTGCACGGTGTAGCGGTGTGTCCCCAGCCCCAGCCCAGCCCCACAGCAGTGTCCCTGTGCCCCACAGCAGCGCCCCCAGCCCCACACCTGCACCCCCAGCCCCACAGCAGAGCCCCCAGCCCCACACCTGCACCATGGTGGTGAACTGCATGGTGTAGCGGCGTGTCCCTGTGCCCCACAGCAGCACCCCCAGCCCCACAGCAGTGCCCCCAGCCCCACACCTGCACCATGGTGGTGAACTGCACGGTGTAGCTGTGTGTCCCCAGCCCCACAGCAGCACCCCCAGCCCCACACCTGCACCCCCAGCCCCACACCTGCACCATGGTGGTGAACTGCACGGTGTAGCGGTGTGTCCCCAGCCCCAGCCCAGCCCCACAGCAGCCCCCCCAGCCCCACAGCAGCACCCCCAGCCCCACACCTGCACCATGGTGGTGAACTGCACGGTGTAGCGGCGCCGCCCGGCCGTGAAGCGCACGCTGGGCTCTCCGGCTCTCCAGGCGGCGTCGATGGTGCTGTTGTTGCTGGCGCTGTAGCTGCACCACCGGCCCGAGCGGTCGTCGAACCAGCGCCAGTTGTTGCCCGTGGCCTGCAGGTACTGGGGGGGCCCGTGGGGAGGGGGGGTCAGCGGCCTGGAGCCCCCCTGGGACCCCCAAACCTGCCCCACAGACCCCGCCCGGGCCGGGTGGGGTGGGCGAGGTCACCGTCCCCATCCCAGGGACACCCAGTGTCCCCCCCTGTGCCCCCCTGGCTGCTCCAGCCCCGTTGTGTGTCCTCAGGAGCCCCCCAAACCCCCCAAATCCCCCTCAAACCCCCCCAAATCCCCCCCAAACCCCCCAAATCCCCCACAAACCCCTCCAAATCCCCCCCAAATCCCCCCACCTTGTTCATCTGCGCGCGGCGCTTGGAGGACACGGCCGTCTTCTCATAGAAATCGATCAGCAGCAGCACGGGGGTGATCCACCTGGGTTTTGGGGGGCACAGAAGAGCTGTGAGAGCGTCCTCGGGGGGTTTTTGGGGAGGGGGTCTGGGAGGGGTCGGTCCTTACTTGGGGGTCTGCACCTCCTTGTGCTCCTTGGCCGCCTGCAGGCAGGGCTGCACCACCTCCAGCAGCTTGATCAGCACGTCCAGCACGCAGCTCGACTCCACCACGCGGGCACAGGGCAGCTTCAGCTCCTGGGGGGGCACCCCAAAAACATCAGCACCCCAAAAAAAACACCCCAGACACGCCCGAAAACCCCGAGAGAAACGGCCAGAAACGCCCCCGGAACGGCCACGGGAACAGCCCCGAAACAGCACGAGGACACGGGGCAGCTCCTGGGGTACCCCGAAACACATCCCAAACACCCCAAAACACCCCGAAACACCCTGAAACACCCCAAAACAACCCCAAAACAGCCCCAAACACCCCAAAACACCCCAAAACACATCCCAAACACCCCAAAACACCCCGAAACAACCCCAAAACAGCCCAAAACACACCCCAAACACCCCAAAACAACCCCAAACACCCCAAAACACCCCAAAACAACCCCAAAGCTCGGGAGTTTTGGGAAAGGAGCCGCCTCTGGAAACCACCCCATGTATCTCGTGAGGGACGCGAGGCCCCGTGAGCCTGGGGCGTTCCCCCTGAGTTTTGGGGTCCCCCCAGGTTTTGTGTCCCCCCCTGAGTTTTGGGGTCCCCCCCTGGGTTTTGGCTCCCCCCCAGGTTTTGGGGTCCCCCCGTTCGGGGCACCTCGAAGAGCAGGGTGAGCAGCAGGATGCGCGTGGCCAGGTTGGAGGCCTGGGGCAGGGTGGCCATTTGGCTGATCCACTCCGAGACCGTCTTGGTGTCGCTGGTGGTCAGCGGCACGGCCGCCTTGATCAGCACGTCCGCGGCCTCCCACACCTGGGGTCAGGGGTCAGTGTGGGGTCAGGGGTCAGTGTGGGGTCAGGGGTCAGTGTGGGGTCAGGGGTCAGTGTGGGGTCAATGGCACGGCCGCCTTGATCAGCACGTCCGCGGCCTCCCACACCTGGGGTCAGGGGTCAGGGGTCAGTGGGGTCAGTGTGGGGTCAGTGTGGGGTCAGGGGTCAGTGTGGGGTCAGGGGTCAGTGTGGGGTCAGGGGTCAGTGTGGGGTCAGTGTGGGGTCAGGGGTCAGTGTGGGGTCAGGGGGATACCTCGCACACCTGGCGGTTTAGGTGGTTCCAGGGTGGGTTTGGGGTGAGCTCAGGGCAGGTTTGGGGCAGGTTTGGGGGTCCCAGGATGGGTTTGGGGCAGGTTTGGGGGTCCCAGGATGGGTTTGGGGCAGGTTTGGGGGTCCCAGGATGGGTTTGGGGCGGGTTTGGGGTGGATCAGGGTGTGTTTGGGGTCCGTACCTGCTGCACCACCTGTTTGAGCACGCTGTCCCGGTAGGCGGGCCCGTTGCGGCGCACGGTGGGTTTGGGGTGGGTTTGGGGCAGGATCAGGATGGGTTTGGGGTGGGTTTGGGGTGGATCAGGGTGGGTTTGGGGTGGATCAGGGTGTGTTTTGGGGTCCGTACCTGCTGCACCACCTGTTTGAGCACCGAATCCCGGTAGGCGGGCCCGTTGCGGCGCACGGTGGGTTTGGGGCGGGTTTGGGGCAGGATCAGGGTGTGTTTGGGGTGGGTTTGGGGGTCCCAGGGCAGGTTCAGGGTGTGTTTGGGGGTCCCAGAGCTCCGTACCTGCTGCACCACCTGTTTGAGCACGCTGTCCCGGTAGGCGGGCCCGTTGCGGCACACGGTGGGTTTGGGGTGGGTTCGGGGGTCCCAGGGTGTGTTTGGGGCAGGTTTGGGGTGGATCAGGGTGGGTTTGGGGTGGATCAGGGTGTGTTTGGGGGTCCCAGAGCTCCGTACCTGCTGCACCACCTGTTTGAGCACGCTGTCCCGGTAGGCGGGCCCGTTGCGGCGCACGGCCGTCATCAGCAGGTCGCAGACGCGGTACACCGTGTCCGGCAGCTCGTCCAGCAGCTGCGAGCAGCCCGGCAGCATCGAGTCCGTGAACGCCCCCAGCTCCGCCGCCTCCAGCGGCTCGGCCCCCTCAAACTTCTCCAGGCACTTGGCCTCCTCCTCCTCCTGCCGCTCCCGCGCCCGCCGCTCCTCCTCCTCCTTCCGGCACGCCGCCTCCTGCCACGCGGGGAAAGGGGAACGGGGGACGGGGGGGGACACGGGGGGACACGGGGGGACACGGGGGGACACGGGGGAATGGGGGACACGGGGGGACACGGGGAGATGGGGAAAGGGGAGATGGGGAAAGGGGAAATGGGGGGACACGGGCGGGACACAGGGAGATGGGGAAAGGGGGGAATGGGGGACACGGGGGACACGGGGGACACGGGGGGACATGGGGGGAGCGGGGAGAGGGGGAAAGGGGAGATGGGGAAATGGGAAATGGGGAATGGGGGGAATGGGGAATGGGGAAATGGGAAATGGGAAATGGGGAAATGGGAAATCAGGAAATGGGGAGAAATGGGGGACACGGGGGGATGGGGAAATGGGAAATGGGGAATGGGGAAATGGGAAATGGGGAATGGGGAAATGGGGGAACAGGGAGATGGGGAAATGGGGAGAAATGGGGAGAAATGGGGGACGTGGGGGAAATGGGGGACATGGGGGAGAAATGGGAAAAATGGGGGAAATGGGGAAATGGGGGAAACGGGGGAGAAATGGGGAAAAAGGGGGGAGAAACGGGAGAAACGGGGGAGAAATGAGGATTTGGGATAGAAAAAAGATTTGGGGTGGGAAATGAGGGTTTGGGGTGGGAAATGAGGGGTTTGGGGTGGGAAATGAGGGGTTTGGGGTGGGAAATGAGGGGTTTGGGGTGGGAAATGAGGGTTTGGGGTGGGAAATGAGGGGTTTGGGGTGGGAAATGAGGGGTTTGGGGTGGGAAATGGGGGTTTGGGGTGGGAAATGGGGGTTTGGGGTGGGAAATGGGGGTTTGGGGTGGGAAATGGGGGTTTGGGGTGGGAAATGGGGGTTTGGGGTGGGAAATGGGGGTTTGGGGTGGGAAATGGGGGTTTGGGGTGGGAAATGAAGGATTTGGGGTGGGAAATGGGGGTTTGGGGTCCCACCTCCGGGGACTCGGCGCGCTGCTCCATGGGGATGTCCTGGCCCAGGGACATGGCGATGGCTCTCATCATCTGATCCTCCTCAGACATGCTCAGGTCCTGGGGGGGCAGCGTCAGGGGCTGCGGGGACCCCCAAAACCGCCCCCAAACCCCCCAAAACCCACCAGGAACCCTCCCTGAACCACTCAGGACCCCCTAAAACCCTTCAGGATCCCCCCAAAACCCCTCCATTTCCCCCTCCTCATGTCCCCAACCCCTCACTCACCTCTGCTGAGCCCCCCAGACCCCTCCCCGTGTGCCCCCAGCCCCCTCCCCGTGCCCCCCAGACCCCTCCCCGTGTGCCCCCAGCCCCCTGCCCGTGCCCCCCAGCCCCACTGACCCGTGCAGAGCCCCCCATCAGGGGCGGTGGGTGGGTCAGCAGATATTCCGTGGCCTGCTCCATGGTGTTGGTGTTGAGCAGCGCCTCCATGGCGTGTTCCCGGGAGAAACCCATGTCCATCAGCTGGGGGCACAGGGGTCAGGCTTGGGGGGCACCACGAGGGGTTTGGGGGGCACGGGGAGGGGCTTGGGGGGCACCACGAGGGGCTTGGGGGGCACAGGGAGGGGTTTGGGGGGCACCACGAGGGGTTTGGGGGGCACCACGAGGGGTTGGGGGGGCACCACGAGGGGTTGGGGGGCACACAGAGGAGTTTGGGGGGCACCACGAGGGGTTGGGGGGCTCACAGAGGAGTTTGGGGGGTCCCAAAGATGAAGTTTGGCATCCCAGGAATGAGTTGGGGTCCCAAGGATAAAGTTTGGGGGTCCCAGCGCCCACTTTGGGCTCCCAACGAGGAATTTTGACACCCCAAGGTGTGATTTGATCTCCCACCCCCATTTTCCTGTCTCGCCCCCCAGCTCTGAACCTCCCAACCCCATTTTCTGTCCCCCACCCCCCATTTCCCACCCCCACACCCCATTTATTGCCCCCCACCCCCCACTTTTTGCCCCCCAAGCCCCACTTTTTGCCCCCCACACCTCATTTCCTGCCCCCACCCCCCATTTTTTGCCCCCCAAGCCCCACTTTTTGCCCCCCACACCTCATTTCCTGCCCCCACCCCCCATTTTTTGCCCCCCACCCCCGTTTATTGCCCCCCACCCCCCACTTTTTGCCCCCCACCCCCACTTTTTGCCCCCCACACCTGCTGCAGCTGCTGTTGGTTGACGTGGGGCTCCCTGCGGGCGCCGCTCTCGTCCCCCCCGGGCTCGTCGGGCGCGGCCCCCTCGCGCTCCCGGCCCAGGCGCTCGCGCAGCAGCGGCTCCGCGCGCAGGATGTGGCACAGGATGGCCAGCATGGACTCGGCCATGCGGCCCCCGTACACCTTCAGCGGCCGCCGCTGCCACAGCTGCTTGATGCAGGCGAACGCCGCCTGCGGGGGACACGGGGGGGACACGGGGGACATGGGGGGGGACACGGGGGGGAGGTGAAGGGACACGGGGGACACGGGGGGGGACACGGGGGACATGGGGGGGACACGGGGGGGGACACGGGGAGGATATGGGGGGGACACGGGGGGATATGGGGGACACAGGGGGATATGGGGGGATATGGGGGGGACGTGAAGGGACACGGGGGACACGGGGGGGACATGGAGAGACACGGGGGGACATGGGGGGACATGTGGAGGATATGGGGGGGACATGGGGGGGATATGGGGGGACACGGGGGGACACGGAGAGACATGGGGGGGACACGGGGGGGACATGGAGAGGATATGGGGGGACACGGGGGGACGGGGGGGAGATGGGGGGACATGAGTGGGACATGGGGAGGACATGGGGGGGATATGGGGGGGACATGGGGGACATGGGGGACACGGTGGGGACATGGGGGAACATGAGGAGGATATGGGGGGGACATGGGGGGAACATGGAGAGACATGGGGGGGACACGGAGGGGACACAGGTGGGGACACGGTGAGTGGCTGCTCTGGGCACCCCAAACCCCCTCTGTGCCCCCAAATCTCTGAAAACCCAAATCACCTCTGTGACCCCCAATTCCTCGATGCTCAAATTCTCTCCATGCCCTGAAATCCTTCCTCCCTGTGCCCCCCAAATCCCCCCTGTGCTGCCCTGAACCCCGTTTCTCTCTCAATTCCCAATCCCAAACTTCCCCCCCAATTCCCCATTTCCTCCAATCCCCAATTCCCAGTTCCTCCCAATTCCCAATCCCCCATCCCCAATTCCCAATTCCCCCCAATTCCCAATTTCCCCCATCCCCAATTCCCAATTCCCCCCAATTCCCAATTTCCCCCATCCCCAATTCCCAATTCCCTCCCAATTCCCAATTTCCCCCACCCCCAATTCCCATTCCCAATCCCAATCCCAATCCCCCCCATCCCCACTAATCCCCCATCCCCCCCCGTTTCCCCCTCCCCACCTTCTGGGTGACCACGAGGAAGCGCAGGGCGCTGAAGGGGGGGTGTCCGTGCGGGGGTCCCTTGGCGGGGAGCGCGTGGGGCGACTCCAGCACCGTGCTGGGGTTCACCATCTTCTCCACCAGCATCAGCCACGCGTCCAGGAACTCGCCGGTGCCGTCGGGGAGGTCGGGGTGCTCCAGGCCCTCCCCCACCGGCACCTTGCCCCCCATGGACAGCGCCCAGTTAAAGGTCCTGGAAGGGGGAGAGGGTTGGGGGTGTTGGGAGGGACCCCGGGGTCTGGGGAGTGAGGGGTTAAAGGGGCTGGGGGGGATTTGGGGTCTGGGGGGTGAGGGGTTAAAGGGTCTGGGGGGGATTTGGGGTCTGGGGAGTGAGGGGTTAAAGGGTCTGGGGGGGATTTGGGGTGTGGGGGGTGAGGGGTTAAAGGGTCTGGGGGGGGATTTGGGGTCTGGGGGGGATTTGGGGTGTGGGGAGGGACCCTGAGGTCAGGGGAGCAGCATCCCCCCACCCACAGGAGGGGAGCTGGAGGTGGCAGCGTCCAGCCAGTGTCCAGTGTCTGTGTCCAGTGTCCCTGTCCAGTGTCCCTGTCCAGTGTCCACGTCCAGTGTCCATGTCTGTGGTCAGTGTCCGTGGTCAGTGTCCGTGTTTAGTGTTCATGTCCATGTTTGTGGTCAGTGTCCCTGTCCAGTGTCCAGTGTCCATGTTTAGTGTTCATGTCCATGTCTGTGTCCGTGTCCGTGTCCAGTGTCCAGTCTGTGTCCAGTGTCCAGTCCGTGTCCAGTGTCCAGTCCGTGTCCAGTGTCCAGTCCATGTCCAGTGTCCAGTCCGTGTCCAGTGTCCAGTGTCCAGTGTCCAGTCCGTGTCCAGTGTCCAGTCCGTGTCCAGTGTCCAGTGTCCAGTCCGTGTCCAGTGTCCAGTCCGTGTCCAGTGTCCAGTGTCCAGTGTCCAGTCCGTGTCCAGTGTCCAGTCCGTGTCCATGTCCAGTGTCCATGTCTGTGTCCAGTGTCCAGTCCCTGTCCAGTCTGTGTCCAGTGTCCAGCTCACTCGAAGAGGGCGTTGTGGCCGCCGGAGCAGAGGAATTTCTGCAGCATCAGGTGATAGGGGAACTTGCGCTCGTCGAACAGCATGGGGGACGTGAAGCCCACCGAGCAGATGAAGAACGTCAGCCTGGGGGGCACGGGGGGAGCTCAGCGCCCGCGGCACCGCAACCGGCACCGGGACCAGAACCGGCACCGGCACCGCAACCAGAACTGGCACCGGGACCAGAACCGGCACCGGCACCGGCACTGGGACCGGGACCAGAACCAGCACCGGGACCAGAACTGGCACCGGCACCGCAACCGGAACCGGCACCGCAACCGGAACCGGGACCGGGCACTGCCCGTGGTCACAGCACCGGGCACAGCCACTCTCCCTGCCCAGGCTCCGGCTCCTGCAGGTCCCAGACCCTCCCCTGTCCCTGTCCCCTCCCCTCCTGTCCCCAAGCCCACCCCATTCCCAGCCCCTCCCCACTCCCAAACCCTGCCCTGTTCCCATTCCCATTCCCAGCCCCAATCCCATCCCAATCCTGGTTCCCATCCGTTCCCATCTCTGTTGCTGTTCCCATCCCCGTTCCCAATCCCACCCCCGTTCCCATCCCATTCCCAATCCCATTCCTGTTCCTGTTCTTGTTCTCAATCCCATCCCCATCCCCAATCCCATCCCAATCCCATTCCCATTCCATCCCATCCCAATCTCGTCCCCATTCCCATTCCCAATCCCGTTCCCAATCCCGTCCCCGTTCCCATTCCATCCCCAATCCCATCCCCAATCCCATTCCATCCCATCCCATCCCCATTCCCCCAATCCCGTCCCCATCCCCAATCCCATCCCAATCCCGTTCCCAATCCCATTCCCCCAATCCCATTCCCATCCCATCCCAGTCCCATTCCCCCCGCGTGTCCCCGCGGTGTCCCCGCGCTGACCGGAACCGCGGTGTTGGGGTGTAGGGCGGGGGTTGCCAGCTCAGCCCCTTGGTCAGCAGGCGGGTGAGCGCCGAGGCCGTGGCGCGGGCGGCCGCGGTGGGCGCGGGGGCGGCGGCGGCCGCGTGGTGACTGCGGCGCTGCCGCACCGGGGAGCCCACGCACAGCTTCACCAGCAGCCCAAAGAGCTCGGCCAGAGCCCGGCCCAGCCGCGACGAGGCTGCGGGGACACGGGGGGGACACCGGGGGGAACATGAGGGGGACACCAGGGACACGGGGGGACATGGGGGGGACACGGGGGGGGACACCAGGGGACATGGGGGGGACACGGGGGGACATGGGGGGGACACAGGGGGACATGGGGGGGACACGGGGGAACACCAGGGGACATGGTGGGACACGGGGGGACATGGGGGGACATGGGGGGAACATGGGGGAACACGGGGGGCACACCAGGGGACATGGGGGGACACGGGGGGGACATGGTGAGAGATTGGGGGACATGGGGAGGACACCAGGGACATGGTGGGGACACCAGGGGGGACATGGAGGGGACACCAGGGACATGGGGGGACATGGGGGGGACACCAGGGACATGGGGGGACATGGGGGGGACATGGGGGGGACGCAGTGAGATCCCAGAGGGAACACCAGGAGACCTCAGGGGACAGGGGTGAGACCCCCGGGGTGGGGACCCTCCCCAGCCCTGAAACCCCCCCTGAGGACCCCAAATCCACCTCCCCCCGTTGCAGTCACCCCAAACTCCGGGCTCTGCCTTCACCTTTTGGGGGCTGCCGCCCCCTCAGAACCCCCCTGAGGATCCCCCCTCCCCCAGGGGTTTTGGGGCTCCGTTTTGGGGTCCCCCAGCCCATTTTGGGGTCCCCCAGCCCATTCTGGGGCTCGGTTTTGGGGTCCCCCCAGCCCGTTTTGGGGTCCCCATCCCCTTTCAGGGTCCCCCAGCCCGTTTTTTGGGTTCCCCCATCCCATTTCGGGGTCCCCCAGCCCGTTCCGGGGTCCCCCAGCCCGTTCCGGGGTCCCCCCAGCCCGTTTCGGGGTCCCCCAGCCCGTTTTGGGGTCCCCCAGCCCGTTTTGGGGTCCCCCAGCCCGTTTCGGGGTCCCCCAGCCCGTTTTGGGGCCCCTCCTCACCCGAGAGCAGGGGTTTGATCTGTTTGATGCGGGCGGCCATGGCCGGGGTGATCTTGGCCTTGGCTTTGGGGTCGCTCCCGCTGGGCTCGTCCGTCTCCATCGGGGCCAGGGGCTCCCCCTCCAGCCCCATCCCCTCCAGCAGCCCCTGCGCCGGGGGGGGGTCGCTGCCCCCCGCCCCCCCCGCGGGGCCCGCGCCCTCCGCCTCGGCCTCTGGGGGGGACGGGGGTGAGAGACCCCCAGAGACCCCCCAAAACCGAGCTTAACCCACAGGGACCCCCCCAAAACCGAGCTTAACCCAGAGACCCCCCAAAACCGAGCTTAACCCAGAGACCCCCCCAAAACTGACCCTAACCCACAGGGACCCCCCCAAAACCGAGCTTAACCCAGAGACCCCCCCAAAACTGACCCTAACCCACAGGGACCCCCCCAAAACCGAGCTTAACCCAGAGACCCCCCCAAAACCGAGCTTAACCCAGAGACCCCCCCCAAAACCGACCCTAACCCACAGGGACCCCCCCCAAAACTGACCCTAACCCAGGGACTCCCCCAAAACTGACCCTAACCCAGAGACCCCCCCCAAAACTGACCTTAACCCAGAGACCCCCCTCAAAACTGACCCTAACCCAGAGACCCCCCCCAAAACTGACCTTAACCCAGAGACCCCCCTCAAAACTGACCCTAACCCAGAGACCCCCCCAAAACCGACCCTAACCCAGAGACCCCCCCCAAAACTGACCCTAACCCACAGAAACCCACCCCCCCAACTCCTCCAAAACCCCCATAGAGCCCCCCCAGACCCCAATAAAATCCCCATAGAGCCCCCTCAGCCCCCACATGAAGCCCCCCCGAGCCCCCCCAGCCCCCACATGAAGCCCCCCGAGCCCCCCCAGCCCCCACATGAAGCCCCCCGAGCCCCCCCAGCCCCTCCCCAGCCGTACCTGGCCTGCGGCCGCCCTGGGGGGGGCTGGGGGCCGTTTTCTCCTCCTTGGGCACGAGTTTCTGCATGTCGGCCTGGCCGAACTCACAGCCCGGGGGGAGGCTGGGGGGCACGGGGGGCACAGGGCTGGGGGGGCTGGGGGGGCTGGGGGCACCTCCTGCCCGCCGCTGAGCCCCCCGCTGCCATCCCAGTGCTCCCCAGTGCCCCCCCAGTGCCCCCCCAGTGCCCCCCCAGTGCCCCCCGCTGCCATCCCAGTGCCCCCCCAGTGCCCCCAGTGCTCCCAGTGCCCCCCAGTGCCCTCCCAGTGCCCCCAGTGCCCTCCCAGTGCCCCCCCAGTGCCCCCCGCTGCCATCCCAGTGCCCCCAGTGCCCCCCAGTGCCCCCAGTGCCCCCCAGTGCCCCCCAGTGCCCCCCAGTCCATCCCAGTGCCCCCAGTGCCCCCCAGTGCCCCCAGTGCCCCCCAGTGCTCCCAGTGCCCCCCAGTGCCCCCCCAGTGCCCCCCAGTGCTCCCCCAGTGCCCCCCCAGTGCCCCCCAGTGCCCCCCAGTGCCCCCCCAGTGCCCCCCAGTGCCCCCCCAGTGCCTCCCAGTGCCCCCAGTACCTGTTTGGGGTGCAGAGGGACAGCAGCACGGTGCTCTCCCACACCAAGGAGCAGTAGAGCTGGCTCAGCTTGCCCAGCACGCTCAGCCCCAGCTGGGACCCCCACTGGTTCACAGAGATGGCCCTGATCTCGCTCTGGGGGGACAGCGGGACCCCAAATCCCCCTGAGACCCCTCCAGAGCTCCCCCAAACCCCCAGAGCCGCTCACAAAATGACTTGGAAGGCCCCAAAACCCCGTTTGAATCCCCCAAACCCCATTCAAAACCCCCTAAACACCGTTCCAAACCCCCTCAAACCCCTTTCCAATCCCCCAAACCCCCTTCAAACCCCCCATAACCCAATTCAAGCCCCCCAAACCCCACTCAAACCCCCCCAAACCCCTCCCCACGCCCCCCAAACCACCCCCCACGTCCCCAAACCCAATTCAAACCCCCCCAAACTCCATCCCACAACCCCAAACCCAATTCAAACCCCCCATAACCCAATTCAAGCCCCCCAAACCCCACTCAAATACCCCAAAATCCCTCCCCACGCCCCCCAAACCACCCCCCACGTCCCCAAACCCCCCCAAACTCCATCCCACAACCCCAACCCCAATTCAAACACCCCCAAACCCAATTCAAGCCCCCTGAAACCCCTCCCCACACCCCCAAATCCCTCCCCACACCCCCAAACCCCACTCAAACCCCCCCAACTCCCTCCCCACGTCCCCCAAACCCCTCCCCACATCCCCCAAACCCCACTGAAACCCCCCCAAACCCCACTCAAACCCCCCCAAACCCCACTGAAACCCCCCCAAACCCCACTGAAACCCCCCCAAACCCCACTGAAACCCCCCCAAACCCCACTGAAACCCCCCCAAATCCCTCCCCACACCCCCCAAACCCTATCCCACGCTCCCAAACCCCACTGAAACCCCCCCAACCCCCTCCCCACACCCCCCAACCCCCACTGAAACCCCCCCAAACCCCACTGAAAACCCCCCAAACCCCACTGAAACCCCCCCAAACCCCACTCAAAGCCCCCCAACCCCCCTCCCCACGCCCCCCAGCCCCCTCCCCTCTCACCTGTCCCACCCTGCAGGTGTGCACGAACATCATGATGAAGGCGTGGGCGGCGGTCAGCGCGTGCAGCAGGGGGGTGGCCTGGGCCGAGAGCGTGGCGTCGGGCACGGCCCCCGCGGCCGCCAGCTCCCGCAGCAGCACCGAGCCCCCCGGAGCCTCGATGGGCCGGTGCAGCGGCTCCAGCGCCGACAGCACCGCCTCCAGCTGCACCAGCCCCTCCTGCAGCACCTTGGGCTCGTGGGACAGCGTCTGGGGGGACAATGGGGGGACATTGGGGTCACTGAGGGGTCACCAGCCCCTCCTGCAGCACCTTGGGCTCGTGGGACAGCGTCTGGGGACATTGAGGGGACATTGGGGTCACTGAGGGGTCACTGAGGGGTCACTGAACCCTCCTGCAGCACCTTGGGCTCGTGGGACAGCGTCTGGGGACAATGGGGGGACATTGAGGGGACATTGGGGTCACTGAGGGGTCACCAGCCCCTCCTGCAGCACCTTGGGCTCGTGGGACAGCATCTGGGGGGACATTGGGGACATTGAGGGGTCACTGAGGGGTCACTGAGGGGTCACTGAGGGGTCACCGAGGGGTCACCAGCCCCTCCTGCAGCACCTTGGGCTCGTGGGATGGTCTGGGGTGACAGAGGGGACGCAGAGAGCGTCATCTGGGTCTGTACCAGGATGCATTTCCAGCCCCCCAGGACGCATTTCCAGCCCCCCAGGATGATCTGCAGCCCCCCAGGCTGTACCAGGATGGATCTGCAGACCCCAGGATGCATTTCCAGCCCCCCAGGATGGATCTGCAGCCCCCCAGGATGATTTCCAGCCCCCCAGGATGCATTTCCAGCCCCCCAGGATGGATTTGCAGACCCCAGGATGCATTTCCAGCCCCCCAGGATGGATTTGCAGCCCCCCAGGATGCATTTCCAGCCCCCCAGGATGATCTGCAGCCCCCCAGGCCGTACCAGGATGGATTTGCAGACCCCAGGCTGCATTTCCAGCCCCCCAGGATGAATTTCCAGCCCCCCAGGATGAATTTCCAGCCCCCCAGGATGGTCTGCAGCCCCCCAGGCCGTACCAGGATGGATTTGCAGACCCCAGGCTGCATTTCCAGCCCCCCAGGATGCGTTTCCAGCCCCCCAGGATGCATTTCCAGCCCCCCAGGATGCATTTCCAGCCCCCCAGGCCGTACCAGGATGGATTTGCAGACCCCAGGCTGCATTTCCAGCCCCCCAGGATGATCTGCAGCCCCCCAGGATGCATTTCCAGCCCCCCAGGATGGATTTGCAGCCCCCCAGGATGCATTTCCAGCCCCCCAGGCCGTACCAGGATGCATTTCCAGCCCCCCAGGCTGCATTTCCAGCCCCCCAGGATGATCTGCAGCCCCCCAGGCCGTACCAGGATGGATTTGCAGACCCCAGCCACGGCCTGGCACGCTGCCGAGGTGGGGAAGTCCACGGGCAGGTTGGGCAGCCCCAGGATGGTGACGAGCGGCCGCAGCCCCCGCTGGGCCACGAACTCCTGGCAGTGATCGTCCGTGGTGTTGTTGCTCAGGATGGACTCCACGAACTTCATCTGGGGCAGAAGGGGGTCAGGGGGGCTCTGGAGCCCCTGGGGAGGGGGCAGGAGCCGCGGGGACCCCCGGCCCTCGCTCACCACGTTGAGGATGTAGTCCATCAGCGGGATGGGGATGCGCTCCTCCGTGCCCACCACGCTGCGAGCAGAGCGGGGTGAGACCCCTCCCCAGCACACAGAACCACGGCTGCTGGGGCTGGGGGCACCCCAGAGCCCTGGGGACACCCCTGGGGACACCCCTGGGGACACCCCAGACCCCTGGGGACACCCCTGGGGACACCCCAGACCCCTGGGGACACCCCCAGAGCCCTGGGGACACCCCTGGGGACACCCCCAGACCCCCCTGGGGATATCCCCAGATCCCCCTGGAGGCACCCCAGAGCCCTGGGGACACCCCCAGACCCCTGAGAACACCCCAGACCTCTAGGAACACCCCAGACCTCTTCAGAAGACCCCAGACCCCTGGGGACACCTCAGACCCCTGGTGACACCCCCAGACCCCTGGGGACACCCCTGGGGACACCCCAGACCCCCGAGGACACCCCCAGACCCCTCCAGAAGCTCCCAGACCCCTCCAGAAGCCCCCAGACCCCTCCTGAATCCCCCCAGACCCCTCCAGAATCCCCCAGACCCCTCCTGAAGCCCCCCCAGACCCCTCCAGAATCCCCCCAGACCCCTCCAGAAGCCCCCAGACCCCTCCTGAATCCCCCCAGACCCCTGAGGACACCCCCAGAGCCCCGAGGTCATCCCCAGACCCCTCCAGAATCCCCCAGACCCCTCCTGAATCCCCCCAGACCCCTCCTGAAGCCCCCCAGACCCCCCCCAAGCCCCGCTCACGTCTGGCTGGGCTCGGCCTCGCTCTGCTGGGCGGCCCCGAAGCTCTGCATGGCCTGCACCTCCTCCTCCTCCTCATCCTCGCTCGACGCCTCCTCGGCGGCGTGGGGCGAGCGCGGGGGCGGCGCCGCCGCCGTCCCGTCCGCCTTCTGCATCGAGGGCTTCTGGCAGATGTACTTGGGGTCCCGGCCCAGGCTGCAGATCTCCTCCAGCAGCTGGGGAGGGGGCTCCCGTTAGGGGGGGGATGGCTTTTGGGGGGGTCCCCGAGCCCCCGGGGGTGGCCCCGGGTCGGCACCTTGATGATGGCGGTGGTGGCGTCGGTCTTGAGCGTGGGCTGGTGCCGCATCAGCTCGTCCACGGCGCTGCCCAGGTTGGAGGCCGTGTCACCTGGGGGGGACAGCGGGTTTGGGGGTCACAGAGCAGGTTTGGGGGGGCACAGAGCAGGTTTGGGGGTCACAGAGCGGGTTTGGGGGGGCACAGAGCGGGTTTGGGGGTCACAGAGCGGGTTTGGGGGGGCACAGAGCAGGTTTGGGGGTCACAGAGCGGGTTTGGGGGGTCACAGCGGGTTTGGGGGGGCACAGAGCAGGTTTGGGGGTCACAGAGCAGGTTTGGGGGTCACAGCGGGTTTGGGGGGTCACAGAGCGGGTTTGGGGGGTCACAGAGCGGGTTTGGGGGGGCACAGAGCGGGTTTGGGGGGGCACAGAGCGGGTTTGGGGGGGCACAGAGCGGGTTTGGGGGTCACAGAGCGGGTTTGGGGGTCACAGAGCGGGTTTGGGGGGTCACAGAGCAGGTTTGGGGGGTCACAGAGCAGGTTTTTTGTCTCCCGTCCCCAGGTGTGTCCCAGCCCTCCCCAGGTGTGTCCCCCATCCCAGGTGTGTCCCCAGGTGTGTTCCCAGGTGTGTCCCCAGGTGTGTCCCCCATCCCAGGTGCGTCCCCGGTGTCCCAGGTGTGTCCCCGGTGTCCCCAAGTGTGTCCCCAGGTGTGTCCCTGGTGTCCCCACGTGTGTCCCCACCCCTCCCCAGGTGTGTCCCCAGGTGTGTCCCCCATCCCAGGTGTGTTCCCACCCCTCCCCAGGTGTGTCCCCCATCCCAGGTGTGTCCCCCATCCCAGGTGTGTCCCTGGTGTCCCCACGTGTGTCCCCACCCCTCCCCAGGTGTGTCCCCAGGTGTGTCCCCAGGTGTGTCCCCCATCCCAGGTGTGTCCCCAGGTGTGTCCCCAGGTGTTCCCAGGTGTGTCCCCAGGTGTGTCCCCCATCCCAGGTGTGTCCCCAGGTGTGTCCCCCATCCCAGGTGTGTCCCCAGGTGTGTCCCCCATCCCAGGTGTGTCCCCAAGTGTCCCCAGGTGTGTCCCCAGGTGTCCCCAGGTGTGTCCCCAGGTGTGTCCCCAGGTGTGTCCCCGCCCTCCCCAGGTGCCCGTGTCTCACCGAGGGGGTCGGAGCTGCGGCGGCGCCGCATGGCGGGCAGGTAATCGGGGGAGAGCAGCACCTTGAAGAGGCGCTCGAAGGGCTGGCACTGCACGAAGCTCTGCAGCCCCCGCGCGTTCAGGCACAGCGCGCTGAACACGTTGGGCAGCGAGCCCAGCACCTCCCGCGTGGCCGGCACCTGCACAGGGCAGGGGGTCAGACACACCTGGCCAGGTGAGGGGCTGCTGAGGGGCTGCTGAGAGGGTCAGACACACCTGGCCAGGTGAGGGGCTGGTGAGGGGCTGGTGAGGGGGGTCAGACACACCTGGCCAGGTGAGGGGCTGCTGAGGGGGTCAGGCACACCTGGCCAGGTGAGGGGCTGGTGAGGGGGGTCAGACACACCTGGCCAGGTGAGGGGCTGCTGAGGGGGTCAGGCACACCTGGCCAGGTGAGGGGCTGGTGAGGGGGGTCAGGCACACCTGGGCCAGGTGAGGGGCTGCTGAGTGGGGTCAGACACACCTGGCCAGGTGAGGGGCTGCTGAGGGGGTCAGACACACCTGGCCAGGTGAGGGGCTGCTGAGGGGGGTCAGCCACACCTGGCCAGGTGAGGGGCTGCTGAAGGGGTCAGGCACACCTGGGCCAGGTGAGGGGCTGCTGAGGGGCTGGTGAGGGGGTCAGGCACACCTGGGCCAGGTGAGGGGCTGGTGAGGGGGGTCAGGCACACCTGGGCCAGGTGAGGGGCTGCTGAGGGGGGTCAGACACACCTGGGCCAGGTGAGGGGCTGCTGAGGGGGATCAGACACACCTGGCCAGGTGAGGGGCAGGTGAGGGGGTCAGACACACCTGGCCAGGTGAGGGGCAGGTGAGGGGGTCAGACACACCTGGCCAGGTGAGGGGCTGCTGAGGGGGTCAGGCACACCTGGCCAGCTGAGGGGCTGCTGAGGGGCTGGTGAGGGGGGTCAGACACACCTGGCCAGGTGAGGGGCTGGGGGCACACCTGGGGCAGGGGTGGGGCTGGGACGGGTGAGGACACAAATGCAGAACAGGTGGAGACCAGGTGACAGCGCAGGTGAGAAACACAACAACAGCGAAAGGAGAAATGAGGTGAGGAACGGACAACAGGTGCAACACAGGTGGAGTAACAAATGTACAACAGGTGTAAGAGATGGAGTCACAAACGTGGAACAGGTGTGACACAGGTGGAGTAAGAAACGTACAACAGGTGTAACAGACGGAGTCGGGAATGCACAACAGGTGTAACACAGGTGAAAGTACAAATGTACAACAGGTGAGGGTGCAGGTGAGCTGACAAGCAACACAGAGCACAGGTGAGAACACAGGTGAGAACACAGGTGACACAGGACAGGTGACACAGGTGACACAGGTGATATAACACGGGTGACAGGTAACACAGGACAGGTGACAGAGGTGACAGAACAGGTGACACAGGTGACACAGGACAGGTGACACAGGTGACACAGGTGACAGGTGAGGCACACTCACGTCCTTGATGAGCAGCGCGTGCAGCATGACGTCGGTGAGGGGACAGACACAGGACAGGGGAGGGCACAGGACAGGTGACAGAGGTGACACAGGTCAGGTGACAGAGGTGACACAGGACAGGTGACAGAGGTGACACAGGTGACAGAGGTGACACAGGTCAGGTGACACAGATAACACAGGTGACACAGGACAGGTGACACAGGACAGGTGACACAGGTGACACAGGTGACACAGGTGAGGCACACTCACGTCCTTGATGAGCAGCGCGTGCAGCATGACGTCGGTGAGGGGACAGACACAGGACAGGGGACAGACACAGGACAGGTGACAGAGATGACACAGGACAGGTGACACAGGTGACACAGGGCAGGTGACACAGGTGACACAGGACAGGTGACACAGATAACACAGGTGACACAGGTGACACAGGTGAGGCACACTCACGTCCTTGATGAGCAGCGCGTGCAGCATGACGTCGGTGAGGCCGTTGTCCTGCAGCGAGGACAGCAGCGAGGGCTCCTGGAACACGAAGACCGTCACCACCTCGGTCGCTGCGGCGGAGGAGAGAGGGGGGCACTGAGGGCAGGTAGGGCACCTGGCGGGGTCCCCGCGCCGGGCCCGCCCCGCGCTGCCCGGGCGGGGCCGGGGCGTGGCTCACCCAGCAGGAACAGCGAGGGGCCGTAGTACTCGGCGTTGCTGATGATGTGCTTCAGAGAGGTGGGGAGAGAGCCGTCCATCACTGCGGGGACACCGGGGACAGCGGGGACAGCCGTCAGGGGACACCGGGGACAGCGGGGACAGCCGTCAGGGGATGGGGACAGGGGGGTCAGGGGTCAGTGTGGGGTCAGTGTGGGGTCAGTGGGGACAGGGGTCAGGGGGGTCAGGGGACAGGGGTCAGTGGTCAGGGGAGTCAGGGGGGACAGGGGTCAGGGGGGGCAGGGGATCAGTGTGGGGTCAGTGTGGGGTCAGTGATCAGGGGTTGGTGGGGTCAGGAGTCAGTGGGCTCAGTGGTCAGTGGGCTCAGTGTGGGGTCAGGGCTCAGGGCTCAATGGTCACTGGGCTCAGTGGTCAGTGGGGTCAGCGGTCAGTGGGGTCACTGGGCTCAGTGGTCAGCGGTCAGTGGGGTCAGTGAGGTCAGTGGTCACTGGGCTCAGCGGTCACTGGGCTCAGCGGTCACTGGGCCCAGCGGTCAGTGGGGTCAGGGCTCAGGGGTCACTGGGCTCAGCGGTCACTGGGGTCACTGGGCTCAGCGGTCAGTGGGGTCACTGGTCTCCGTGGTCAGTGGTCACTCCCCGGCCAGCCCCAGCGCCCCCGGGTGTGGCACGCACCGTGCCGGATGCCGTCGGAGAAGGCGGGGTCCTGGATGGCTTTTTTCAGGAAGTTCAGCATGGATTTGAGCAAAGCCGCGCGCTGGGGGATGCACTGCACTCCTGGGCGGGGGGACAGAGGGGTGAGACCCCCGCCCGCGCGTCCCCAGCGCGTCCCCAGCGTGTCCCCAGCCCCGGGGGGGGGCACCTACCGCCGCGTGGGGCCGGGCCGGCCGCGCCGCTGGGTCCGGCCGCGGCGGGCGGGGCCGGGGGGTCCGGCCGGGCTTCGGCCGAGGGGCCGGGGCTGCTCTCCATGGCCACGTCGGTCACTGCGGGGGGACGGGGACGTCACGGGGGGCGCGGGTGGCACCGCGGGGAGGGGGTGGCACGGCCGGGCCCCCCGCTCACCCTCCATGTCCGTCTCCATGTCCTCGCCCTCGGGCAGGGCGGCGGCCGGCGGGCGCTGCACTTTGGGCTTGATGACAAAGGGACACTCGCGGCGGCACAGGTCCACCTCGTGCTGGGGGGGGGACAGGGCCTCAGCACCCCAAAACAGCCCCGGGGACCCCAGAACAGCCCCAGGGACCCCAAAACAGCCCGGGGGGAACCCCAAAACAGCCCCGGGGACCCCAAAACAGCCCCAGGGGAACCCAAAACAGCCCCAGGGGAACCCAAAACAGCCCCGGGGAACTCGAAACAGCCCGGGGGACACCAAAACAGCCCCAGGGACACCAAAACAGCCCCAGGGGAGCCCAAAACAGCCCCAGGGACCCCAAAACAGCCCGGGGGACACCAGAACAGCCTGGGGGGAACCCAAAACAGCCCCAGGGACCCCAAAACAGCCCCAGGGACCCCAAAACAGCCCCGGGGGAGCCCAAAACAGCCTGGGGGGACCCCGAAACAGCCCCAGGGACCCCGAAACAGCCTGGGGGGAACCCAAAACAGCCCCGGGGAACCCAAAACAGCCCTGGGGGACCCCAAAACAGCCCCAGGGACCCCAAAACAGCCCCAGGGACCCCAAGACACCCCGGGTGACCCCAAAACAGCCCGGGTGACCCCAAGACACCCCGGGTGACCCCACAACAGCCCGGGGGGCGCAGGGGCGGCACCTCCAGGCGGTAGATGAAGATGGAGAGCCCGCTGTGCGACTGGAAGGCCGCCATGTCCAGGTTGGTGATGAGATCCACCACGCGCACGGCCCGCGTGACGAAGGTGATCTGGTCCTGCTCGTCCCCCAGGAACTTGATCACCTGGGCGGGGCGGGGCGTGGCGGGCGCGTCAGGCGGTGCCCGAGGCTCACCTGAGCGCCCCGCCGGGCGCCGGGGGCTCACCTTGAGCAGCGCCTCCATCATGCCGCACGACACCAGCGCCTCGCCGCCCGCGTCGTAGCTGGCCAGGTGGTAGAGGAAGGAGAAGAGCGCCGTGGCGAACTGGTGGGGGTAGGGCTCCATGGAAGGGTCTGGAAGGGCGGGACAGGTGAGGTCAGGGCGGGCCAGGCCCCCCCAGGTGAGCCCCCCGGGCCCGGCACGCACCGATCATGGCCTGGATGCAGTTGCGCACCAGCACGGGCAGGAAGCCGTGGTAGGACGCGGTGCCCGTGCAGTCGATGATGCTGCTCAGCTTGGGCGTCCGCTCCAGGTGAACGATGGACGTCAGCGTGCGCAGCGACGCCGCCTTGATGTCCTGGGGACGCGGGGGACAGGTGAGGGACAGGTGAGGGACAGGTGAGGGACAGGTGAGGGACATGGGGGACAGGTGAGGGACAGGTGAGGGACAGGTGAGGGACACGGGGGACAGGTGAGGGACAGGTGAGGGACACGGGGGACTCGTCAGGGACATGGGGGACTCGTCAGGGACACAGGGGGACAGGTGAGGGACACAGGGGGACAGGTGAGGGACAGGTGAGGGACACGGGGGACTCGTCAGGGACATGGGGGACTCGTCAGGGACACAGGGGGACAGGTGAGGGACATGGGGGACAGGTGAGGGACACAGGGGGACTCGTCAGGGACACAGGGGGGACAGGTGAGGGACACAGAGGGACAGGTGAGGGACATAGAGGACACGGCAGGGACCCGGGGGGGACACGGGGGGACAGGTGAGGGACACGGGGACAGGTGAGGGACACAGGGGGACATGTCAGGGACATGTCAGGAACACAGGAGGACAGGTGAGGGACACGGGGGGACAGGTGAGGGACACAGGGGGACAGGTGAGGGACACGGGGGACACGGCAGGGACACAGGGGGGACAGGTGAGGGACACAGGGGGACATGTCAGGGGCGCAGGGGGGACAGGAAATGTTCCAGGTGAAGGAACAGGTGAAGGAACAGGTGAAATAACGCACACAAGACACGTATAACAACAGGAGTACGACAGGTGCAGGACAGGTGTAGCACAACCAGGTGACAGGTGTAAGACAAGCGAAGCGACATGTTCAGCACAGTTAAAGAACAGGTGCAGGACAGGTGAAAGTACAGCTGACCAGTAAGGGACAGGTAAGGGAACAGGTGAGGGAACGGGAAACACGACAGATGATGGCACAGGTGAGGGAACAGCTGACAGGACAGGTAATGCCACAGGTGATGGCACAGGTGACAGTACAGATGAAGGTACAGGTGACAACACAGGTGGCAGCACAGCTGACAGGTACAGGTGAGAGTACAGGTGACGGCACAGGTAACAGAACAGCTGACAACACAGATGAAGGGACAGGTGAGGGTACAAGTGACAGCACAGGCAACAGCCCAGGTGGCAGCACAGGTGACAGTATAGGATACAGGTGACAGTACAGGTGACAGCACAAACGAGGATACAGGTGATAGCACAGGTGACAGCACAGTTAACAGTACGGCTGACAGCACAGGTGAGGAGCACAGGTGACAGGTAACTGTCCAGGTGCCAGCCCAGGTGCCAGGTGCCAGCCCAGGTGTGGCACAGGTGCCAGCCCAGGTGCCAGGTGCCAGCCCAGGTGTGGCACAGGTGTCCCAGGCTCACCATCAGCTGCTTGTCGGTGATCTGCAGCACGTCCACCAGCTCCTCGATCAGCCCGTTGTACAGGATGCTGTTGGCCGACTCCTGCAGCGCGTTCGAGTACACTGCGGGCAGGGAGGGGTCACCCCACGCTGCCCCCCCGGCCCCCCCAGCCCACCCCCCAATTAAGGAGCCCCTAACGAAGCCCCACCCAGGATGGAGATGGCGTGGAGCCGCGCCTGCACCGCCTGCAGCCGCTTCTTGTGGTTGGAGAAGCCGTGGGCCAGGCGGATGTGGGTGAACAGCAGCATCTGGGGGGGGGGCACAGAGAGTTTGGGGGGGTCAGGGAGGGTCTGGGGGTCACCCCCCGAGCCTCAGGGGGTCCCCTGGGGGTCACCCCACGCACCTGCTTGTCCTTGGGGATGCTGTACATCTTGGTCAGGGACTCCATGATCTCCGAGGGGCTCTCCGAGATCTGCGCGAGGGGAGGCGCGGGAATGGGGGGGGCAGGGGACAGAACTGGGGGGCAGGGGACAGAACTGGGGGGCAGGGGACAGAATTGGGGGGCAGGGGACAGAATTGGGGGGCAGGGGACAGAACTGGGGGGCAGGGGACAGAATTGGGGGGCAGGGGACAGAATTGGGGGGCAGGGGACAGAACTGGGGGGCAGGGGACGGAATTGGGGAGCAGGGGACGGAATTGGGGGGCAGGGGACGGAACTGGGGGGCAGGGGACGGAACTGGGGGGCAGGGGACGGAACTGGGGGGCAGGGGACAGACTTGGGGGGCAGGGGACGGAACTGGGGTGCAGAGGGACAAACCCAGGGGGCAGAGGGACAGACTTGGGGGGCAGAGGGACAGAACTGGGGTGCAAAGGGACAAACTCGGGGTGCAGAGGGACAGAATTGGGGTGCAGAGTGACAGAATTGGGGGGCAGAGGGACAGAATTGGGGTGCAGTGACAATCCCGGGGTGCAGAGGGACAGAATTGGGGTGCAGAGGGACAGAATTGGGGTGCAGAATGACAGAACTGGGGTGCAGAGTGACAGAATTGGGGTGCAGAGGGACAAACCCGGGGTGCAGAGTGACAGAATTGGGGGGCAGAGGGACAGAACTGGGGGGCAGAGGGACAGAATTGGGGGGCAGAGGGACACAGGGACAGCGCAGGGTGCGGGGGGTCCCTGAGCCGAGCCCACCCCCCCAAACACAGGTACCCCCCCAGCTCACCTTGTCCAGCTGCTCGATGTGGATGTAGTGCAGGGTGGTGCTGGTGGCCTGGGGGGGGCACAGCAGGTCAGGGGGGGGCCCCCGTGGTTTTGGGGGGGCTCATGTCCCCCCCCAGGTGTCCCCAGGTGTCCCCAGGTGTCCCCAGGTGTCCCCAGGGTCACTCCCCAGGGTCACTCACCCTCTTGTCCACCTTCACCTCGACGCCCGGCTCGGCGTAGAACTCGAAGTGCAGGGTGGTGGCGCTGGGGGGGTATTTCTGGGGGGGGGACAGGGGGGTCAGGGGGGTCACAGCAGGGTCCCCTCCCCTGGGGGACACTCAGAGGGGTGGGGGGACCCCACGGATGGCAGTGAGGGGGGCACAAAGGCGAGGCTGGGATCAGGTCACACCGAGGTGGGACAATGGCACACGTGGCACAGGGAGCCCTGAGGCACAGGTGAGCTCTGGGACCCCCAGGACAGGCACAGGTGACACAGGTGAGCTCTGGGACCCCCAGGACAGGCACAGGTGAGCTCTGGGACCCCCAGGACAGGCACAGGTGAGCTCTGGGACACCCAGGACAGGCACAGGTGAGCTCTGGGACACCCAGGACAGGCACAGGTGAGCTCTGGGGACCCCCAGGCCAGCCCCAGGTGACACAGGTGAGCTCTGGGACACCCAGGACAGGCACAGGTGACACAGGTGAGCTCTGTCACACCCCAGGCCAGCCCCAGGTGAGCTCTGGGGACCCCCAGGCCAGCCCCAGGTGACACAGGTGAGCTCTGGGTGCCTCAGGTACCACTCACCATCATGTGCAGGTCCCTGCAGCACTCAGCCAGCCCGAATCCGTTCTCCTTCCCACCCCAGCTCTGCAGGGAGACCAGCCCAGCTCAGCCCCGCCCTGCTGAGCCCCAAAACCCCCTAAAAAAAACCCCAAAAAACCCCAAAAAAAAAACCCAAAAAAACCCAATTACTTCCCCCCAAAAAACCCCAAAAACTCCCCCAAAAAAACCTCCAAAAACCCCCAGAAATCCCCCAAAAAATCCCCAAAAAAACCTCCAAAAAACCCCCAAAAAATCCCCAAAAACCCCCCCAAAAAAACCCCAAAAACTCCCCCAAAAAAACCTCCAAAAACACCCCTAAAACACCCCCCAAAAAACTCCAACCACCTCCCCCAAAAAAACCCCCAAAAACCCCCCCAAAACCCAAAACCACCCCCAAAACCACCCCCAAAAAAACCCAAAAAAAATCCCCCAAAAAAATCCCCAAAAAAATCCCAAAAAATCCCCAAAAACCCCCAAAAAATCCCCAAAAAATCCCCAAAAAACTTTGAAAAAATCCCCAAAAAAATCCCCAAAAACCCCCAAAACCCCCCAGAAGCGCCCCCAGTGCCCCCCACCTCGGCCAGGTGCTGCAGGCGGGCCAGCAGGGGCCCGCGGCGCTCGGAGCCCAGGCGGGTGATGTAGTTGGAGCGTTTGCTGAACACGTAGAGCAGGTTGAGCACGGCCAGCACCACGTGCATGTCCGAGGAGGCCAGCAGCGCGGTCAGGTGCTGCGGGGCACAGGTGGGACAGGTGTGAGGCGGCTCCGGGGCGTGCCGGGGGGCGCGGCACACCTGGGGAGGGGCGCTGCCCACCTCGATGGAGCTGTAGAGGTGGCGGGAGAAGCTGTACTCGATGAGCAGGGCGGTGAAGTTGAGCAGGGCCAGCAGCAGGGCCTTGAGCGGCTGCCGCTCGGGCCGGTCGCAGGCCAGCATCCAGCTCATGGCCTCCACCGGCCGGCCCGCCTCGGCCAGCAGCGCGTCGAAGCGGTCCAGCAGGTCCACCCAGTGGTACAGCTCGCACTGGGGGGAGATGTGGGGCTGGGGGCACGGCCTGGAGCCCCTGAGCCCCCAACCCAGCCCCAAACCCAGCCCCACACACCCCCTGAGCCCCCCAACACAGCCCCCCAACCCAACCCCATACACACACCCAGGGGTACAGCTCGCACTGGGGGAAGATGTGGGGCTGGGGGCACGGCCTGGAGCCCCTGAGCCCCCCAACCCAGCCCCCCAACCCAGCCCCACACACCCCCTGAGCCCCCCAACCCAGCCCCTGAGCCCCCCAACCCAGCCCCCCAACACTGGGGAAAGGCTGCAGGAGATTCAGAGACCCCCCCTCACATTTCTAAACCTCCAGAAAACTCCAGAACGGCCCCGCCTGAGGACTGAGAGCTCAGGGGGCTCAGCCAAGCCCAGGGACCCCCCCTCATTTGAGGAACACTCTGGGGGTGCCCCAGGGCGACCCCCCCGTGGCAGAGACCGCTGTGGGCACGAGCTCAGCACCGCCCTGACGCACCGAGGGGAACCCCTTGGGAAATTCCCATCTCAGTCTTGGGACCCCCCATCCGTTTTGGGGGCTCCCCCTGAGTCTTGGGCCCCCCCCAGGATTTGGGGTCCCCCCCAGGATTTGGGCCCCCCCTCCAGGATTTGGGGTCCCCTCTCACCTTGCCAATGTTCCATGTCTTGATCTGCTGCAGCTCTGTCACCAGCTGCTCGTCGCTGCAGCCCTTGAGCTTCTCGATGAGGGCCCGGCAGTCGGCGGGCTGGGGGCACGGGGGGGCTCGGCACTGTCCCCTCACGGGGTCCCCAACGCCCCCCAGTGTCCCCAAACCCCCCCAGCGTCCCCAAAATCACTGCCCACGATGCTCCCCGAGTCCCCAACACCCCCAGTGTCCCCAAACCCCCCCATTCCCTTCCCAATGTCCCCAAACCCCCAGACATCTCAAATTCCCCTCCGAGTGTCCCCGAGCCCCCCCCGAGTGTCCCCAACCCCCCCCGAGTGTCCCCAACCCATCCCCGAGTGTCCCCAAGCCCCCCCGAGCCCCCCCCAAGCCCCCCCCGAGCTCTCACCGCCTCTGTGGGGGTTTTCTTCAGTTTCGTCCGATCCACTTTCATTTTGGGGGTTCCGGTCCTCGTGCTCCGCCTGTGCCCACACGTGGGGGGGGGGGGTCACACCTGGGCCACCCCCAGAGGGTCAAAGCCCCCCCTCCGCCTGTCCCGACAGGGCCCAGATATCCCGACAGGGCCCAGATATCCCGACAGGACCCAGATATCCCGACAGGGCCCAGATATCCCGACAGGGCCCAGATATCCCGACAGGGCCCCTCTGTCCCGATAGGGCCCAGATATCCCAACACGGCCCAGATATCCCGACAGGGCCCAGCTATCCTGACAAAGCCTTGCTGTCCCGACAGGGCCTGGCTGTCCCCACAGGGCCCCGCTGTCCTGACCGGGCCCCTCTGTCCCGACAGGGCCCCTCTGTCCCGACAGGGCCCCTCTGTCCCGACAGGGCCCCTCTGTCCCGTCAGGGCCCCGCTGTCCCGACAGAACCCCCGATATCCCGACAGAACTCCTGATATCCCGACAGGGCCCCGCTGTCCCGACAGGGCCTCGCTGTCCCGACAGGCGCCGCGGCGGCCGCGGCCCGATGACGTCGCGGCACCGGCTGAACAATGAATGTGCAAAACCCCGCCGTGCCCGGGGGGGGTCCGCAGGGAGCCCCCCCAAACCGCACCGCCCCCCCACCTCAATTAACCCCGCGGGGCGGGGGGGGGGGGCCGGGGAGCTGTAATTAAGGGCTGTAATTACGGGCTGTAATTAAGGGCTGAGGCGGCCGCGTGCCGGGGCTCCCCCGCCCCCCCCTCCGGTGCCCCCCCCCCCCCCCGCCGGCCGGGCCGGTTCGGTGACAGTGACGCATCACATCGGGGGGGGGGGACACCCCAAAAACGCCCCCCCCCAGCCGGGGGAAGCGTCAAAAATAAACCTGAAGCTCCCATCTCGTTTTTTCCAACCCCCCCCCCCAAAAAAAAAATCCTCCCCGACGCGAGACCCCCCCCCCAAAATAAATTCCCTTACCGGGAATCACTCCCAGTCCATCCTCGGCCCGGCCCGGTCGCTGCGAGGGGAGGGGGAGAGCCGGGAGCTGCCGGGGGGGAAATTGGGGAGGGGGCTGTGAAATATTGAGGGGCTTGGGGGGGGTCCCCAGTGATGGGGGGGGGGGATGGACAGGGGGGGATTTTGGGGGAAAATAGGGATCCCCCCCCTCCCCAAATCACGGCGTGGGGGGGATTTAACGCTAAAAGCGCCGGTCTGAAATGGCTGTAAAATGTGGAAAAAACGGAAATAAAGGAAAAAGCGGCGGGGAGCCAATGAGGAGACCCCCAAATCCTGAAGGATGTGAAAAAGGGGGGGGTCCTAAAGGCGGGGAACTGCAGGAAACACGGCCTGGAGAATGGGGAAGGGGGGGCACCTAAAGGGGTCCCCAAAATGCGGGGAAAACCCTGAGGGGGACCCCGAGTGATGGGAGGGGGCTGCGGGGGAGCGGGAATGAGACCGGGCTCCCCAAACAACGAGAAATAAAAAAAGTACTCCTAAAATCCCGGAGAAGCCTGAGGACGTGAGAAAGCTAAATTAAAGCAGAGAGGCAGCCAAACAGCCGAAATCTCGGCCGGGAGCGCCCGAGCCCCCGCCAGGGGATCCCGTAGCGGGGGAGGCCGCGGGGATCGGGGGAAGGGGGGGCCGTGAGGGAGGGAAAGGAGCCCCCAAAATCACGGGAGGCCGCTGGGGAGTGGGGGGGCGGTGGGAGGGGGGGGCGGACCCCTCATGACGGAGCCGGCCGCCGTCCCCTCTATGCCACGGGCCCCGCAGCGGCACCGGGCCGAGCCCCCCGCCCCGCCGGCCCCGGTACCTTGAGCGGGCGGGGAGAGCAGGGGGGGGGGGGTCAGAGCCCGGCCCGGGCCCGTCCCGCCGCTGCCGCCGCCGCCATCTTACACTGAGCCCCGGCCGCGGCCCGAGATCCCGCGAGAGTCGCCGCAAGTCCCGCGAGAGCGGTCGGCGGGACGGGGAGGAGGCGGCGCCGAGGGGCGAGAGGGAGGCGGGGCTAGGCAGCCGGCAGCCAATGGGAATGCGAGAGGCGCGGCGGCCAATTCTCGCGAGAGCGCGCCTAGCGGCGGGGCGGGAGTTTAGAGAAGCCTCGCGAGATTTCCGTGAGGCGTGTGGGGGAGGGGAGGCGGTCCCTCACGGATCCCGCCTCGTACCGGGACTGGGGGGGGGGGGGGAAGGGGGGGCCGGGGGTAAAGTGGGGGGGGGGGGGGGAGAGGCCCTGCCCGCCACAGAGCGGCTCAACCCCCCCCCGCTCCCCTCGCAAGGCCGCGGGCCCCACGCCGTTCCCTCACGCACCGGCACTCACCGGCACGCTGATGAGAGCGAGATCTCGCGAGGCGCCTGCGGCAGCGCGGCTCCGAAGCCTCGCGAGAGGCGCGCGGAGAAGAGAAAAGCGAGGGCGGCCACGGGAGAGCGGCCCCGCCGCGGGAGGGGGGGAGGGAGGGAGGGCGGGGGGAGCGCGGCCGCTGCCTCAGCGGCGGGAACGGCGGCGGCGCGCGCGGCTCTCGCGAGAGCGCCGGCTGCGAGCGGTTCCAAATCTCGCGAGATTGGAGAGCGCCCTCCCCGGCTGGAGGACAAGATCTCGCCCGAGCAAGCGCGAGGTCTCGCGAGAGCTGCCGGGCGGCGCGCGCTGTGGGGTGCGTCACGTGACCCGGGTCGTTTCTCACCAATTCCGGTTTTTTGTGTTTTTTTTTTTTTTCATTTTTATTCTACAAATACAAAACGAGGGGGGCGGGGCCGCGGCCTCCGGACACGCCTACAAAACAGGGGCAGCCAATGGGAAGCGGCCCCGCCCCGTCAATCAACCTGAAGACACTTTGGGGAGGGGCAAAAAAAAAAAAAAAGCCCAGCAGGAACCAATCAGAGATGGCTCCGCCCCCTCCCGCAGCCGTGGGGCGGGGCTCGTCCAATCGCCTGAGCTCCTGGAGGCGGGAAATGAGAAAGCCCCGCCCCCAGGTCATCCACAGCCAATAAGAATGCGGGAACGGCAATGGGCGGGGCCAAAATGCATCCCCACCCTTTTTAGGGCGTGGTTGTGACTATGTGGGTGTGGTTTGTTGTAGACACGCCCCCTTTACCCTACATGGCATTGTGGCGTGGCTCGGGGTGTGGTCTCAGTGGGATTTGCGTTGTGGGTGTGGCCTCAGATTGGGCCAGACCAGGAGGGGAGGGGCCTAAAGACCACGCCCTTCTCATGGGAACCGCGGGGTTCTGATGGGCGTGGCCCTACCGGCCCCGCCCCTTTCTGCAGCAGCCCCGCCCACAGTTCGTTGTTCTCATCGCAGAGGGCGGAGCCTGGCGGGGTGTGGGCGGTGCAGCCCCGCCCCTGGGCGTGTCCCGGCCCCGCCCTCAGAGCAGCAGTTTCCCGTTGCGGTGGATTTTCAGGATCCGGCCCAGGCGCTGCTTGGCCGTGGCCAAACCCTTCCGGGGGCGCTTCCCTGGGGAGGGGGGACGTCAGCGTCACCGGGGGGGCACGGAGACCCCCGGAACAGCCCCAGAACCCCCAAAAACAACCCCAGAGACCCCCGGAAGAGCCCCAGAACCCCCAAAAACAGCCCAAAAACCCACAAAAACAACCCCAGAACCCCCAAAAACAACCCAAAAACCCCCAAAAACAACCCCAGAACCCCCAAAAACAACCCAAAAACAACCCCAGAACCCCCGGAACAGCCCCAGAACCCCCAAAAACAGCCCAAAAACAACCCCAGCACTCCCCAAAACACCCCAAAACACATCAGGTATCTCCCAGACACCCCCAAAACCCATCAAACATCCCCAAAACCCTTCAAGACACCCCCAAGCCCCCTCAGCCCCACCCAAACCCCCCAAGACCCTCCCCAAATCCCTTCAGACCCCCCCAGACCTCCCAAATCCCCCCCCAGCCCCTCCCCAATCCTCCCCAGCCCCTCCCCAGCCCCCCCAGCCCCTCCCCAGCCCCCCCAGCCCCTCCCCAATCCCCCCCAGCCCCTCCCCAAACCCCCCCCAGCCCCTCCCCAATCCTCCCCAGCCCCTCCCCAAACCCCCCCAGCCCCTCCCCAAGCCCCCCAAGCCCCTCCCCAATCCCCCCCAGCCCCTCCCCAGCCCCCCAGCACTGACCGTGGCTGGGGGGGGCGGTGCCGGGGGGGCCGCGCCGCTGGCTCAGGAACACCCCCGGGGCCATGGGGGTGGGGGCTCGGCCGGGCTGAGCCCCGGGCGGGGGTCCCGGCCCCCCCGGCCGTGCCGTGTACTCGTGGTCGGCCAGGCTGGGCGGGTACGGCGGCTCCGGCGCCGCCTCCGGGGGGGGCTCGGCCTCCGCTTCGCCCCCCCCCAGCTCCGCTTCGGGCTCGGGGTCCCCCCCCTCGGGCTCGGCCTCCTCCTCTTCCTCATCCTCCTCCTCCTCCTCTTCCTCCTCCTCCTCCTCCTCCTCCTCCTCCGGGGACGGGGGCGAGGGCGGGCGGCGCTTGGCCGGGCCCTTCCTGCGCTGCAGCTTGCGGTGCTCCTGGGGGGGTTTGGGGGGCATTTATGGGGGGTTTGGGGGGTCAGGGGGGGATTTATGGGGGGTTTGGGGGGCATTTATGGGGGATTGGGTGGTCAGGGGGGATTTATGGGGGTTTGGGGGTTTGGGGGGGATTTATGGGGGTTTGAGGGGTCAGGGGGTTACGGTTATGGGGGGGTTGGGGGGATTGGGGGCATTTATGGGGGGTTTGGGGGGCATTTATGGGGGTTTGGGGGTTTGGGGGGGATTTATGGGGGTTTGGGGGGGATTTATGGGGGTTTGGGGGATCGGGGGGGATTTGGGGGGCATTTATGGGGGTTTGGGGGATCGGGTCAGGATTTCTGGGGCTTTGGGGGGGATTTATGGGGGGTTTGGGGGTTCTGTGGGTCTAGAGAGGCGTTTGAGGGGGTCCCACCACCACAAAAAACTCCCCTGGACCCCTTAAATCCCAGCCCAGACCCCAAATCAGCCCCTCCCAGTGCTCCCAGTGCTCCCAGTGCTCCCAGTTCACCTGCTGGGCCATGTTTGGCACCCCCAAATCCCCCCTAAACACCCAAAACCCCCCTGAAACCCCCCCTGGACCCCCTAAATCCCAGCCCAGACCCCAAACCAGTTCCCCCCAGTGCTCCCAGTTCCCCCCAGTGCTCCCAGTTCCCCCCAGTGCTCCCAGTGCTCCCAGTTCACCTGCTGGGCCATGTTTGGCACCCCCAAATCCCCCCTAAATACCCAAAACCTCCCTGAAACCCCCCTGAAACCCCCCCCTGGACACCCTAAATCCCAAACCAGCCCCTCCCAGTTCCCCCCAGTGCTCCCAGTTCCCCCCAGTTCCCCCCAGTGCCCCCAGTTCCCCCCAGTTCACCTGCTGGGCCAGTTTGGCCGCGGCTGCCGCCAGCCCGGTCTCCACCGAGGCCACGCGCGTCCCCTCCCGCACCGGGCGGCTCTGCCGGGGCAGCGACGGCGTCACCCGAGCTGGGGGGACCCCGAAATCAGGCGTTGGCTCCAGGGGGACACCCCAAAACCGGACCCCAAAACCGGACCCCAAACCCCAAAACCTGAGCCCAAAATGAGACCCCAAAACCTGAGCCCAAAACTGGACCCCAAATAAAAGGGGGAACACCCCAAAATCAAACCCCAAATAAAGGGGGGACACCAAAACCAGACCCCAAATAAAGGGGGGACCCCAAAACCAGACCCCAAATAAAGGGGGGACACCAAAACCAGACCCCAAATAAAGGGGGGACCCCAAAACCAGACCCCAAATAAACGAGGACCCCAAAACCAGACCCCAAATAAAGGAGGACCCCAAAACCAGACCCCAAATAAAGGGGGACCACCCCAAAATCAAACCCCAAATAAAGGGGGGGGACCCCAAAACCAGACCCCAAATAAAGGAGGACCCCAAAACCAGACCCCAAATAAAGGAGGACCCCAAAACCGGACCCCAAACAAAAGGGAGACCCCAAAATCAAACCCCAAACAAAGGGGGGACCCCAAAACCAGACCCCAAATAAAGGGGGGACCCCAAAACCAGACCCCAAATAAAGGGGGACCACCCCAAAATCAAACCCCAAATAAAGGGGGGGGACCCCAAAACCAGACCCCAAATAAAGGAGGACCCCAAAACCGGACCCCAAACAAAAGGGAGACCCCAAAATCAGACCCCAAATAAAGGAGGACCCCAAAACCAGACCCCAAATAAAGGGGAGACCCCAAAATCAAACCCCAAATAAAGGAGGACCCCAAAACCAGACCCCAAATAAAGGGGAGACCCCAAAACCAGACCCCAAATAAAGGGGGGACCCCAAAATCAAACCCCAAATAAAGGGGGGACCCCAAATAAAGGGGGGACCCCAAATCAGCCCCTGCCCCCAAGGAGGAGGAGCTGGGGACCCCCCCAGGACCCCCAAATTCCTCCAACCCCCCAAAAACTCCCCCCAAACCTCCCAGCCCTGCCCCGGGGACCCCCGAATTTCCCCCCCAGGACCCCCCCAGGACCCCCCCAGACCTTTGGGGCTCCAGGGGGCGTCGTCCGTCACCTTCTTCTTTTTGGGGAGCGATTTCAGGGCGGGGTCGTCCTCGTCCGACTCCAGCGAGGGATAAACTGGGGGGGCAGCAAAAACGGGGGGCAGGGGGGTCCCAGCACGGCCGGGGGAGGCTTGGGGGGGATTTGGGGGCTTTTGGGGTGAATTTGGGGGGCTTTTGGGACATTTTTGGGGTATTTTGGGGTGAATTTTGGGACATTTTTGGGGTCTTTTGGGGTAAATTTTGGGGTATTTTTGGGGTAAAACTCACTGTACTCAGCATCCTTGGGATGTTTTGGGGTATTTTTAGGGCATTTTGGGATATTTTTGGGGTGTTTTTTTGGATATTTTGGGGTGGTTTTGGGATATTTTTGGGATGTTTTGGGGGGTATTTTTTGGGCTGTTTTCGGATGTTTCTGGGGGTATTTTTGGGGTGTTTTTGGGCTGTTTTGGGCTGTTTTGGGGTGTTTTGGTGCTGACACTCACTATACTCAGCGTCCTTGAAGCAGGGCATTGTGAGGGTGTTTCTGGGGTGTTTTTGGGGTGTTTTTGGGGTGTTTTGGGGTGTTTTTGGGGTATTTTGGGGTGTTTTGGAGTGGTTTTGGGGTGTTTTTGGGCTGTTTTGGGCTGTTTTGGGCTGTTTTTGCGCTGACACTCACTATACTCAGCGTCCTTGAAGCAAGGCATTGTGAGGGTGTTTCTGGGGTGTTTTTGGGGTGTTTTGGAGTGGTTTTGGGGTGTTTTGGGGTGTTTTTGGGCTGTTTTGGGCTGTTTTGGGCTGTTTTGGGCTGTTTTGGGCTGTTTTTGCGCTGACACTCACTATACTCAGCGTCCTTGAAGCAGGGCATTGTGAGGGTGTTTCTGGGGTATTTTGGGGTGTTTCTGGGGTGTTTTGGGGTATTTTGGGGTATTTTGGGGTGGTTTTGGGGTGTTTTGGGGTGTTTTTGGGGTGTTTTTGGGCTGTTTTTGCGCTGACACTCACTATACTCAGCGTCCTTGAAGCAGGCCCCCAGGCTGTCCTGCTCGTCCAGGCTCCCCTCGGCCTCGCTGTCGGTGCTCCGGGGGGCGGGGGGGGCTCTGCGGGGCCCCCCCGAGCCCCCGGGACCCCCCCTCTCCGTTCCCCCGGCCCCTCCCCACCAGTTTGGGGGTCCCAGGGGGGTCCCCGCGGGGAGGTTGGCCATGCACAGCATGCCCTGGATGGCCTCGCGCGTGCTGGGGGAGGCGGGGGCCTCGCTGGGGGGACAAAAAGGGGGAGGGGGGGAAATGGGGGTTGGGGAGGGGTCCCGGAACGTTTGGGGGGGGGTCCTCAGATCGAGGAGGGACAACCCCGAAAGGAGATGGGAAGGGTCAGAATGAACAAGTGACCCCCAAAAAACTCCCCAGGGACCCCAAATAACCCCAAAATCACAAAATCTGACCCCAAACCCCCAAAATCTGACCCCAAATAACCCCAAAACTCCAAAATCTGACCCCAAAACCCCAAAATCTGACCCCAAATAACCCCAAAACCCCAAAACCTGACCCCAAATAACCCCAAAACCCCAAAATCTGACCCCAAAACCCCAAAATCTGACCCCAAATAACCCCAAAACCCCAAAATCTGACCCCAAATAACCCCAAAACCCCAAAATCTGACCCCAAATAATCCCCAGGAAGCCAAAACCCAACCCCAAAGCACCTGAAGACCCCCAAAACCCAGCCTGTGACCCCCAAATGACCCCCAGGGACCCCCCAAAAGCACCTGAAGACCCCCAAAGCCAAGCCCAGGACCCCCAACCCAAACCTCAGCCCCACAAAAACAGCTGGGGACCCCTCCCCAGCCCCCCCAAAAGCCACCCAGCCCCCCCTGCGAGCCCCCCAGGCCCCCCCAAACCTGAGCTGGGGGTACTCGGAGCCCCCCACTTGCCGGCTGGCCTTGAGCAGGTCCAGGATCCCGGCGCTGCCCCCCGCGCCCCCCTCGTCCTCCTCGTCCGTGGTGTAATCCTCCTGAGGGGGCAGAAACGTCCCGAAACACCCCAAAAACACCCAAAAACACCCCAGAAACACCCCAAAACACCCCAAAACACCCCAGAAACACCCCAGAAACACCCAAAAACACCCAAAAACACCCCAGAAACACCCCAGAAACACCCCAAAATACCCCAAAAGCACCCCCAGTCCGTGGGGTAATCCTCCTGAGGGGGCAGAAACGTCCCGAAACACCCCAAAAAACCCCAAAAACACCCCAGAAACACCCCAGAAACACCCCAAAACACCCCTAAATACCCAAAAACACCCCAAAAACACCCCAAAATACCCCAAAAACACCCCAAAACACCCCAAAACACCCCTAAATACCCAAAAACACCCCAAAAACACCCCAAAACACCCCAAAACACCCTAAAATACCCCAAAATACCCCAAAACACCCCAAAACACCCCAAAACACCCCAAAAACACCCAAAAACACCCCAAAAACACCCCAAAAACACCCAAAAAAACCCCCAAAAACACCCCAAAACACCCCAAAAACACCCCAAAACACCCCTAAATACCCCAAAATACCCCAAAACCACCCAAAAACACGCCAAAACACCCCAGAACCCACCCCCAGAGACAGGGGGGTCAGAAATACCCCAAAAACACCCAAAACCACTCAAAACCATCCTCGAGACCCCCCCAAAAGCCCCCCTGGACCCCCCCAGTTCCCCCAGACCCCCCCCAGACCCCCCCAGTTCCCTTAAACACCCCAAAATCCCCCCAGAGCTGCACCAAAACCCCCCTGAGCCCCCCCAAAAAGCCCCCCCAGGACCCCCAAACCCCCCCAGGACGCCCCCAGACCCCCCCAAACCCCTCCAGACCCCCCCAGGACCCCCCCAGACCCCCCCAGACCCACCTCGATGTCGAAGTCGACCTCCCCCGGCTCCCGCACCCGGTTGGGGTCTGAGCAGGGCTTGGCCCGGGGCAGCTTCCGGGGGAGCCCTGGGGACCCCAAAAACGGGATTGGGGACCCCAAAAACGGGATTGGGACCCCAAGATGGGAATTTGGGGAGGGGTCACATCCCGAAATGGGGTTTGGGGAGGGTCAGGGGTGTTTCAGGGGAGTTTTGGGGGTCTCTGCTGTGTTTCGAGGTCTCAGGGGAGTTTTGGGGCTGTTTGGGGGTCTCTGGGGTGTTTTGGGGGTCTCAGGGGTGTTTTGGGGCTGTTTTGGGGGTCTCAGGGTTGTTTTGGGGTGTTGTTTGGGGTCTCAGGGGTGTTTTGGGGCTGTTTTGGGGGTCTCAGGTGAGTTTTGGGGCTGTTTTGGGGGTCTCAGGGGTGTTTTGGGGCTGTTTGGGGGTCTCAGGTGAATTTTGGGGCTGTTGTTGGGGTCTCAGGGGTGTTTTGGGGCTGTTTTGGGGGTCTCAGGGGTGTTTTGGGGCTGTTTGGGGGTCTCAGGTGAATTTTGGGGCTGTTTTTGGGGTCTCAGGGGTGTTTTGGGGCTGTTTTGGGGTCTCAGGTGAGTTTTGGGGCTGTTTTGGGGGTCTCAGGGGTGTTTTGGGGCTGTTTTGGGGGTCTCAGGGGTGTTTTGGGGCTGTTTTGGGGGTCTCAGGGGTGTTTTGGGGGTCTCAGGGGTGTTTTGGGGCGCTGTTTGGGGGTCTCAGGTGAGTTTTGGGGCACTGTTTGGGGGTCTCAGGGGTGTTTTGGGGCTGTTTGGGGGGTCTCATGGGTGTTTTGGGGCTGTTTTGGGGGTCTCAGGGGTGTTTTGGGGCTGTTTTGGGGGTCTCAGGGGTGTTTTGGGGCTGTTTTGGGGTCTCAGGTGAGTTTTGGGGCACTGTTTGGGGGTCTCAGGGGAGTTTTGGGGGTACCCACGGGGCAGGCGGCGCGGGCCCCTCCGGGGGGGGGTCTCGTCGATCTGCAGCTCCTCCTCCGAGTCCAGGTCCAGGGGGGAGCTGGGGGGGGAGCAGGGGGGGGATGGGGGGGGCCGGGACCCCCAGAGCCCCCCGGGGCGGCTGCGGCGGGGCCTGCGGGGGAGGGGCGTCAGGGGACCCCCCCGAACCCCAAAACCCACCCTGGACCCCCCCCCAAAATCCACCCTGGACACCCCCAAAATCCACCCTGGACCCCCCCAAATCCACCCAGGACCCCCCAAAATCCACCCCTGATCCCCCCAAAATCCACCCAGGACCCCCCAAAATCCACCCTGAACCCCCCCAAAATCCACCCCTGATCCCCCCAAAATCCACCCTGGACCCCCCCAAAATCTACCCTGGACCCCCCCCCCTCCTGAAACCCCCCCGGTGCCCCCCAAAATCTCTCTGGGATCCCCATGAGACCCCCAAAATCCCTCCCAGCCCCCCCCGGGACCCCCAAAACCCCTCCCCGCCCCCCAGCCCCCCCTCACCGAGCCCCCCCGTTGGCCAGCAGGATCTGGGGGTCCCCCTCGGAGTCGGGGTCCGTCTCCTCCGGGCTGGAGCTGGGGGGGTCAACCTGGGCGGGGGGGGCACCCCAAAAGTTATGGGGGGGAGGAGACCCCAAATCCACCCCCCAAATCCACCCCCCACCCCCCAAATCCACCCCCCACCCCCCAAAAACCAGCCCTGCCTCCCAACCCAGCCCCCCCAGTGCCCCCCAATCCCCCCCAGTGCCCCCCAATCCCTCCCAATCCCCCCCAGTGCCCCCCTCACCTCCTCATCCTCCTCGGGGGGTGCTGGGGGTGGGTTTGGGGTCCCCCCCTCGTCGGGGGGGCGGGAGTTGGGGGGCGGCTTGCGGGGCCCCCCCTTTTTGGGGGCTGGGACCCCCCAGGGGGGCCCGAAGGGGGTCCCCGACATCCCCGTGCTCTGCTGGAACAGCTCCTGGGGGGCACCCGGCTCCCAGTCAATCCCAGTACGGCCCAGGAACCCCAAAACCTCCCCAGTGCCCCCCCAGTGTCCCCCAGTGCCCCCCAGTTCCTCCCCAGTGCCCCCCCAGTGCCCCCCAGTGACCCCCAGTGACCCCCCAATCCCTCCCAGTCCCTCCCAGTCCCTCCCAGTAAACCCCCAAAGCATCCAAACACCCCCAAATTCCTCCCAGACCCCCTTCAGTCTTTCCCAGTAACTCCCAGTAACCCCAAAACCTCCTCAATCCCCTCCCAGTCCCTCCCAGTGCCCCCCCAGTGCCCCCCAGTCCCCTCCCAGTGCCCCCAGTCCCCTCCCAGTGCCCCCCCAGTGCCCCCCAGTCCCCTCCCAGTGCCCCCCCAGTGCCCCCCAGTCCCTCCCAGTCCCCCCAGTGCCCCCAGTCCCCCCCAATTCCCTCCCAGTCCCTCCCCAGTGCCCCCCCAGTCCCCCCAATCCCCCCCCAGACCCCCAGTCCCCCCAGTGCCCCCCCAATCCCCCCCCAATCCCCCCCAGCACCCCCCAATCCCCCCCCAATCCCCTCCCAGTGCCCCCCCAGTCCCTCCCCAGTGCCCCCCAGTTCCCCCCAGTGCCCCCCCAGTCTGTCCCAGTCCCTCCCCAGTCCCCCCAGCACCCCCCAATCCCCCCCAGTGCCCCCCAATTCCCTCCCAGTCCCCCCCCAGTGCCCCCCCAGTCTGTCCCAGTTGCCCCCCAGTTCCTCCCAGTGCCCCCCAGACCCCCCCAATCCCCCCATTTCCCCCAGACCCCCCGGAGCCCCTCACCTCGGCCAGCCGGATCTCCCTGCCCAGCTCCTTCACCAGCTGCCCGGGCCGCACGGTCTCGGGGATCTCCTGCTCGTGCTCAGCCAGCACCTGGCGGGGAAAGGGTTAAAATGGGGGGGGGAGACCCCCAAAATTCCCCACAGCCCCCCCACAACACCCCCAAACCCGCCGGGGTCCCCCCAGAGACCCCCGGAGCCCCCCAGAGACCCCCAAAACCCCCCTGAGCCCCTCCAAATCCCCCTCAAATCCCCCCAGAGACCCCCAAATCCCCCCCAAATCTCTCTACACCCCCCCAAATCCCCCCAAATCCCCCCTGAGCCCCCCAATTCCCCCCCAAATCCTCCCAGAGCCCCCCCCAAATCCCCCCAGAGCCCCGCAAATCCCCCCAGAGCCCCCCCAAATCCCCCCTGAGCCCCCCCAAATCCCCCCCAAATCCCCCCAGAGACCCCCAAACCCCCCCCAAATCCCCCTGGAGCTCCTCAAATCCCCCCAAATCCCCCCAGAGACCCCCAAACCCCCCCAAATCCCCCCAAATCCCCCCTGAGCCCCCCAATTCCCCCCCAAATCCTCCCAGAGCCCCCCCCAAATCCCCCCGGAGCCCCGCAAATCCCCCCAGAGCCCCCCCAAATCCCCCCAGAGACCCCCAAATCCCCCCCAAATCCCCCCAGAGACCCCCAAACCCCCCCCAAATCCCCCTGGAGCTCCTCAAATCCCCCCAAATCCCCCCAGAGCCCCCCCAAACCCCCCCAGAGCCCCCCCAAATCCCCCCACCTCTCGGCGGGTCCAGGCTCGGAAGGCTCCGGTCAGGGCCCGCGCCCCCAGCACCAAATACGCCGCGGGGTGCCGGCGGTTCTCCCGCAGCCCTGCACCCCAAAAACCCCCCCAGAACCCCCAAATTGGGGTGGGAAACACGGGGACACCCCAAAAACCCCCCCCAGAACCCCCAAATTGGGGTGGGAAACACGGGGACACCCCAAAAACCCCCCCCAGAACCCCCAAATTGGGGTGGGAAACAGGGGGACACCCCAAAAACCCCCCCAGAACCCCCAAATTGGGGTGGGAAACAGGGGGACACCCCAAAAACCCCCCCAGAACCCCCAAATTGGGGTGGGAAACAGGGGGACACCCCAAAATTTGGGATGGGACCCCCCCCCCCAGACCCCTTTCAGGGATCCCCCAGCCCCCCAGCCCCATTTGAAGCCCCCCCAGGCGGGTTTGAAGCCCCCCAGCCCCATTTAAATCCCCCCCAGCCCCATTTGAAGCCCCCCAGCCCCATTTGAAGCCCCCCAGCCCCGTTTGAAGCCCCCCCAGCCCCATTTAAATCCCCCCCAGCCGGGTTTGAAGCCCCCCAGCCCCATTTGAAGCCCCCCCAGGTGGGTTTGAAGCCCCCAAGCCCCGTTTTAAGCCCCCCAGCCCCATTTGAAGCCCCCCAGCCCCATTTGAAGCCCCCCCAGCCCCGTTTGAAGCCCCCCCAGCCCCATTTGAAGCCCCCCCAGCCCCATTTGAAGCCCCCCAGCCCCATTTGAAGCCCCCCCAGCCCCGTTTGAAGCCCCCCCAGCCCCATTTGAAGCCCCCCCAGGCGGGTTTGAAGCCCCCCAGCCCCATTTAAATCCCCCCCAGCCCCATTTGAAGCCCCCCAGCCCCATTTGAAGCCCCCCAGCCGGGTTTGAAGCCCCCCCAGCCCCATTTGAAGCCCCCCCAGCCCCATTTGAAGCCCCCCCAGGTGGGTTTAAACCTCCCCCAGCCCCATTTAAAGCCCCCCCAGCCGGGTTTGAAGCCCCCCCAGCCCCGTTTGAAGCCCCCCCAGCCCCCTTTGAAGCCCCCCAGCAGCACCCACCTCGGAAGGTGTCCAGCAGGTGCCTCCCCACGTACCAACAAACCGTCTCGAAATTGGGGAACTTGGCCAGCTCGGGGGTGTTGAGGCGGCGCTGCAGCTCATACGCCCTGGGGGGGGATTTGGGGGGCTCAGGGGGGGCTCAGGGGGGGCTCTGGGGGAGCCACGGCCACCCCACGGCTCCTGCTGGGCTGAGAGCCCCCCAAAACCGCTCAAAGCGCCCCGAAAGGCGCTGGGATCTGCCCCCCAAAATCCCCACAAAAAGCCCCAGAACGGCTTCGAGCTCCTCCAAAGCTCCTTCAGGGCCCACCGGAGCCACCCCAGACCCCCCAGATCCTCCACGAGGTGCTCCAAAACCCCCGAGCCCCCTCCCCAAACCCCCCAAAGCCGCCCTCGCCTCCCTCGATGCCCCCCAAAAACACCCCCAGCACCCCAAAAACACCCCCAGAGCCACAAAAACATCCCCAGAGCCACAAAAACATCCCCAGAGCCACAAAAACACCCCCAGAGCCCCAAAAACACCCCCAGGACCCCAAAAACACCCTCAGAACCCCCAAAAACACCCCCAGAGCCCCAAAAACACCCCCAGAGCCACAAAAACATCCCCAGAACCCCCAAAAACACCCCCAGAGCCACAAAAACACCCCCAGAACCCCCAAAAACATCCCCAGAGCCCCAAAAAACACCCTCAGAACCCCAAAAACACCCTCAGCACCCCAAAAACACCCCCAGAGCCACAAAAACACCCCCAGAGCCACAAAAACACCCCCAGAGCCCCAAAAACACCCCCAGAACCCCCAAAAACACCCCCAGAGCCCCAAAAAACACCCTCAGAACCCCAAAAACACCCCCCGAGCCCCAAAAACACCCCCAGCACCCCAAAAACACCCTCAGAATCCCAAAAAACATCCCAAGCACCCCAAAAACACCCCCAGAGCCCCAAAAACACCCCCAGCACCCCAAAACCCCCCTAAAGCCCCTCCCTGCCACCCCAAACTCCTCAAAAAACCCTTCTGAAACCCCCAAATCACCCCCAAATCCCCCCCAAACCCTCATTCGGCCCCCCCAAGCCCCCTTTGAGGCCCCCCAAACCCCCCCGAGCCCCCCGGCCCCACCTGAGCTGCATCCCGATGTTGAGGCTGTGCAGGAAGTGGCCCCCAAAGGCCAGCGAGTCCACGGGGGTGAGCACGGCGTGGATCCAGCCTGGGAACGGGCACGGGGGGACTGGGGGGGCTGGGGGAGCTGGGGGGCACTGGGGGGCACTGGGGGGGACTGGGGGGCACTGGGGGGCACTGGGGGGGCACTGGGGGGCACTGGGGGGGCACTGGGGGGGCACTGGGGGGCACTGGGGGGCACTGGGGGCACTGGGGAGGCACTGGGGGGCACTGGGGGGGCACTGGGGGGCACTGGGGGGCACTGGGGGGCTGGGGGGCACTGGGGGGACACTGGGAGCACTGGGGGGACACTGGGAGCACTGGGGGGACACTGGGGGGGCACTGGGGGGACACTGGGGGGGCACTGGGGGGCACTGGGGGCACTGGGAGGGACTGGGGGGCACTGGGGGGGTCCAGCCCTGGCACAGGTGACACCGGGGATGTTTGGGGGTTGGCACAGGTGACATTGGGGTGTGGCACAGGTGGCACAGGTGACACCGGGGGGTGGCACAGGTGACACCGGGGGTGTCCCCAAGCCCCTCCCTCACCTGTGGGGATGAAGAGGGTCTGGCCCTGGCGCAGGTGACACTGGGGGTGTGTGTGGGGGGTGGCACAGGTGACACACAGGTGACATTGGGGTGTGGCACAGGTGGCACAGGTGACACCGGGGGGTGGCAGAGGTGACACAGGTGACACCGGGGGTGTCCCCAAGCCCCTCCCTCACCTGTGGGGATGAAGAGGGTCTGGCCCTGGCGCAGGTGGCAGCGGAAGCACCGATCCACCTGGTCCCCGAAGAAGAGCTCGGGCTGGTTCCGGGAGCTGCTCCACGCCTCGAACAGAGCCAGGTTGGCGGCCGAGGGCCGGGCCAGGTAAAAGATCTGCTCGCCCTGGGGGGCACGAGGGGCTCGTGGGGGGCTCGTGGGGCACATGGGGGGCACGAGGGGCTCGTGGGGGGCACATGGGGGGCTTGTGGGGCAGGTGAGGGGCTCATGGGGGGCTCGTGAGGGGCACATGGGGGGCTTGTGGGGCAGGTGAGGGGCTCATGGGGGGCACGAGGGGCTCGTGGGGGGCTCGTGAGGGGCTCGTGGGGCAGGTGAGGGGCACATGGGGGGCTCGTGGGGCAGGTGAGGGGCTCGTGGGGCAGGTGAGGGGCTCATGGGGGGCTCATGGGGGGCACGTGGGGCACACTGAGGAGCCCTTGGAGCCCATGTGGAAGTCGCTGTAGCCCAACACCCCCAGCCCCCCTATAAACACCCCCAAATCCCCTATAAACACCCCCAGACCCATCTGAAGCCCCCCAGGACCCCCCCTGTACCCGGAGCACGTGGTGCCAGGCCGAGGTGCCCCCGCAGCCCACGCGGAAGTCGCTGTAGCTGTCGCGGGCCCCCAGCCCCAATTGCCCCAATTCCCCTATAAACGCCCCCAGGAGCCCCCCAGGAGCCCCCCAGGAGCCCCCCAGGACCCCCCCGTACCCGGAGCACGTGGTGCCAGGCCGAGGTGCCCCCGCAGCCCACGTGGAAGTCGCTGTAGCTGTCGCGGGCCCCCAGCACGCAGAGTTTCTGCACGCTCGGCCGCTCCCGCGCCGACTCCCCCGGCCACAGGTTCTCCACCCACGAGAGCTTCCGCACGATCCGCGGGGTCTGCACCAGGTTCGACAGCCTGGGGGGCCCGGGGGGCTTCAGGGGATGGGGGGGACCCCGGGGGGCTTCAGGGGATGGGGGGGCCCGGGGGGCTTCAGGGGCTGGGGGAACCCCCAGGAACAGCCCCAGGGGATGGGGGGGACCCCCGGGAATGGCCTCAGGGGATGGGGGGACCCCTGGGAGGGGCTTCAGGGGATGGGGGGGACCCCGGGGGGCTTCAGGGGATGGGGGGACCCCCAGGAACAGCCCCAGGGGATGGGGGGGGCTCAGGGAGGGGCTTCAGGGGATGGGGGGACCCCCGGGAATGGCCTCAGGGGATGGGGACCCCACCCTGGGGTTTAGGGGGGCCTGGGGTTGGAGGAGCAGGGAAGGGAGAGGAACTGGGAGCGCTGGGAATGACTGGGAGTGACTGGGGGTGACTGGGGGTGACTGGGGGTCACTGGGGGGTCACTGGTGGTCACTGGGGGTCACTGGGGGTCACTGGGGGTCACTGGGGGTCACTGGGGGTCACTGGGGGTCACTGGGGGTCACTGGGGGTCACTGGTGGACACTGGGGGTGTTACTGGTGGTCACTGGGGGTCACTGGGGGTCACTGGTGGTCACTGGGGGTGTTACTGGTGGTCACTGGTGGTCACTGGGGGTGACTGGTCACGCACCGTGTGTCCGAGAACTCCAGGCCGGTGACGCTCAGGACGCGCTCGCGCCGGGGCCCCCCCAGGTACGCCACGAAATCCCCGAGGCGCATGCGCAGCTCGGCCTGGCGCCCCACGTCCAGCACCGCCACCACCTTATCGGCCCCTGGCACCCCGAAAACGGCATGGGGCACCCCGAAAATGGGATGGGGGACCCCAAAAACCCCCCTGGACACCCCAAAAACCCCCCTGGGCACCCCAAAACCAGCCTGGCACCCCACGTCCAGCACCGCCACCACCTTATCGGCCCCTGGCACCCCAAAAACGGCATGGGGCACCCCGAAAATGGGATGGGGGACCCTGAAAATGGGATGGGGGACCCCAAAAACCCCCCTGGGCACCCCAAAACCCCCCCTGGGCACCCCAAACCCTACTGGGGACCCTCTGGACCCCCACCCATCCCCCCAGGACCCCTCGATGTCAGCAAGGAAGTGAAGTCGGGGGGACCCTGCCCCTAATGCAGGGTGCTGGGGACCCCCCACTGCCCCCAGACCACCCAAAAGCCCCCCAGACCCCCCCCCAAAGCCTGCCCAAAGTGCCACAGACCCCCCAAAGCCCCCCCAGACCCCCCCCAGATGCCCCCAAAGCCCCCTCAGACCCCCCCAGATGACCCCAAAGCCCCCCAGACCCCCCCAGATTCCCCAAGGCACCCAGAAAGCCCCCCCAGACCCCCCCAAATCCTCCCCAAAGTGCCCCAGACCCCTCCAAAGCCATTCCAGACCCCCTAATCCCCCCCAGACCCCCCCCAAAGCGCCCCAGACCCCTCCAAAGCCCTCCCAGCCCCCCCCAGGTGCCCCCAAAGCCCCCTCAGACCCCCCCCAGCCCCCCCCAGAGCCCCCAGCCCCTCCCAGAGCCCCCCCAATTCCCCCCAGAGCCCCCCAGATGCCCCCAAAGCCCCCCCAGCCCCCCCCAGCCCCCCCCAGAGCCCCCAGCCCCCCCCAGAGCCCCCAGCCCCCCCCAGAGCCCCCCCAGACCCCCCCCAATTCCCCCCAGAGCCCCCCAGATGACCCCAAAGCCCCCTCAGACCCCCCCAGAGCCCCCCAGAGCCCCCAGCCCCGCTCACCGACGTGGTGCAGGACGTCGCGGGGGGTGAAGGCCGGGGGGGGCAGGGTCATGCCCAGCCCCTCGTGCCGGGACACCAGGATGGGCACGCTGAAGCTGTTCTCCTCCAGGTACTCCACGGTCAGCTGCGCCCCGCTCGGCCTCAGCAGCACCTCGTCAGCGCTGGGGGGCACGGGGGGGTCAGGGGGACCCACAGAGACCCCCAGAGTGACCCCCAGAGACCCCCAGAGTGACCCCCAGAGTGACCCCCAGAGTGACCCCCAGAGTGACCCCCAGAGACCCCCAGAGTGACCCCCAGAGTGACCCCCAGAGTGACCCACAGCATCCCTGAGTGACCCCTGAGTGACCCACACCCACCCTCAGCAGCACCTCGTCAGCGCTGGGGGGCACGGGGGGTCAGGGGGACCCACAGAGACCCCCAGAGTGACCCCCAGAGTGACCCACACCCACCCTGAGTGACCCCAGAGTGACCCCCAGCATCCCTGAGTGACCCACACCCTGCCCTGAGTGACCCACACCCACCCTGGAGTGCCCCCAGCCTGCCCCCCTCACCTGGGGAAGGTGCGGCCCCGCAGCTCCCGGATGAACTGGGCACTGCCCGTCCGCGCCGGGCGCCCGGGGTCCTGCTCCGGGGCCTTGGAGGGGCCACGGCGCCGCTTCACTGCCGGACAGACGGACGGACGGACACGGTGGGGACGGACGGACGGACACGGGGGGGGGACAGACACACCCTGCACCCATCCCAGTCCATCCCAGTCCATCCCAGTCCCCCCAGTGCACTCACTGACAGCCTGTCCCCCCATCCCAGTCCCCCCCAGTCCCTCCCAGTCCATCCCAGTCCATCCCAGTCCCCTCCCAGTCCCCCCCAGTCCCCTCCCAGTCCCCTCCCAGTCCCCCCCAGTCCCCCCCAGTGCACTCACTGACGGAGGGTCCCCTGAGCACGGCGCACTGGGGGCAGTGGTACAGGTCGATCTCGGCCGCCGCCTCCTCCTCCACCCCCACGCAGCTGTGGGGACACCCCAGTAACTCCCAGTGCCGCCCAGTGCCCCCCAGATACCTCCCAGTGCCCCCCAGATACCTCCCAGTGCCCCCCAGATACCTCCCAGTCCTTCCCAGTGCCCCCCAGTCCTTCCCAGTGCCTCCCAGTAACCCCCAGATACCTCCCAGTGCCCCCCAGATACCTCCCAGTGCCCCCCAGATACCTCCCAGTCCTTCCCAGTAACCCCCAGATACCTCCCAGTCCTTTCCAGCACCCTCCAGATGCCTCCCAGTCCCTCCCAGTGCCCCCCAGATCCATCCCAGTATCCCCCAGTCCCCACCCAGTCCCCTCCCAGTCCCCCCAGTCCCCTCTCAGTCCCCTCCCAGTGCCCCCCAGTCCTTCCCAGTCCCTCCCAGTGCCCCATAGTGCCCCCCAGTCCCCTCCCAGTGCCCCCCAGTCCCTCCCAGTGCCCCCCAATCCCCCCCAGTCCCCCCCAGATGCCTCCCAGTCCCTCCCAGTCCCCTCCAGATCCATCCCATTATCCCCCAGTCCCCACCCAGTCCCTCCCAGTCCCCCCAGTCCCCTCTCAGTCCCCTCCCAGTGCCCCCAAGTCCTTCCCAGTGCCCCCCAGTCCCCTCCCAGTCCCTCCCCAGTGCCCCCCAGTCCCCCCACTCCCCTCCCAGTGCCCCCCAGTGCTCCCAGTCCCTCCCAGATGCCTCCGTGTTCCCTCCCAGTCCCTCCCCAGTCCCTCCCCAGTGCCCCCCAGTCCCCCCCAGTGCCCCCCAGATCCATCCCAGTATCCCCCAGTCCCCACCCAGTGCCCCCCAGTCCTTCCCAGTGCCCTCCCAGTCCCCCCAGTCCCCTCTCAGTCCCCTCCCAGTGCCCCCCCAGTGCCCCTCAGTCTCTCCCAGTCCCTCCCAGTGCCTCCCAGTCCCCTCCCAGCACCCCCCAGTCCCTCCCCAGCACCCCCAGTCCCTCCCAGTGCCCCCCAGTCCCTCCCCAGCACCCCCAGTCCCTCCCCAGTATCCCCCAGTCCCTCCCCAGTGCCCCCCAGTCCCACCTGCCATGGAACCAGTCCTGGCAGCCGTCGCACTCGATCATGAAGCGGGTCACGTCGTAGGGCAGGCGGCACAGGCAGTACACGGGCACCGAGGCCATGGCCGGACCCCGGGGCGACCCCCGAGCCTACGGACCCCCGCGCCCCCCCCCGGCCCGGGACATCCGCGCTGCGCCCCCGGAGCCCCCCGAAACCCCCTGGGAACGGCAAACCCCCCTCCCCAAAAAAACAGCTTCGAAAAGACCCCAAAACAATCTCAAAAACAGCCCCAAAAACAGCTTCAAAAACACCCCAAAGCAGCCTCAAAAACAGCCTCAAAATCACCCAAAAACAGCCCCAAAAACACCCCAAAACAACCCCCAAAACACCCAAAAAACAGCCTCAAAACCACCCAAAGATAACCTCAAAAAGCCCCAAGAAATAGCCTCAAAAGCAGCCTCAAAAACACCCCAAAACAGCCTCAAAACCACCCAAAGATAACCTCAAAAAGCGCCCCCAAAAAGTCTCGAAACGCCCCAAAACAGCCTCAAAAAAACCCCTAAAAAACTCTCTCAAAAAAAAAAACCCCCTCAGAAGCACCCCCAAAAACCCCGCCTGACTTCACAGCCTGAAGGAGAACCCCCAACCTCTCCCTGCTCCCCGAAAAACGCCCCAAAGCCCCCCAAAAACCGCGGGGGGCCCTGAGGGGAATTGGGGGGCACGACCCCCTCCCCAAAAAAACCCTCCTGGGGCTGTGGAGAAAGGGGGTCCCCCTAAACTCTGAGGGCTACGATCTCCTCTAAAAGGGTCCAGAGGTGTTGGGAGACCCCTCCGAGGGTCCCCAGGGCTCTGGGACCCCCACCCCGAGGCTTTACAGAGCCCAGAGCCCCCCAAAAATGCGCCCACAGGTTCCCCCCTGCCCCTGAGGGGCCCTGAGGGTGAGGGGACCCCCAAAAGGGCCGCAGGGCCCCGGCTCCCCTCACAGCGCCCGTGGGGTCCCGGCCGCCTCCTCCCCCCGCGCTCTGGGGCCCCCCAAACACCCGCGGGACCCCCCCCAAAAGCTTTGGGGACCCCCAAAAAGCCGCCGAGGGCGCCTCAAGGCCGGCGGGACCACCCCGAGGCCTGCGGGACGCCGCGAGGCCTGCGCCCCCCCCACCGCCACCTCCCGACTAGGCCGCAGCTCGCCCCGCCGAAGCCCGGCGCTTCTCGCGGCCGCTCCTCCGCCGCTGCCCGCTCGCCGCCGCCGCTGCCGGCCCCGGGCCCGGTGCTGCCGCCGCCGCCGCGGCCTCTGCGCGCTCCGGGCCGCCCGGGAAAGTTTTATTCAAACGCGGAAACGGGGAGGGAGGGGGCGGGGCCCGGGCGCCATTTTGGCCGCGTCTCGCCGCCATCTTGGGAAGGGCGCGGGCTCCATTTTGGGAAGGACGGGACGCCCCCCATTGCGCGCGCGCGCGGGAGCGCCGCCATCTTGGGCGCGGCGCCGCCATTTGGAGTGTGGCGGGGTCGGCCGCCATCTTGGGTGTGGCGGGGCCGGCCGCCATTTGGGGAGTGGCGCACACCAGCCACACTTTTATTTCTTAAATTTTAAGATTTTTTTTTCTTTTTTTTTTTTTCGCGCTTTTTAACAATCTCCCCGCAAACCAAACGCCTTCCCCACCCTCTCCAACCACAACACCCGAGAATTCACCCCGAAACCTCGCTGGCTTGGTGAAGGGGTGAGGTAGATGAGCGGAAAACACGACAAAACGACCCAAAATCGGGCTGAGGGAGGGGTGGGGGGATGAGGGAGGGGTCCTTGCACCAGTACGACCAGTATGGAGGGGGTGGGACACCAGTAACTCCAGTACAGCCAGCTCCCCTCTGCTGCGCTCGCGTGAGGGGGAATTCCAGGCCCGTGAGGGGTTTGGGGTGAAAAACGGGAATTTTGGGGGTTTCTGGAGCGGTCTGAGGGGGAAAAAAAGGGAATTTTGGGATAATGAGAGGTTGGGGTTCAACCGTTCGTGTTTTGGGGGAAAACGAGGCCGTTTTGGGGGCTAAAAATCGGGGTCGCTTCGTGTGGGGACAAAAAGAGCGGCAAGGCCCAGGAAAAAGGGATTTTTGTGTGAAATGTGGAGATTTTGGGGTTAAAAACCGGGGTGATATCCCGACAGGGCAAGGGCAGCCCCCGTAAGAGACTTTTGGGGGAAAACGATGTGATTCGGGGAGCAAAAAGTGGGGAAATGTGGTGGGAGGGGTAAAAAAGGAGGAGATAGGCCCAAAAAAGGGGGTTTGGGGTGAAACGAGGCGATTTTGGGGGCAGAAAGTGGCATCGCGTTCAGGGGGTGTGAAAAAGAGGGGAAAAGGCCACAAAAAAAGGGAGTTTTGGGGTGAAACGAGGTGATTTGGGGGGTAAAAAATGGGGTCACCTCATGCAGAGGGGGAAAGGCCCAAAAAAGGGGATTTTTTGGGGTAAAGTGAGGGATTTGGGGCAGAAAATTGGGGTGGGAAGAGCAGAAAAAAGGGGGAGTTTGGGGGTGAAACGAGGGGATTTTGGGCAGCAGAAAGTGGGGTCACCTTGCGAATGGGGAATGACCCAAAAAAGAGGGGTTTGGGGTAAAATACAGCGATTTTTTTGGGGCCAGAAATTGGGGATTTGGAGTCAAAAGGAGGCGGTTTTGGGGCCAGGAATTGGGGAGGTCGGGTGACCCCAAAAAAAGGGGAATTTTGGGGTGAAACGAGGTCATTTAAGGGCTGGAAATTTGGGGTCGCCCAATTTGGGGGGGTGGGAGTGGTGAAACAAGGGGGGGGGGTTCGGAGTGAAACGAAGTGATTTGGGGGCCAAAAAATCGGGGTTTTGACCCAAAATCGGGGGAGTTTGGGGGGTCCCGGGACCCCCCCCTCACTCGGCCCCCGGGGGGAGGGGGCTGCCCCCCCCGCGCAGGGCGGGTTTGGGGGGGGGCAGCTCCCCCCATTTCCGGGGGGTCCCGCGGGCGCCGCGCAGGGTGGAGACCCACGAGGAGGTGGCCTGGGGGAGGGGTGGAAAAAGGGGGGGTTCAGGTTTTGGGGATCCCCCCCCAGACCCCCAAAAATGGGGTTCAGGACCCCCCAGCCTCCCAAAAATCCCCCCAGTCCCCCAAAAATGGGGTTTAATCCCCCCCAGCCTCCCAAAAATGGGGTTCAGGACCCCCCAGACCCCCAAAAATGGGGTTCAGGACCCCCCAGACCCCCAAAAATCCCCCAGCCTCCCAAAAATGGGGTTTAATCTCCCCCAGCCCCCCAAAAATGGGGTTTAATACACCCCAGCCCCCCAAAAATGGGGTTCAGTCCCCCCCAGCCTCCCAAAAATCCCCCCAGTCCCCCAAAAATGGGGTTCAGGAACCCCCAGACTCCCAAAAATCCCCCAGTCCCCCAAAAATGGGGTTTAATCTCCCCCAGCCCCCCAAAAATGGGGTTCAGTCCCCCCCAGCCTCCCAAAAATCCCCCAGTCCCCCAAAAATGGGGTTTAATCCCCCCCAGTCCCCCAAAAATGGGGTTCAGTCCCCCCCAGCCCCACCAAATGATCCCTCCAGACCCCTAAAAAGCCCCCCAGCCCCCCCAAAATCGCCCCCCACCCCACCTGGGCCCGCGCCGTGTCCTGGACCCACTCGTCCACCAGCCGGTGCAGGTCGTCGGTGAAGAGCCCCTTTTTTGGGGGGGCCGGGGGGTTCGGGGGGCCCGGGGAGGGGGCTGAAGGCTCTGAGGGGGGGGAAGGGGAGTTTGGAAAAGGGGGGAGAGCCCCAGCTCCCCCCCCCCTGCACCCCAAAACCGCCTCTCTTTAACCCGAAACGCCTCCCAGCTGCACCCCAAAATATTCATTCGTGACCCAAAATCCCCCTTTGTGCCCCAAAATCCCACTTTGTACCCCAAAATCCCACTTTGTGCCCCAAAATCCCCCCTTTGTACCCCAAAATCCCCCTTTGTACCCCAAAATCCTCCCTTTGTACCCCAAAATCCCCCTTTGTACCCCAAAATCCCATTTTGTGCCCCAAAATCCCCCCTTTGTACCCCAAAATCCCCCCTTTGTACCCCAAAATCCCACTTTGTACCCCAAAATCCCCCTTTGTACCCCAAAAATCCCACTTTGTACCCCAAAATCCTCCCTTTGTACCCCAAAATCCCACTTTGTACCCCAAAATCCCATTTTGTGCCCCAAAATCCCCCCTTTTTGCCCCAAAATCCTCCCTTTGTACCCCAAAATCCCACTTTGTACCCCAAAATCCCACTTTGTACCCCAAAATCCCATTTTGTGCCCCAAAATCCCCCCTTTTTGCCCCAAAATCCTCCCTTTGTACCCCAAAATCCCACTTTGTACCCCAAAATCCCCCCTTTGTACCCCAAAATCCCATTTTGTACCCCAAAATCCCATTTTGCCCCCCAAAATCCCCCTTTGCCCCCCAAACCTGTCAGGGCCACGCCCCGGCCCCGCCCTCGCGCCCGGGCCCCCCGAGGCCGCCTTGGGGACCCCCCGAGGCCGCGCTGGGGGGGGGTCCCGCCGCCCCCTCCCCATTTCGGGGGGTCCCCCCGGGCCTCCCGGAGGGCGCGGAGCCGCCGGTGCAGCTCCCGCAGCTCCCGCTCCTGCCGCGCCCGCAGCTCCAGAACCTCCTGGATGTGCCTGGGGGGGCCGGGGGGGTCACAGGGGACCCCAGATCCTTTCCCGGGACCCCCAAAAACCCCCGGGAACCCCGGGACCCCCAAAACACCCCCCGGGACCCCAGATCCTTTCCCGGGACCCCCAAAAACCCCCGGGAACCCCAAACACCCCCCCCGGGAACCCCAAAACACCCCCCGGGACCCTCAAATCCTTTCCCGGGACCCCCAAAAACCCCCCCGGGACCCCCAAACACCCCCCCCCGGGAACCCCAAAACACCCCCGGGGCCCCCAAAACACCCCCCGGGACCCCCAAACACCCCCCTGGGACCCCCTAAAAACACCCCCGGGACCCCCAAACACCCCCCGGGACCCTCAAATCCTTTCCCGGGACCCCCAAAAACCCCCGGGACCCTCAAAACACCCCCCTGGGACCCCCAAAACACCCCCGGGAACCCCAAACACCCCCGGGAACCCCAAAACCTCCCCAGGACCCCCCAAAACCCCCTTTGGGACCCCCAAAACCTCCCCAAAACCTCCCCAAACTCCCCCAAACTCCCCTTTGGGACCCCCAGGACCCCCCAAATCCCCCCAAACTCCCCTTTGGGACCCCCAGGACCCCCCCAGGACCCCCAAAACCCCCCTTTGGGACCCCAAAACCTCCCCAAACTGCCCCAAACCCCCTTTGGGACCCCCAAAACCTCCCCAAAACCTCCCCAAACTCCCCCAAACCCCCCTTTGGGACCCCCAGGACCCCCCAGGACCCCCCAAATCCCCCCAAACTCCCCTTTGGGACCCCCAAAACCTCCCCAAATCCCCCCAAACTCCCCTTTGGGACCCCCAGGACCCCCCCAGGACCCCCCAAACCCCTCCGGGACCCCTCCCCAAAAGCCCCTCCCTCACTTTTCCCGCAGCCGCCGCAGCTGCTCCCGCAGGGCCTCGTCCTCGGGCTCCGAGTCGCCGTCGCTGCTCAGGGGGGTCTCGGGGGACCCCGGCCCGAGCAGGGGGGCCCCGGGGGGGTGCGGGGGTCCCCCCAAACCCCCGCTCTCGCTGCCCGAGCTGGGGTCCCCCCAGTCCCCCTCGGGCTCGGGGGGTGGCTGGGGAGGGAGCGGGGGGAGAGAGGGGTGACAGGAGATGGGGGTTTGGGGGGGTTTGGGGGGGTTTGGGGGGGTTTGGGGTCCCCTGGGGCAGATTTGGGGGTCTCTGGGGTAGTTCTGGGGTTCCTGGGGCAGTTTTGGGATCTCTGGGACAGTTTGGGGGGTCCCTGGGGCAATTTCAGGGTCCCTGGGGCAGATCTGGGGTCCCTGGGGCAGTTTCGGAGTCCCTGGGGCAGATCTGGGGTCCCTGGGGCACATTTGGGGTCCCAGGGGCAGTTTCAGGGACCCAGTGACAGATTTGGGGCTCCCAGGGTCAGATTTGGGGTCCCAGGGTCAGATTTGGGGTCCCTGGGGCAGTTTTGGGGATCTCTAGGACAGTTTGGGGGGTCCCAGGGTCAGATTTGGGGTCCCAGGGTCAGATTTGGGGTCCCTGGGGCAGATTTGGGGCTCCCAGGGTCAGATTTGGGGTCCCAAGGTCAGATTTGGGGCTCCCTGGGGCAGTTTTGGGGATCTCTAGGACAGTTTGGGGGGTCCCAGGGTCAGATTTGGGGTCCCAGGGTCAGATTTGGGGTCCCAGTGGGTTTTTGGGAGCCCCACAGGAGGTTTTGGGGGGGGGGTCCCCAACACCCACCTGGCAGCGCCCTCGCCTTGGGGGGTCCCCGAGTTCCTCTGGCTCCTCTGCAGGATGGGGGGGGTCAGTGGGGGGCTCAGGGACCCCCGGGGGTCCCCGGGGGATTTGGGGTCCCGGGGGGGTCAGAGCCCCTGGGGGTCCCCGGGGGATTTGGGGTCCCGGGGGGGTCAGTGGGGGGCTCAGGGACCCCCGGGGGTCCCCGGGGGATTTGGGGGTCCCAGGGGGGGGTCAGAGGCCCCTGGGGGTCCCCGGGGGATTTGGGGTCCCGGGGGGCTCAGGGACCCCTGGGGGTCCCCGGGGGATTCGGGGTCCCCCCCGTACCTGTGTGGGGGTCCCCCCCCCCGGCGGGGGGGCGCAGGCGCCGGGCCCAGCTCTTGAGGCGTCGCCCCCAACCCTTGCGGGGGCTGCGCAGGCGGGGACAGAGCCCCAGCGGGAACGGGAGACCCCCGGGAGGGGCGGGGGGCACGGCCTGCGGGAACGGGAATGGGAATGGGATTGGGGGATTGGGATTGGGGGATTGGGGGATTGGGAATGGGAATGGGATTGGGGGATTGGGAACGGGAGACCCCCGGGAGGGGCGGGGGGCACGGCCTGCGGGAACATGGGAACGGGATTGGGAATGGGAATGGGATTGGGGGATTTGGAATGGGAATGGGGAATTGGGGATTGGGAACGTTGGAATGGGATTGGGAACGGGGATATGGGAATGGGGACAGGAATGGGATCAGGGACAGGAATGGGAATGGGAATGGGGACGGGAATGGGGACAGGAATGGGAATGGGGACAGGAATGGGGTCAGGGACAGGAATGGGAATGGGGACAGGAATGGGATCGGGGACAGGAATGGGGTCAGGGTACCCCAGGGTACCCCAGGGTCAGCGGGGTCTCAGGTTTGGGGACACCGAGGTTTTGGGGCTGGGGGGACACCGGGGCTGGGATCAGCGGGGTCTTGGGGGTCTGGGGACGGTGGCGTCCGGTCCTGGGGGGCCAGCGGGGGCTCGGGGGTGGGGGACACTCACCTCCTGTCCCCAAGCCCCGGTGACGAACGGCCCCGGTCCCTGGGGGTCACCCGGCTCTGGGGACACGTCCGGCCCCGGGGGCTCGGGCACGGCCGGCCCCGGCTCCCCGGCTCCCCCCTGCTCCCCCTGGCCCCGGGGGTCGCCCGGCTCGGTGTCCCCAGGGGGCTCTCGGTGCCCCCCGAGCTCCGCGGCTTTGGGTCCCTCCTGCTGCCGAGGGACGCTCGGGCCTGGGGGAGCCCCCGGATCTTGGGGTTCGGGCTCCATCCTCTCTGCTCCCGCGGGCTCAGCCACCTCCCGGGGGCCGCTGGCAGCTGTCCCCGAGTGTCCCCGGCCCTGGGGGACATGCAGCCCCCCGCCCTCGGGGACCCCGCTGTCCGGCCCGGCCTGCTCCCACGCTCCGTCCTTGTCGGTGCCCGGCTCTTGGGGACCCCCCTGGGCCGCCCCCGGGGCTCTCCGGGCGGGCGGGGGTCCCCCAGGACCTGCAGGGAGGGGACGCCGCGGTCAGGGAGGGGGTGGTGGGGGTCCCGTGTCCCCTGCCGCCCCCCGGGACGCACCGGTGGCCTCGCGGTTCCGGATGGTTCGGTTGATGCAGAACCTCCAGCGCCCCACGGGCGACGACTGGGGGGGCCCTTCCCCTGCTGGGGGGGGTGAGGAGTCAGCGGGGGGGGGTGGGGGGCGACCCCAGCCCCCTCCCCTCCCCCAGCCCCCTCCCCCAGTACTCACCCCCCGCTGCCGGCTCCGGGGGTCCCACCTGGGGGAGACACTTGGGGGTGAGTGGGGGGGTCTGTGGGGGGGGCAGTGAGGGGGGAGGGGCAGGGGGAGCACCTGGGGGTCCGGGGCGGGGGTCCCGAGCAGCTCCCGCGCCTGAGCCACGATGGCCTTGAGCTCCTCCACGAACTTGTCCCGCTCCCCCTCCAGAACAAAATTGTCCTCGACCTGCGGGGGGGGACACGGGTTGGGAGGGGGGACAGGGATTGGGGAGGGGGACAGGGATTGGGGAGGGGGACAGGGATTGGGGAGGGGGACAGGGACTGGGGAGGGGGACAGGGGACAGGGATTGGGGAGGGGGAGAAGGGACAGGGATTGGGGAGGGGGACAGGGATTGAGGGGATATGGGTTAGGGGACACAGGGACCCAGATTGAGGGGGGGGGACAGACTGGGGACATGGGGACAGAGCAGGGAGGGGGAAAAGGATTGGGGGGGAGGACAGGGGACAGGGACTGGGGAGGGGGACAGAGATTGGGGAGGGGGACAGGGGACAGGGATTGGGGAGGGGGACAGGGACTGGGGAGAGGGACAGAGATTGGGGAGGGGGACAGAGATTGGGGAGGGGGACAGGGGACAGGGATTGGGGAGGGGGACAGGGACTGGGGAGAGGGACAGGGGACAGGGATTGGGGAGGGGGACAGGGATTGGGGAGGGGGAGAAGGGACAGGGATTGGGGAGGGGGACAGGGATTGGGGAGGGGGACAGGGACTGGGGAGAGGGACAGAGATTGGGGAGGGGGACAGAGATTGGGGAGGGGGACAGGGATTGGGGAGGGGGACAGGGGACAGGGATTGGGGAGGGGGACAAGGGACAGGGATTGGGGAGGGGGACAGATTGGGGAGGGGGACAGGGATTGGGGAGGGGGACAGGGATTGGGGAGGGGGACAGGGGACAGGGATTGGGGAGGGGGAGAAGGGACAGGGATTAGGGAGGGGGACAGGGATTGGGGAGGGGGACAGGGGACAGGGATTGGGGAGGGGGAGAAGGGACAGGGATTGGGGAGGGGGACAGGGGACAGGGATTGGGGAGGGGCACAGATTGGGGAGGGGGCCACGGCCGGGCCCGGGGGTCACCATGTAGCAGGCGATGTCCTCGGGCGCGTCCCCGTCCACGTCGAACCTGAAGGTGACCATCTTGCTGTCGTGGGTCTCCAGCTGGCACTCCACCGTGTTGTCCCCAGCCGAGGACACCTGGGGGTGGTGGCACTCGGTGACCGTCCCCGCGCTGTCCCCGCTGTCCCCCCGGCCCGGCCCGGCCCGGCCCTCACCTGCAGCACGGTGAGCTGGAAGCGGGCGGGGCGCTGGCATGACGCGCGGCGCTGGCGGGCACGCGGCGCCTCGGGGACATCGGGGACGCGCAGCAGGGAGGGGTCCTCGGGGCCGGGCAGCAGCGGGGGCTGCGGCATCGGGGATGGCGGTGGTGGCATCTCCGGGGCTGGGGACATCCCCATGGCTGGTGGCATCATGGATGGCGGTGGTGGCATCTCTGGGGACATCCCCATGGCTGGTGGCATCATGGATGGCGGTGGTGGCATCTCCGGGGACATCCCCATGGCTGGTGGCATCATGGATGGCGGTGGTGGCATCTCTGGGGACATCCCCATGGCTGGTGGCATCGGGGATGGCGGTGGTGGCATCTCTGGGGACATCCCCATGGCTGGTGGCATCGGGGATGGCGGTGGTGGCATCTCCGGGGCCGGTGGCAGCACAGATGGAGGTGGCACCCCCGGGGTTGGTGGCATCATGGGTGGAGCCGGCATCCCTTGGGCTGGTGGCACCCCCAGGGCTGGTGGCATCACCACGGCTGGTGGTGGCATCTCTGAGGCTGGTGGCATCACGGAGGGTGCCGGCAGCCCTGGGGCCGGTGACACCGCCATGACCGGTGGCATCCCGGGTGGAGGTGGCATCCCTTGTGCTGGTGGCATCGGGGATGGCGGCGGTGGCATCTCCGGGGCCGGTGACACCGCCACGACGGGTGGCACGACGGACAGCGCTGCCATCCCCGGCACCGGCTGCGGTGGCACCGCCTGGGCCGGGGCCATCCCCGGTGGCACTCCCGGAGCCACCGGCACCGCGGGGCCCGGCTGCAGCTGCACCACGCTAGGGACCAGCTGGGGTGGCACCCCCTGGCTTGGTGGCATCCCCTGGGTTGGTGGCACTCCCAGGGCTGGTGGCACTCCGGGAGCCACTGTCACCCCCTGGGTTGGTGGCACTCCTGGGCCAGGTGGCACCCCCAGGGCTGGTGGCACCCCCTGGTTTGGTGGCACTCCCTGGCTTGGTGGCACCCCCAGGGCTGGTGGCACTCCGGGAGCCACTGTCACCCCCTGGGCTGGTGGCACTCCCTGGGTTGGTGGCACCCCCAGGGCTGGTGGCCCTGCAGGAGCCATTGTCACCCCCTGGTTTGGTGGCACCCCCAGGGCTGGTGGCCCTGCAGGAGCCACTGTCACCCCCTGGGCTGGTGGCACTCCCTGGGTTGGTGGCACCCCCAGGACTGGTGGCACCCCCTGGGCTGGTGGCACTGCAGGAGCCACTGTCACCCCCTGCTTTGGTGGCACCCCCTGGCTTGGTGGCACTCCGGGAGCCACTGTCACCCCCGCTGCCGGCAGTGCCACCCCTGCCACCCCTCCCGGTGCCATCCCCGGCCCCGGTGCCCCCGGTGCCACCTGTGCCTGTGTCCCCACTGTCACCGACCCCCCTCCACGGGGGTCTCCCTCGGGCGCCGGCGGCTCCGTGGTGGCTCCCGCGGTGCCATCCTCCGCTGTCCCCTCGGTCACCTGGGGGACACGGGGCGGTGCCAGCGGGCTCTGCGCCCCCCCGGGACCCCCCCGGGACAGCCCCGGGTGACGAGCACTTACCGGGGGTGGCACGGGGGGGGACAGCCCGTCCTGGGGTCCCTGCGGGTACCCCCAGAGCTGCTCCGGTGCCCCGGTGCCACCGCAGGGCCCGGGGACATCCGGGGGGGGGGCGTTGTCCTGGAGCCCCTCGGCTGTGGGGAGAAATGGGGGGGGGCACTGCTGGGGGGTCTCACTGGGGCTGGGGACAAAGGGGGACAAGGGGGGGCAGTTCTGGGGGGTCTGGGGACAGTTTTGGGGGTCTGGGTGCAGTTTTGGGGTGTTCAGGGACAGTTTGGGGTGTCCAGAGGCCATTTTGGGGTATCCAGGGGCAGTTTTGGGGTGTCCAGGAGCAGTTTTGGGGTGTCTGGCGGCAGTTTTGAGTGGTCTGGGGGCAATTTTGGGGTGTCCAGGGACAGTTTGGGGTGTCTGGGTGCAGTTTTGGGGTGTCTGGGTGCAGTTTGGGGTGTCTGGGTGCAGTTTTGGGGTGTCCAGGAGCAGTTTGGGGTGTGCAGGGACAGTTTTGGGGGTCTGGGTGCAGTTTGGGGTGTCTGGGTGCAGTTTTGGGGTGCCTGGGGACAGTTTGGGGTGTCTGGGTGCAGTTTTGGGGTGTCTGGGTGCAGTTTTGGGGTGTCTGGGTGCAGTTTTGGGTGTCTGGGTGCAGTTTTGGGGGTCTGGGTGCAGTTTTGGGGTGTCTGGGGACAGTTTGGGGTGTCTGGGTGCAGTTTTGGGGTGTCCAGGGACAGTTTGGGGTGTCTGGGGGCAGTTTGGGGTGTCTGGGTGCAGTTTTGGGGTGTGCAGGGACAGTTTTGAGGTGTCTGGGTGCAGTTTTGGGGTGTTCAGGGACAGTTTTGGGTGTCTGGGTGCAGTTTTGGGGGTCTGGGTGCAGTTTTGGGGGTCTGGGTGCAGTTTTGGGGTGTCTGGGTGCAGTTTTGGGGTGTCTGGGTGCAGTTTTGGGGGTCTGGGTGCAGTTTTGGGGTGTCCAGGGACAGTTTTGAGGTGTCTGGGTGCAGTTTTGGGGTGTCTGGGTGCAGTTTTGGGGTCTCACCAGGGCCAGGCAGGGGCTGCTCCCGCAGCAGCTGCTGCCTCACGTGCTGATCCACCTCGGTGTCCTCGTTCTCGGGGCCCCCCCGGCTCTCGGGGCCCCCCCGGCTCTCGGGGCCCCCCCGGCTCTCCGCCTGCTTCCTCTCCCGCGTCTTCCTCACCAGCGCCAGCCGGTCCCGGATGGATTTGGCCACGGCCTTGGAGTCGCTCTCGTGGAAGAACCCGGATTTCACCTGAGGAGGGGAATTTGGGGTGTCCAGGGGGGGCTCGGGGTCAGTTCCAGGGGGAATCTTGGGGGGTTTCAGGTTTGGGGATGGATTTTGGGGGGTTTCAGTTTCAGGGATGGATTTTGGGGGGGGTTTCAGTTTTGGGGATGAATTTGGGGGGGGGTTTCAGTTTCAGGGATGAATTTTGGGGGGGTTCATTTTCAGGGATGAATTTTGGGGGGTTTCAGGTTTGGGGATGGATTTTGGGGGGGGTTTCATTTTCAGGGATGAATTTGGGGGGGAGGGTTTCATTTTCAGGGATGAATTTGGGGGGTTTCAGGTTTGGGGATGAATTTCCAGCTGTCGATTTTGGAGAAGGTTCAAGGTGAGGTCGAAGGATGAATTTTGGGGTGACTTTTCTCCTCTGAGAGCCCCAAGAAGAGTCACAGGTACCAACTCTTGGGTTCCTGGGTGGATTTTGGGGCTCCACTGCCTTCGGGGGGGGGGCTCCAATTTCGGGGTCCCACTGAATTCGC